>NW_011495040.1:1678800-1678886 GCF_000754665.1 Bison bison bison | reverse complement strand
GAGGGGCGAGCGGGAAAGGAAGGAGGGACCGGCGCGCGGGGCAGGGGGGCCGGAGGGAGGAGCCCCGGCTGCAAGCTGACACCCGG
>NW_011495040.1:1661806-1678700 GCF_000754665.1 Bison bison bison | reverse complement strand
TGTGCCTCCCCGCAGTGCGCGCACGGCCTGGCCCCCAGACTCACCCGAACCCCTTCCCCGAGTCCCATCCCGCACCCCCGCGGGCCTGCCCCCCGCCCGGCTCTGGACGGACCGCTCGGGTTCCGCCCCCACCCCTAGGCATCCCCTAACTTTCTTCGCGAGAACCCCCAGAACTCCGCAGCAGCTCCACAATCCCTCCCACCGGATCCGCGCGCTAGCGGGCGGCACTGCCCCCTGCGGGAAAGCTTCGGACCCGCAGACGCGCCGGGACCTTCGGTGCCTGGAGTCCTCGAAGCGCTGGATCCCTCCCGGCTTGATCGCCCTCGCCTGCCTAGGGCAGAGGATTAGAGAAACGTACGGCACCCCAGAATATGCCCGGCGGCCTCCCGCTCCTGTCTTTCCTGTGGGGTTCCAACGCGCCCCCGCCCTCCACGCCCCAGTTCAGGTTTTCAACTTTGTTCAGGTGTCCAGAGTCACCCAGGCAGAAATCCCCAAATCACCTTCGCCCCATAGTTCCGGACCGGGTGCTTAATCGAGTAACTCGCGGGGCTGGGTTCAGAAAGACTTCGGATTTGATACGTTGCGAAGGAAAATGACCCCTTGATATCTGAAGCGTTCACGAAGCTGCCTTGGGAGCCAGTGATAGTATGAAAAATGCCCAGCCGGCCTCATACTAAAGAAATGCCAGATGCCTCCTGTGATAACATTCAAGTATCGTCTCTCTACCCAGTTCGGCAAAGTTTGAAAAAGTGAATCTTGTGTCTTCCGCAGTAGGGAACTATTGGTGAGAGCACCTGTTATAAAAGGCAAAATGGGAATACTTAAAACAATTTTAAAGACGACTGAGAGGCGTTTTCTCCAGCGACGTGTACGCATATGGTCAAAGTCACAGATACAAGAAAGTTCCAAGCAGCTGTGTGTGTGTGTTTGTGTGTATGTGTGTTTAATCGCTCAATCCTGTCCCACTCTTTGCTACCCCAAGGACAGTAGGTTCCTCTGTCCGTGAGATTTCCCAGACAAGAATCCTGGAGTGGGTTGCCATTTCCTACCCCAGGGGATCTTCCTGACCCAGGGATCCAACCCGCCTCTCCTGTATCTCCTGCATTAGTAGGTAGATTCTTTACCACTGTGCCACCTGGGAAGTTGAAACCATGAGGGAGGTTTATAAAGAGTTCTGGGTCTTTATTACGGTGAAAGTCCGTGCAACAACTAGCTCGGGAGAATGAAGCAGGTAAGGATGCAGGAATGATTGTGAAGAAGCACCTTTAAGTAAAAATGTATATGGTACCCTCTCTTCATTTTTATTCTTGAAAAATGACATACTGGGATTTGTTTATTCATAGAAAAAAGTGTGAGAAGATGCACACCAATATTATCAATAAATATTTCTGGGAAAGGGGATAAGTGAGAGGAGAGGGACAGTTTTGTTTTCTGCTTTCTACATATTATATACAGCAAGCAGATATGACTTACCTATATTTTCACACAATTAATATATAAATATAGTCTGATAAAGCTTCTTCAAACAATAGGGCTACATCTACGAGCAGTGTCTTGAGTAAAATGTAAGACTTCAGACTTCCCTGGTGATCCAGTATTTAAGAGTCCCACTGCCAATGAGGAGATATGGGTTTGATCCCTGTTTGGGAAAGGTCTCACATGCCAAGGAGCAACTAAGCCGGTGGGCCACAACTACTGAGCTGGAGCTCTAGAACCCAAGAGCCATAACTGCTAAAGCCAGTGGGCCTAAAGCCTGTGCTCTGCAACAAGAAAAACCACCTCAGTGAGAAGCCCACACAACTCAGCTAGAGAGTACCCTCTGCTCATTGCAACTAGAGAAAACCCTTGAGCCACAACTACTGAAGCTCACCCACCTAGAGCCTGTGCTTCGAAAGAGAAACCACTCAAATAAGAAGCCCAAACACCTCAATGAAGAGTAGCCCACATTCGCTGCAACTAGAGAAAAGCCTGAGCAGCAATGAATACCCAGCGCAGCCAAAACTAAATAAATAACATTAAAAAAAATTTTTTTAAGTCAAAATTACTCTTTCCCTCCTTCGTACACCTCCCTGCAGTTAATCATTGTTACTAGTTTGGTGTATATTCTCCCAGATAGTTTCTTAAGCAGTTACGTACGCATTCAAACACATACACAAACATACTGTATATGTTTACTCTCATAGAAATTAGAATTATATGGTTCATATTACTGCATGATATTTCATTTTTACAAGTTTTTAAAAGTCAGAAGGTTTTTCATGTGTTCCAGAAATATATGAAAAACCCATTGCATCAGTTTCTCATGGTTGCTATAACAAGTCATTGCAAACTTGGTGGCTTAAAACACCAGAAATATATTTTCTCACTGTTCTCCAGGTCGGAAGTCCAAAATGAGTTGCACTAAATCAAGGTGTTGGCAAGATCACATTCCCTCTGAAGCTCCAGGAACAAGGTACTCCTTGCCTCTTCCAGCTTCTGGTAGCTGCTGGCGCTCTTACCATCTCATCACTCCAGTTTCTGCCTCTGTGGTCACATTGCCTTCTCATTTGTCATTGTCAAATCTCATTCTCTGCTTCCTTCTTACAAGAAAGGACACTGTGATGTCATTTAGGGCCCACTCAGATCATCTTGATTAATCTCCCCATCAATATCCTTAACTGAAAAAAAAAAACAAACCCTTAACTTAATCACACCTGCAAAGACCCCATTTCCTTATAAGGTCACATTCACAGGTTACAGAGATTAGTACATAGACATATCTTTGGGAGTGAGCCATTATCAATCTACCACACCCATCAACCTCGAAGAAATGCAAATTGAAACAGCAGAGAGAGACCATTTATCATCTATAAGTTGGCAAAGGTAGAAAAAAAGAACAACACCCAGCTTTGGCCCCACTGCTGAGAAACATACGGCTGCTGGGCATGCCCTTGTGTAATATTTCTGAAGAGAAGTGTGGCAATACCTGTGAAAAAAGTCTTTAAAAGTGTAAACCCTTTGACTCAACTCTGTGTTTTCTAGGATTTTATACTTAGGAAATAACCAGGTACATGAGGAAACCCGTAGAACTGTCATTATTACAGTGAATAGCTAGAAACAACCTCAAGGTCCCCAAGTAGGGAAATGTTAAATAAAATCCTCTTAACCTGATTTTTATTTTTTATTTAACATGATGTGGAGGCTGGTAGGTCTTCCTGGGATTGACAATTGAACTGTATGTGGAAGAGGAAGATAAGAATGAGGGTCATCTCACAAAAAACAAACCTGTGGTTCCCAAAGAGGAAGAGGGGAGGGATAAATTTGGAGTTTGGGATTAAGAGGTACACACTACTGTATGTAAGATAGACAAACAGGGACTTCCCTGGTGGTCCACTGGTAAGGAATCTGCCTGCCAGTGAGGGGACACGGGTTGAATCCCTGGTCCTGGAAGATCCCACATGCCGAGGGGCAACTAAGCCCGTATGCCAGAACTACTGAGCCTGCACTCTAGAGCCCGTGCTCTATGACAGGAAAAGCTACCGCAATGAGAGGCCTGTGCACCAAAGCTAGACTAGCCCCACTACTAGAGGGACTAGGCAACTAGAGGGTAGCCCCCACCCCGACTAGAGAAGGCTCGTGAGCAAAAACGAAGATCCAGCATAGCCAAAAAGAATTAAAACTGAATAAATAAATATAAGAAAACCAGGAGGGACTTTGGGGTTATAGGTAAAGAAGGAAGATCTTTTATTAAGTATTTTTTTATTTTTAAAATGTATTTATTTTTAATTGGAAGATAATTGCTTTACAATATTGTGCTGGTTTCTGTCAAACATCAACAGGAATCAGCCATAGGTATACATCTATCCCCTCCCTCTTGAACCTCCCTCCCACCTCCCACCCCTCTAGGTTGTCACAGAGCAATGATTTGAGCTCCCTTGTTTAACATGTCAACTATACATACACAAAACTGCAGAACAGTGGAAGTGCACAGTTGAAGGAATTTTCATCAATGGAACATGTCGATGTCCACCAAGATGAAGATTAACAACAAACTTCATGCTCTTCTCATCTTTACCTTTCCTCAAAAGTAGTCCAGATCCTGACTCTTATCACGAGAGATTAGTTTTGCCTGTTTTTGAGCTACATATAAGTGGAATCATACAGTATTTTTAATCTTCTTTTGGGTAATATTTCTAGGTGAATGATCACACCATCGTGGTTATCTGGATCATGAAGATTTTTTAAGATAGTTCTGTGTCTTCTTGCCACCTCTTCTTAATATCTTCTGCTTCTGTTAGGTCCATAACATTTCTGTCCTTTATTGTGCCCATCTTTGCATGAAATGTTCCCTTGGTATCTCTAATTTTCTTGAAGAGATCTCTAGTCTTTCCCATTCTATTGTTGTCCTCTATTCTTTGCATTGATCACTGAGGAAGGCTTTCTTATCTCTCCTTTCTATTCTTTGGAACTCTGCATTCCAATGGGCACAGCTTTACTTTTCTCCTTGGCCTTTCACTCCTCTTCTTTTCTCAGCTATTTGTAAGTCCTCCTCAGACAACCATTTTTCCTTTTTGCATTTTTTTTTCCTTGGGGATGGTCTTGATCACTGCCTCCTATATAGTGTCACAAACTTCTGTCCACAGTTCTTCAGGCACTCTATCAGATCTAATCCCTTGAATCTATTTGTCACTTCTACTGTACAATTGTAAGGGATTTGATTTAGCTCGTACCTGAATGGTCTAGTGGTTTTCCCTACTTTCTTCAATTTAAGTCTAAATTTGGCAATAAGGAGTCCATTATCTGAGCCACAGTCAGCTCCTGGTCTTATTTTTGCTGACTGAATAGAGCTCCATTTTTGGCTACGAAGAATATAATCAATCTGATTTGGGTGTTGACCATCTGATGATGTCCATGTTTAAGTAGTTTCACATTTTTTGGCCAATACAAATGCTGCTGCTAGGAACATTGTTTTCTATCTCATTGGATATTAATTTCTCCTGAGTCCTAGAAGTGTAATTGCTGGGTTATAGAATATGCATTTGTTCAGCTTTATTAGATATTGCCAGTGAGTTTTACAAAATGATCATATATCAATTTACAGTCCCACTAATAGTATACAATAGTTCTATCACTCTACATTCTCTTCCATATCTGGTACTGTCAATATATATTTTATTAGCTTTAGCCATTCTCGTAGGTGTATATTAGAAACTTATGGTTTTAATTCATATTTCCCCAATGACTCATCTTGTTGACTACTTTTTCACATGCTTCTTGGCTATTTGGATATTTTCTTTTGTGAAGTACTTGTTCAAGTCTTTTATCTATTTTTCTCTTGAATTGTTTAATTTTTTTCTTACGGATTATTTGTATGAGTTCTTTGTATATTCTTGGAAAAGGAAATGGCAACCCACTCCAGTATTCTTGTCTGGGAAATCCCGTGGACAGAGGAACCTGGCAGACCTCAGTCCATGGGGACAGAGTCAAACATGACTGAGCAACTAACACTTTATTTCTTTTTGTATATTCTGGATATGAGGATCTTGTCAGACATATCTAATAGAAATAATTTCTTCAGGTCTGTGGCTTTCCATTTTACTTTACAGATGATGTCACATAAATAAAAATCAATTTTAATATAGTTACTTTATAATTCTTTCTCTTTATTGTTAGTGCTTTGGATCCTATTTAAGAAATCTTTGCTCACCCCAAAATCATAAAAATATTATCTATTATGTCCTAGAAACTTTGTTGTTTTACTTTAAGTTTAGATCTACAATCCATCTGAAATACATCTTTGTGTGCGGCTTGAATGAGAAGTCAAGGCCCTCCCTTCCATACGTATGGTTGCCAGTGCCATCCTTTCCCCTTCCATTGCCATGGCGCCTTTATCATAAATCTTAAGTGTAAATGTGGGTCCGTCTTTAGACTTTTCCCTTAGTTCATCTGCCTAAACTAGCACCAATGACACATTATAGATATGTAAAAATCCTTTGACTGTTCTTCAAGATCGTGTATGTTATTTTGGGGCTTTTAAAGGCCATGTTGGTTTTTTGTTTTGTTTTATTTTGGCCATGCAGCACAGCATGCAGAATCTAAGTTCTCAGACCAGGGATCAAATCCATGCCCCCTGCAGTGGGAGAGTAGAATCTTAACCACTAGAATGCCAGTAAAGTCCCACCATATTGTTTCAAAATGTAGGTTTTATTATTATTGATGTACCCTGGAGAAGGACATGGCAACCCACTCAAGTATTCTCGACTGGAGAATTCCATGAACAGAGGAACCTGGCGAGCTACAGGCCAGGGGGTCGCAAAGAGTCAGACAGGACTGACGGACTTTCACTTCACACAGTGAGACCAACAGACCGGGAGATGACTTTCTTTGAAAAGATAGTTTGTTTCTCACAGTTCCAAGGGGGTGGGCAGGCAAGGCCATGCAGGGCCACATGAAGAAGCAGGGTTGATTAGGAAGCAGAAGGAGTAAGGAGAAAGCATGGGCAGGAAGACTTATTGTGGTTTTTCATGGGAAAAAATGGCTGAGACAGGGTAAGCAAGCTAAGCAGGTTTGGGATTGGCTTGTTTGAATAAGTTCAGCAAGCTCTGGAATATATGATCTGTCTTGAGCTGTCTGGTTCCTGGCTCTGGGATGATTAAGGCAAAGAATTACTGTCTAGAGTTTAAGAGCCCAATGAAAGTCACTCAGTCATGTCCAACTCTTTGTGACCCCAAGAACTGTAGCCTGTCAGGCTCCTCTGTCCATGGACTTCTCCAGTCCAGAATACTAGAGTTGGTAGCCATTCCCTTCTCTGGAACCCAGTGAGAACCTAGTAAAGATGGTAGTTGGGGAAGAAGGAGGAGGCTTTGGGTTGGTTGATTTGCATGTGAAAGGCTCATCCATGGGGATGGTCATTTGTTATTTCTAGAAATCAGCTTGCCTTGGGAGGGGCAGTCTCTCCTTGGGGATCAGCAAGGCCCCCAAGATATGAAAGCATCATAAAATAAAAAAACATGATTAGTATACATGTAAATTTTAGAGTCAGCATGTTAATTTCTACAAAAAATATCTTCTGGAAATTTTTATTAGCTTTGTATACTGAATCTATAGATCAATTTGAAAAGAGTTAATATTTTTACAATATTAAGTTTTCCCATGGATGAAACCAGAATATTTTTACTTTTGTTTTAGCTTTATTTTTTTGAAATTATTTTTCCATGTCCTGCGTTTTTGTTGCTGTGCACAGGCTTTCTCTAGTTGCAGCACTTAGGCTTCTCATTGTGGTGCCTTCCCTTGTTGTAGAGCACAGGTTCTAGGGCTCACAGGCTTCAGTAGTTGTGGCTCAAGAGCTCTAGAACAGTCGCAATAATTGTGGCACATGTTGGCTTAGGTGCCCTGGGGCATATGGCATCTTCCTGGACTAGAAATCAAACTCATATCCCTTGTTTTGGCAGGCAGAGTCTTAAACACTGGAACATCAAGGAAGTCTAATTTCTTACTCTTCTATGTAGAGATTTGCATATCTTTTGTTCAACTGTTTTCTAGGTGTTTCATATATTTTAATGCTTTCTAAATTGTATCTTTTATTTTCTCATTATGTATTGCTAGTATGTAGAAATACAATTGATTTTTCTTATTTTGAGCTTGTGTTATCACATGAGCTGGTAATTATTCCTGGGTTTTTTTTTTTTCTTCTATTTTTTGGAAGAGTTTATATAAGACCGTATGTGCATCAGTTCAGTTCAGTTCAGTCGCTCAGTTGTGTCCGACTCTGCGACCCCATGGACTGGAGCATGCCAGGCCTCCCTGTCCATCACCAACTCCTGGAGTTTGCCCAAACTCATGTCCACTGAGTTGGTGATACCATCCAGCCATCTCACCCTCTGTTGTCCCCTTCTCCTCCTGCCCTCAATCTTTCCCAGCATCAAGGTCTTTTCCAATGAGTCAGCTCTTTGCATCAGGTGGCCAAAGTATTGGAGTTTCAGCTTCAGCATCAATCCTTTCAGTGAACACCCAGGACTGATCTCCTTTAGGATGGACTGGTTGGATCTCCTTGCAGTCCAAGGGACTCTCAAGAGTCTTTTCCAACACCACAATTCAAAAGCATCAATTCTTCGGCGCTCAGCTTTCTTCACAGTCCCAACTCTCACATCCATACATGACCACAGGAAAAACCATAGCCTTGACTAGACAAACATTTGCTGGCAAAGTAATGTCTCTGCTCTTGAATATGCTATCTAGGTTGGTCATAACTTCCCTTCAAAGGAGTAAGTGTCTTTTAATTTCATGGCTACAATCACACTCTGCAGTGAATTTGGAGCCCCAAAAAATAAAGTCAGCCACTGTTTTCACTGTTTCCCCATCTATTTGCCATGAAGTGATGGGACCAGATGCCATGATCTTAGTTTTCTGAATGTTGAGTTTCAAGCCAACTTTTTCACTCTCCTCTTTCACTTTCATCAAGAAACTCTTTAGTTCTTCTTTGCTTTCTGCCATAAGGGTGGTGTCATCAGCATGTCTGAGGTTATTGATATTTCTCCCGACAATCTTGATTCCAGTTTGTGCTTCTCCCAGCCCAGCATTTCGCATGATGTACTCTTCATATAAGTTAAATAAGCAGGGTGACAATATACAGCCTTGATGTACTCCTTTTCCTATTTGGAACCAGTGTGTTGTTCCATGTCCAGTTCTAACTGTTGCTTCCTGACTTGCATACAGATTTCTCAAGAGGCAAGTCAGGTGGTCTGGTATTCCCATCTCTTTCAGAAGTTTCCACAGTTTATTGTGAGCCACACAGTCAAAGGCTTTGGCATAGTCCATAAAGCAGAAGTAGATGTTTGTCTGGAGCTCTCTTGCTGTTTCAATGATCCGACAGATGTTGGCAATTTGATCTCTGGTTCCTCTGCGTTTTCTAAAACCAGCTTGAACATCTGGAAGTTCACGGTTCACATATTGCTGAAGCGTGGCTTGGAGAATTTTGAGCATTACTTTACTAGCATGTGAGATGAGTGCAATTGTGTGGTAGTTTGAGCATTCTTTGGCATTGCCTTTCTTTGGGATTGGAATTAAAACTGATCTTTTCCAGTCCTGTGGCCACTGCTGAGTTTTCCAAATTTGCTGGCATATTGAGTGCAGCACTTTCACAGCATCATCTTTTAGGATTTGAAATAGCTCAACTGGAATTCCATCACCTCCTATAGCTTTGTTCATAGTGATGCTTCCTAAGGCCCACTTGACTTCACATTCCAGGATGTCTGGCTCTAGGTGAGTGATCACACCATCATGATTATCTTGGTCATGAAGATCTTTTTTGTACAGTTCTTCCATGTATTCTTGCCACCTCTTCTTAATATCTTCTGCTTCTGTATGCTTGCATGCTAAGTCACTTCGGTTGTGTCTGACTCTGTGCGATCCTATGGACTGTAGCCCACTGGGCTCCTCTGTCCCTGGGATTCTCCAGGCAAGAATACTAGAGTGGATTGCCATACTCTCCTCCAGGAGATCTTCCTGATCCAGGGATCGAACCCGAGGAGTTTCTTGCATCTTCTGCATCACAGGCAGATTCGTTACTGTTAAGCCATCAGGGAAGCCCTTCTAATGTTAGTATAGAGGAATCGTCTTTCTTTAGTGTTTTCACCTTTATCTTCTTTCATCCTTTAACTTTCGATTCCCTGTACCCTCAGATTACAAGTATAGGTATTTTAAGTAGCGTATAGTTGCCTTTTTAAAATATGATCTAAGAATTTTGTCTTTAAATTTGGAGTATTTAAATAATATACATTAAAATTTTATTTATTTATTTATTTTTGGCTATGGTGGGTCTTTGTTGCTGTGCAGGCTTTTCTTTAATTGTGGCAAGCGGGACCACTCTTTAGTTGTCTGACTTCTCAATTCAGTGGTTTCTCTTGTTGAGGTTCTAGGGCTCTAGGGTACAGGTTCAGTAGTTGTAGCACATGGGCTTAGTTGCTTCACACCATGTGGGATCTTCCCAGACCAGGGATTGAACCCATGTCTCCTGCCTTGGCAGGCGGACTCTCTACCACTGAGCCACTAGGGAAGCCCAATAATTCACATTTAATAGAGGTACCAATACATTTAATTTTGATTTACCATCTTAACGCTTTTATTTTCCTGTTTGTTCTTTAATATTTTTCCTCTTTACTGCTTATCACTTTGTTAGTAACATGTTCTTTAATGATTCTGTGAGTGTTATCCTAAAGAAGATAATATGTATCCTTGAACTACTAGAGTAAACCTTAAATTAATACTTTTACAATATCTCAGCTAACCTTGGTACAGTTATTTTCTGGAGGTGGGGGGTACCGAGCTGTGACACAGAAGGGATCTAACCTTTGCCCCCTGGAGTGAAAGTACAGAGTCAACCACTAGACCATCAGGGAAGTCCCAATCCTAGTACAGTTTAATTCCATTATCTGCTGTCTGCCTTTCGTGCTATTGTTGTCATGTGTTTTAATTCTGCATGTACTTTAAACCACACAAAATATTAGGTTATTGTTCCAAACAATCAGTAGTCATTTATATTTACTTGCCCATATGCTTATCTATGCTGATGCTTTTCATTACTTCCTGTTTCATCATGCTCTTACTTGGGATCATTCTTATTCTTCCTGAAGAAGCTTGCTTTAACGTTTCTTCCAGAAAAGATCTGATGGCAATAAATTCTCACAGTTTTTGGTTTTCTGTAGTTTCCTTAATTTTGCCTTCATGTTCATTTCAGTTCCAAAGTGGACATGTCTATTTGTCAAAGCGCAACTTGTATATTCTGTGTCATAGCTGCAAGGGAGACTGGGAGAGTGAAAGCAACAAGAGCAGTCTTAGGTTAGGCTCTCAGGAAGCAGATTCTGAGAAGGTGATTTGTGTGCAGGTTCATTGGGCAATAATCTCAGGCGCAACATCTGTAAGTTAGGGAGGGAGGCAGAGTTGAGTCAGATGGAAAAGTTGAACTGCAAAGCAGTTGCAACAGAGGGCTCAGTTGATCTCTAGATCTGGAGCCCTAGAGCTGGAATATTCCTTTAGACTTGCCCCCAAATGAGGTAAGAGGCCAGGCTTTGTACTCTCATACTGACTAGTCATTGAATGTGTTGTGTTGTGCTTAGTCGCTCAGTCGTGTCCGGCTCTTTGCGATGCTACGGACTGTACCCACCAGGGTCTTCTGTCCATAGGATTCTCCAGGCAAGAATACTGGAATGGGTAGCCATTTCCTTCTCCATGGGATCTTCCCCATCCAGAGATCAAACCTGGGTCTCCTGCATTGCAGGCAGATTCTTTACCATCTGAGCCACCAGGGCAGTGCAATGAAGTCATTGAATATGGATTGCCAAGAGAGTAGGGGCACAGTCTTGGGCAAGATATCTCTCTTTTGCCCAGAGAAGTTTCTTGAGAAAGAGTCAGCTGTGAGCCACTGGCAGCCAATACTTCTAGCGGCTGAGGAAAAGAGCATTTCAGTCCTAAAGGGGAAATTTTGTTTGACACACTGCAGATCCACTACAGTCTATACCTTGCACCACTTGGATTTGCTTCTTTTGTATAGTCAGTTTTCTTCATCTGGAAACAGCTCCAGGGTTCTGAGTTATCTTCTTTCCTCGGGAAACCTTTGAGAGAAAGGTTAGTGGGACGAAATACACCCCTCACTGCTTCAGCTATCTCAAGCCATAATCTCTAGTCTAGCCACATTCTAGTCTCAAATTCCAGCTTTCTGTCATCTTCAGTCTAAATAGCTTATCTGATGGGTGGCCCAGAGCCTCATTACTGGGTGGTTTGAGCCCACAGTTACTATACTTTTCTTAGACTTTGGCAGCATCCCTGTCCATTTACCATAAATACTGGACAAGGCATACCAAAAGATTTCTCGTCAATCACTTGGGTGCAAAATGCATTTCTCCCCACCTCCATTGAGTAACAGTAACCCCATTGCCTTCTGATGATCACAAACATTTAATTACTCCTGACAGTATGGTTATTCCTTTCCTTTCTTGCTAGTTTTTTGGCACGAGGAGCCCAAGATGATGGACAGTAGTATAGGGAACTCTTACAAGTCCCCTGGTGGAAGCAATGGCCCCTGGAAACCAGATCTCTGGGACTGAAAATTGAGGGTTTGTGGGACTTCCCTGGTGGTTCAGTGGTAAAGAATCTGCTTGCCAATGCAGGAAGCAAGGGTTCACTCCTTGGTCTGGGAAGATCCCACATGCCACAGAGCAACTAAGCCCATGAGCGACAGCTATTGAGCCTGTGCTGTAGAGCCTGGGAGCTACAACTATTGAAGACTGCAAGCTCTAGAGCCCGTCCTCTGCAATAAGAGAGGCCACTGCAATGAGAAGCCTGCACACCGGAACTAGAGAGCAGTCCCTGCTCTCTGCAGCTAGATAAAAACCCATGCAGCAACAAAGAGCCAGCACAGCTAAAAATAAATGAAAAAAAATTTTTTTAATTGAGGGGGTGGGAAACTTAAATTCCCTAAATGAGCCAATGGGAGTGACGGTAGGTGAGACCACTGCTACTTACATCTCTTGGTTTCCAAACTCCTGTAGTCTGTCTACTGTGGACACAGTACTACGTAATGAACATTGATTTAGGGTATATACTGCATCCTGGAAGACAATGTCACATTTCGTCTGGTATCATCTCTAAGCTAGTATCTCAGCTGTACCTTCAAAATGCTATTCTATCACTTTAGGGGTCCAGAAACTTCTGAGGGCTGTAGTATGTGTTATATGAGACGGGACGATGGGTCCCATCGTCACATAGTGATTTCCACACCTCCCTTGCTATAAGTTAGGTTTCTTGGTCAGAGGTGAAGAGGGGATGTTATGCAGAATTGCCTACTGGCAGGTCACTCTTAAGTCATCAGATAGGGTGCTTCTGAAGGCACTGCAGGCAGAAAAGCAAGACTGTAATCTGGAACAAATGTTAATTCCTGTCAAGATGAAGCAATGCACCTTCCAGAGGGGTCCAATGGTCAGCTTGGGTCCAAGTGGCTGGTTGTGCTGTCTCAGGGACCCAGCATACGCCTCTGCCGCTGGTTGACAGGGCACTGCAAAGCAGTAATGCTATGATGGATGCGAGCTCATGCTTTTAGGCTCATTCATAGCCACCAACCCTTCCACAATGACTATTTGAACCCAGAGCTGATTGTGCCAGCACTGGGATGGGTGAAAACAGAGGTTCGCTGACATCCACTGGTTGAAGTGTTTTGTCTGATGGCTCTTCTGGGGGTAGATACTGAAATGTGCTACAAAGACACTCACGTTCTTTGCCCCCTTCCTTAGGTTCATCAGTACCAGAAGTTGGCAAACGAAAGCCCACAGACCAAAGCCACCCACTGCCTGTTTTGTAAATAAAGGTTTATGAGGGGATTTACCTGGTGGTCCAGTGGCTAAGACTCTGCACCCCCAATGCAGGTGGCCCAGGTTTGATCCCTGGTCAGGGAACTAGATCCCTCATGTGGAAACTAAGACCTGGTGCAACCAAATAAATAAATATATTTTTTAAAAAGGTATATGGAAACAAAACCATGCTCATGTATTTACATATCGTCCCTATGGCTGCTTATGTACAACAGCAGAGTGAATAGTGGCCAACAGCAACCATATTTCTAGTAAGTCTAAAATACTTCCTTTAACCCTTTACAGAAAAATTTTCCAGGCTGTTGATCTACATACCTCCATATATCTCCTGTCCACGATCTTCCAATCTTCTTCCTTTCAGGTCCTTGATCTAATGTGCCACTGCCTTTAAGTCTGTATGCATTTTCATCTTGGGCCATTTGTCTTTCCACACAAAGTAGAGGACCAGATGTAACATCCAAAACTCTGATCCTTGGGAGGGTTTCCCTTCCATCCTCTTTGAGGATCACCCCTGAGTGAGAGTGTACAGTATCAGCAGCCCACTTTTGGCTTGCACTGGGATATCCAGACAGTTCACCCCAGAGTCAGTCCTGGACTTTAGTCTCACCACCCCACAAACAAACTCAGGAAGAGGCATGAGTGCAGCACTGGACAATGACATAGTGTTTTAGACCACTTGCACGTGCAGATTACTTTGTTTTTGGCCCCTCCATGCTATGCTATACTTCAATTTTTAAAAACATTTAAATATTTTTGGTTGTTGCGGGTCTTACGTGCGGCTCGCGCAATCTTTATTGCAGCCCACAGGCTTCTCTCTAAGCTGTGGCGTGGGGGCTAAGGAGTTGCAGTGCACGAGCTTGGTTTCCCCTTGGCATGTGGAATCTCAGTTCCCTGACCAGGGATCAAACCTGTGTCCCCTGCATTGGAAGGTGGATTCTTAACCACTGGACCACCAGGGAAGTCCCAACACTTCAGTTTTGTAAAGGATTGCTGCTGGGGTCACTCAACCTTGTAACTTAGTAAGTCTTCTAGAAACCAAGCTCACGGTAGGCCACTTGGTCACGTGATGTCACACAGTCACATGTTGCATCTCTATGGTGATACAGGAACATGCCAGGAGCTATTTATTCAGTGGCATATAGTTGTCTTGAGTTTGCCATATTATACCCCTGATAGATCTTTTTTTCACTATAGAAATCTCTGCTTTCACAATCTTCTTTATTACATGGCTCACATGGCAGAGTTGCTTGTAATGTCACATGAACGAGTTAGTTGCAGAGCCCTTTCTTGCTCTGGGCCCCACTCAAATTTGTTGGTTCTCCATGTGATCAAATAAACAGGTCAGGGCAGGTTCCCCCAGGATGAGACATACTATCTCCAGAACCCAAAGGAGATACCAAGTTTTGTGTTGCCTTCTCAACAGATCACTAGATACTTTATTAATGTGATGGGCCCCCAGAATCTTCCTAGGATTGGTCTCCCATTCTCTGGAAAGAGTGTCTTTTACCAAGGCACCAACATACTTGCCACTTCATCCAATAAATATGAAGTTATTGACGTGATGGACCAAGGTGGTGCACTTCAGGATGTTCAGATAATCTTAATCTTTTTATTTTACAACTAACCAGGTCTTAGTTGAAATAATACAGGTCTTTTGTTGCAGCATTCAAAGTCTTAGTTGCAGTATGTGGAATCTAACTCCCTGACCAGAGATTGAACCGCCTCTGCTCCCCAACTCCTCCTACCCCCCAACCCCCACATTGGAGCTCAGAGTCTTAGTCACTGAACCACCAGGGAAGTCCCCAGATAGTCCTAATCTAATTGGCCTACATTATGATGGTGTGTGGACTTCAAAATATGTCCACAAATTTGTTCATATTTTTGCTTTAGGAGGTGAGCTTAATTTTTCTCCCCTTGTGGATAACTTGTTTTCAGGGAAGTTAATGGCATGTGCAGACTTTAAAATATGTCCTCAGATTCATTCATATTTTTGCTTCAGGAGGTGGAACTTAATTTTTCTCCCCTTGTGGATCACTTGTTCTCAGGGAAGTTAGTGGCCATCTTGTGAGCAGACACATAAACAACCAAAGGAGAGGCACATGTGATAAGGAACCGAGGCTTCCTGTCAACAGCCATGAATGAGTCATCTTGAAAGTGAATCTTCCACCCTCATTAAGACTTCAAGTGATTGCAGGGTCTGTGGATATCCTGACTGAAACCATTCGAGAGATACTGAACCAGAATGACCCAGCTAAATTACTCCTGCTCCCTGACCCACAGAAACTGTGAGATAATAAATATTACTGTCTGCCAAAGGGTTTTTGTGACATAGTGCCATGGGATACTGCAGAAACCTTCTCAGCATTCATGTATGTGCAGCCCTGACGTGTGAGGTATCTTGGTCAATGGGGGATAAAAGCCAGTGGATAAAAGCTTCTCTCTTTCTTTACCTGGTAAACGGTTCTGAAGCACATTTCATATGGCTTTTCAGATGGTCCCACAGAATCAAGCATTAGTTACCTATGAAAGTAAAAGTGAAAATGTTACTCACTCAGTTGTGTCCGACTCTTTGCGACCCCATGGACTGTCACCTGCCAGGCTCCTCTGTCCATGGGATTTTTCCGGGCAATATACCTTGGACTGCAAGGATATCTAACCAGTCCATTCTGAAGGAGATCAGCCCTGGGATTTCTTTGGAAGGAATGATGCTAAAGCTGAAACTCCAGTAATTTGGCCACCTCATGCGAAGAGTTGACTCATTGGAAAAGACTCTGATGCTGGAAGGGATTGGGGGCAGGAGGAGAAGGGGACGACAGAGGATGAGATGGCTGGATGGCATCACTGACTCGATGGCTGTGAGTCTCATGATTTCCAGGAGTTGGTGATGGACAGGGAGGCCTGGCGTGCTGCGATTCATGGGGTCGCAAAGAGTCGGACACAGCTGAGCGACTGAACTGAACTGAACTGATACTGGAATGGGTAGCCATTCTCTTTTCCAGGGGATAATGGTGACCAATTTGTTAATGCATCTGTGTACTAGCTGTCCCTCTTTCTCTGTTTCACTTAATCTTTTTTTAAAAAATTATTGTTTTCCCTGGAAAAGGAAATGGCAATCCACTGCAGTATTCTTACCTAGGAAATCCCATGGAGGAGCCTGGCAGGCGACGTCCATCAAAAAGAGTTGGACATGACTTAGCAACTAAACGACAACAGCAATGGCAGTTCTAGCCAGTATGTGAGACCAAAAAGTTGTAAGGAGTTGGGGGTTGGGGTTGAAACAAAAATCCTATTGTTGCAGTATATTATTAACGCATTTTTATGGAATTTAGAAAGATGGTAATGATGACCTTATATGTGAGACAGCAAAAGAGACACAGATGTAAAGAACAGACTTTTGGACTCTGTGGGAGAAGGCGAGGGTGGATGATTTGAGAGAACATCATTGAAACATGTATATTATCATATGTGAAATAGATTGCCAGTCCAGGTTCAATGCATGAGACAGGGTGCTCAGGGTGCACTGGGATGACCCTGAGGGATGGGAGGGGGAGGGA
>NW_011495040.1:1652134-1661706 GCF_000754665.1 Bison bison bison | reverse complement strand
GGGAGGGAGGGTCAGGATGGGGAACACATGTACACCCATGGCTGATTCATGTCAATGTATGGCAAAAACCACCACAATATTGTAAAGTAATTAGCCTTCAATTAAAATTTAAAAAATTTTTTAAAAATCCTATTGTTTATGGATGAGATTGTTTCTTTAGAAAACCAAAATAAACTACAGGTGAATATTTAAACTTAAAAGTATTTATTTATTTTTGGCTGTGCTGGATCTTTGTTGCTGCATGAGGGCTTTCTCTGGTTACAGTGAGCAGGGGCTACCCTGTGTTGCAGAGTAGCTTCTCATTGTGGTGGCTTCTCTTCTTGCAGAGCTTGGGTTCTAGAGAGTAGGGGCTTCAGTAGTCATGACTCACAGGCTTAGTTGTCTGGGGGCATATGGAATTTTCTCAGGCCAGGGATCAAACCTGTGTCCTCTGAACTGGCAGGCAGATTCTTAACCACTGGACAACCAAGGAAGTCCATCAGTTTCACTTACTCTTATTCCTTACTCTCTTCCCCTGGGATTGCCCTCCCCAAAAGCTTTTTGCACAGACTCCTTTGTCTGTTTTCAGGGGAACCCACAAGATAATGTAAAAAAAGCACTTGACACAATTCAAACTTGATTTTATATACAACTACCCAGTATTTATTAAGTACTGCTTATTTAACTTCTATGCAGAGTACATTATGGGAAACGCTGGGCTGGAAGAAGCATAAACTGGAATCAAGATTGCCGAGAGAAATATCAATCACCTCAGATAGGCAGATGACACCACCCTCATGGCAGAAAGTGAAAAGGAACTAAAAAGCCTCTTGATGAAAGTGAAAGAGGAGAGTGAAAAAGTTGGCTTAAAACTCAACATTCAGAAAATGAAGATCATGGCATCCGGTCCCATCACTTCATGGGAAATAGATGGGGAAACAGTGGAAACAGTGTCAGACTTTATTTTGGGGGGCTCCAAAATCACCGCAGATGGTGATTGCAGCCATGAAATTAAAAGATGCTTACTCCTTGGAAGGAAAGTTATGACCAACCTAGACAGCATATTCAAAAGCAGAGACATTACTTTGCCAACAAAGGTCTGCCTAGTCAAGGCTATGGTTTTTCAGTAGTCATGTATGGATGTGAGAGTTGAAGTGTGAAGAAAGCTGAGCGCCGAAGAATTGATGCTTTTGAACTGTGGTGTTGGAGAAGAGTCTGGAGAGTCCCCTGGACTGCAAGGAGATCCAACCAGTCCATTCTGAAGGAGATCAGCCCTGGGATTTCTTTGGAAGGAATGATGCTAAAGCTGAAACTCCAGTACCTTGGCCACCTCATGCGAAGAGGTGACTCATTGGAAAGACTCTGATGCTGGGAGGGATTGGGGGCAGGAGGAGAAGGGGATGACAGAGGATGAGATGGCTGGATGGCATCACCGACTTGATGGATGTGAGTCTGAGTGAACTCCAGGAGTTGATGGACAGGGAGGCCTGGCGTGCTGCGATTCACGGAGTTGCAAAAAGTCAGACACGACTGAGCGACTGAACTGAACTGAACTGAACCCAGTATTTAGCATCTTATCTTATTAATGCAGAAATATTGAAATTAGAATGAGTGTTACTATCTCCATTATGGTTTAACATCATTTTGGCTGTATTAGTCAACACATATAATACAAGGGCAAGCATATTAGATAAGAAAAATAATATTGAAAAGAAAGAGATAAAACGATCTCTATTTAGCAGTGTGCCCAGTGGTCCCATCGATTTGTCCCTTGTTTCAACAGTGTTTGGAGGGAACAGACCTAGGGCCCCATACTCTGACCACCCTCCAACCTCCTCTCCAGCCACAAGTCCAATACCGCCTTCTTGGCCATTCCCTGCCTCTGGAACCAACCAACCCTGAGGTTAGCCCTTTATTGCCCACCAACCAGGAGCTCCAAGATTCATTAGGATTATTCCACTGAGATGGAGGCCATTGTCAATGGCCTGGTAAACCTGCATCTGCTGGCCTCCTATACCCACTTCTTTCTGGACTTCTATTCTGACCACAAGGATGTGGCTCTAGAAGGTAGAAGATCCTTCTTCTGAGGGTTGACCAGAAGAAGCACCAGTATACCTCATGCCTCTTGAAGAGGGAAAATCAGCACAATGACTACACCCTCTTCAGGACCTGCAAAAGCTGTCTCAAGATGAAAGGTGTAAAACCCTGGACACCATGGAAGACTCTATGGCCCTGGAGAAGAACTTGAACTAGGCTTGTGGGGATTTGCGTGCCTTGGGCTTGGTCCATACACCCCCCACCCCATCTCTGTGACCTCCTAGAGAACCACTTCCTGGATGAACAAGTGAAACTCATCATCAAGAAGTTGGACCACTACTTGACTAATTTCTGCAGGCTGTCCAGCCCTAGTCTGGGCTGAGAGAGTATCTCTTGAAAAGTCTTACCTTCCAGAAGGACCAGGAATCCCCAGAGCCCAGCAGCCTTTGAGGAGTCTCTCTGCTCCCCACCTGATGTCAGAGCTTCAGCCTGATCCGGTATCTATAGCCACTAGGCAACTCTTTAACCACCCTGGAATCTTCTCTTAAGCCTTAGACCAAATGGAAACATTAATGTTTTGCAGCAACAAACAAACAAAAGCCCTATCTCTCTTTGTAGACAATTGTTTAGTTGGGACACCCAAAAGGATTGAAGGAAAAACTATCACAAACAATAAAAAAATTTAGTAAAGTATCATGATATAAAATTCACATGTAGAAATCAGTAGCCTTCCTGTATATACTAAGCAATCAGAAGATATAACGAAAGAGAAGATACATTTAAAATAGCAAAAGTAAAATAAAATATCTACTGTAGATCTAAAAGACATGTGCAAAACCTCTGAGTAAAATCTATGAAACACACATGAAAGACACAATAGTGGACTGTAACAAATAGATCCATCTCACTTTTGGATTGGAAGATTCAGTTTGTAAAGTTGTCAATTCTCTGTCAAGTAAATGATGTACTTACTAGTCATGATCTCAGTGGAAATTATCATTGGGTTTTGATTGTTTATTTTGTAGGGTTGAACAAATTTATTATATAAAGTTTATTCTTCCAAAAGGAAAGAATAAACAAGTAAGAATTGCTAGTAAAATCCCTTAAGAGAAAAGTAGAGTCTAGCCCACAAAGACATTAAAATGTTACAACTAAATGTTATAATTAACACAGCATAGAAGTGACACATGAACAGATAGACCACTAGAACTGTATAGAAACCCAGAAATAGACCTAGGTGCAAAAGGAAATTTGGCATACAAGAAAAGGTTGTATTTCAAATCAGTGGGGAAAAGACTTTTAACAAATGGTATTGAGACCATATGGAAAAAAGTAACATGAGATTCATCCTTTTGATAAGCTGGAATAGATGGTAAATGAATAAGAGATCTAAGTATGAAAACTGAAAACACATAAATACTAGAAGAAAATCTGAGAGCATTTCTTTATAGCCTGGGAGTGGGGTAAACATTCATAATTTCACAAATCAGAAGAAGTAGAAGAAAAAAATTGATAACTTTCACTGAAAAGACATAAACATGCTTTGTGGGAGATAAATTAGAGAAATAAAGAGACACAGAGAGAGAGAACCATATATTTTCAAAAGACAAATTGACAAATGGGGAAAAGGTATTATAGCTGGCATCACAGAAGGCTAATACTTCTAATATATGGAGTGTTCCTGATTTTTAAAATAAGAAAAATATACAAACATAGTAGAAAAAGAGATGCAAATGGCAAAGATGCTCAGCCTATTTCATAAGATTGAAGGAAATGCTTGTTAATAAGGGAAGTGCTTGTTAAAATTACCCTGAGATAATATTTCTCCCCTATCAGATTGGCAAAATCCAGAAGTTGACAGCGTACTTTGATGATGAGAGATAGGAAATGAGGCTTGCCCATTACTCACGAAATGCAAAGTGATATAATCTTAATGGGGGGCAACTTGGCAATATCTAGCAAAATTAAATATGCATTTACTCTTAGATTTAGCAATCCTAGGAATCTATCACGGAGTGCGTGCCTGCTAAGTCGCTTCAGTTGTATCCAGCTCTTTGCCATCCTATGGACTATAGCTAGACAGGCTCCTCTACCCATGGCACTCTCAGGCAAGAATACTGGAATCAGTTGCTATGCCCTCCTCCAGGGGATCTTTCTGATACAGGGATCGAACCTGTGTCTTTTGTGTCTCCTGCATTGGCAGGTGGGTTCTTTACCACTAGTGCCACCTGGAGAGTCACAGGTAAAACTATGAAATGACATACAAACATGGAGTTTATTGCAACACTTTCTGTAAACAATGCAAGTATCTATCAATAACGACTGGTTGAATATTGGCTCTATGAAAATGGAGGACTACACAGTTGTAAAAAGCAATGAGAACAATCTCCACTGCTATGATCTAAATTGTGTTCCTTCCCTCAAAATTCCTATGTTGAAGCCCTACCCCCAATGTGATAATATTAATATTTGGAGATGGAGCCTTTTGGTAATTAGGTTTAAATGAGGTCATGAGGGTGTGGCCCTCATTATGGGATTAGTGCCCTTATGAGAAGAGGTACTAAAGGGCTTACTCCTCTTGCCATGTGAGGACACCGTGATCAGGCAGCCTTCTGTTAGCCAGGAAGAAAGCTCTTACCAGAAACTCATAATGCTAGTGTCTTGACCTTGAACTCCCAGCCTTTAGAACTATGAGAAAATTAATTTCTGTTGTATAAACCACCCAGTCTGTAGTATTTTAAAAATACTTATTTGGCTGCACTGGGTCTTAGGTGCAGCACACAGGATCTTTGATCTTCTTTGCAGCATGCAGAATCTTTAGCTACAAGTGAACTCCTAGTTGTGGCATGTGGGATCTAGTTCCCTGACCAGGGATCAAACTCAGGCCCCCTGCAGTGGGAGCGTAGAGTCTTAGCCACTGGACTACCAGGGAAATGCCTTTGTTGTGGCAGTCCAAGCTGCTTAAGATACCTATCTACCTCTCTGCAGTGATCCCAGGATATATAGCTCAATGAGAAAAAAAAACAAGGTACAGATTGGTGCACAGAATGCTGTCCTTTGGGTAAGAAAAATATGGAAATATGAATATGCAAATGTCTTTGGTGATATTTTTGTAAAGAAAAAGTGAAAGCATAAATTTTTACTACAGAGCAATCTTTTCCAGTCTTTTTATTCCAAAGGAACTCTTACAATTATTTTTAGATCCCAGAGGACCTTGCATAAAAATTATATCTACAGCTCGTGGTACATTAGCTTGCTTGTAAAATGTACATATAATTGCCCAATAATAATCCACAGTGCTCTTTTGAGTAGAGAACGCTATTTTCCCCCTCCCTGGGAGTGTGCGTTTTGCTTAACTTGTTAGCAAATCATTTTTTGTGGCTTCTCCAGTCACAAAGAATATTAACTCCAATGTGAATCACTAGTGTAGGTAAGGGAAGTTTTAGCTGTCATTAAAAAAAAAATTCCTACATGAGTATTTAACATTATCCAAAAAGATCTTCCCAGATGGCACTAGTGGTAGAGAACACGCCTGCCAATGCAGGAGACATAAGAGACTCGAGTTTGACCCTGCATTGGGAAAATCCCCTGGGGAGGGAATAGCAACCTGCTCCAGTATTCTTGCCTGGAGAATCCCGTGAACAGAGGAGCCTGGCGGGCTACCATTCAATGGCTCACAAAGAGTTAGACATGACTGTAGTGACTTTGCATACAACACAAAAAGATCTGAAGTTTTACTACAAATTTCTACTATACTAGATGTTAACTAGGTGTAATATGTGTATGTGTGGGTTTTTCCCCACTGAAAAGTAATAATTACTTTATAGCCAAACATTCTTTTTTAAAAAGTACTTACTTATTTATATATCTATTTCTTTGGCTGTGCTGAGTTTTAGTTGCAGCACTCGGGATCTTTGTTGAGGCCTGTGGAATCTCTTAGTTGTGGCATGCAGGCTCTTCATTGTGGCATGCGGGATCTAGTTCTCTGACCAGGGATCAAACCCAGGGTTTGGGATCTCGCAGTCTTAGCCACTGGACCACCAGGGAAGGCCCCAAACATTCTTGAAAAAAAAAAAAAGGTAAGCTTAGTCAACCTTTTTTGAAATTAACTGGTTTCTTTCCTTTGCACAAAATTTTAAAGTTTTATTGAGATATGATTCACATACCATGCACTACACCCATTGCAAGTGTATAATTCAGTGATTGTCAGTATATTGACAAGTGTACGCAATTATCATCACAGTCAATTTTAGAAAGTTTTCATCATCTCAGGAAGAAATCCAATACTCTTTAGCTATAGCCACCTCCCTTCCCCCACCATACACCCCAGCCCAAGGTAACTACTAATCTCTCTCTTTTTTTTAATTATTTATTAATTTTTTATTTTTGGCTATGCTGGGTCTTCATTGCTGTGTGGGCTTTTCTCTGGTTGCAGAGAGTGGGGGCTACTCTTTATTGCAGTGGGCAAGCTTCTCATTGTGATGACTTTTGTTGTAAAGCACAGGCTCTAGGGTACGAGGGCTTCAGTATTTGCAACTCCCGGGCTCTAGAGCACAGGCTCAATAGCTGTGGCATATGGGCTTAGTTGCTCTTTCGCATATGGGATCTTCTTGGATCAGGGATCAAACCTGTGTCTCCTGCATTGACAGGTGGATTCTTTACCACTGAACCACCAGGGAAGACCTATTTGAAGGTTCTAGTAGCCATGTACAGTAATTAGCCCCTTTACTTGTCAAATAGCTGTTGTTTGTAGGTCACTCAGTCAGTTCAGTTGCTTAGTCGTGTCTGACTCTTTGCAACCCCATGGACTGCAGCATGCCAGGCCTCCCTGTCCATCACCAACTCCTGGAGTTTACCCAAACTCATGTCCATCGAGTTGGTGATGCCATCCAACCAACTCATCCTCTGTCGTCCCCTTCTGCTCCTACCTTCAATCTTCCCCAGCTCAGGGTCTTTTCCAATGAGTCAGTTCTTTGCATCAGGTAGCCAAAGGAATGGAGTTTCAGTTTCAGCCTCAGTCCTTCCAATGAATATTCAGGACTGATTTCCTCTAGGATGGACTGGTTGAATCTCTTTGCTGTCCAAGGGACTCTTAAGAGTCTTCTCCAACACCACAGTTCAAAAGCATCAATTCTTTAGCATTCAGTGTTCTTTATAGTCCAACTCTTACATCCATACATGACTACTGGAAAAGCCATAGCTTTGACTAGATGGACCTTTTTTGGCAAAGTAATGTCTCTACTTTTTAATATACTGTCTAGGTTGGTCATAACTTTCCTTCCAAGGAGTAAGCGTCTTTTAATTTCATGGCTGAAGTCACCATCTTCAGTGATTTTGGAGCCCCCCAAAATAAAATCTGTCATTGTTTCCATTTTTTCCCCATCTATTTCCCACGAAGTGATGGGACCAGATGCCATGATCTTCGTTTTCTGAACGTTGAGCTTTAAGCCAACTTTTTCACTCTCCTCTTCACTTTCATCAAGAGGCTCTTTAGTTCTTCTTTGCTTTCTGCCATAAGGGTGGTGTCATCTGCAGATTTGGGATTATTGATATTTCTCCTGGCAATCTTGATTCTAGCTTGTACTTCATCCAGCCCAGCGTTTCTTATGATGTACTCTGCACATAAGTTAAATAAGCAGGGTGACAATATACAGCCTTGACGTATTCCTTTCCCAATTTGGAACCAGTCTGTGGTTCCATGTCCAATTTCTAACTGTTGCTTCCTGACCTGCACGCAGATTTCTAAGGAGGCGGGTCAGGTGGTCTGGTATTCCCATTTCCTTCAGAATTTTCCACAGTTTATTGTGATCCACACAGTCAAAGGCTTTTGCATAGTCAATAAAGCAGAAGTAGATGTTTTTCTGGAACTCCCTTGCTTTTTCAATGATCAAATGGATGTTGACAATTTGATCTCTCATTCTTCTGCCTTTTCTAAATCCAGCTTGAATATCTGGAAGTTCACAGATCACATACTGTTGCAGCCTGGCTTAGAGAATTTTGAGCATTACTTTACTAGCATGTGAGATGAGTGCAATTGTGCTGTAGTTTGAGCATTCTTTGGCATTGCCTTTCTTTGGGATTGAAATGAAAACTGACCTTTTCCAGCCCTGTGGCCACTGCTGAGTTTTCCAAATTTGCTGGTATATTGAGTGCAGGACTTTCACAGCATCATCGACATGTTTGTAGGTGTCTTTAAATTTTGGAGTCAGCTAGACTAAATGTGTTCCCTAACAATTCATGCATTAAATCCTAATGCCCAATGTGATGGCATTTGACCATGGGGCCTTTAGGAGGTTATTAGGTCACAAAGGTGGGGCCCTCATGAATGATTACTGCTTTTATAAAAGAGATCCTTCCCCTGCCCTTCACTTCCTTGAAAAGATGGCTCTATGAACCAGGAAGCAGGTCTCACTGAATATGCTAGTGCCTTGATCTCGAAACTCCTGACCTTCAGAACTGTAAGAAGTAAATGTCTGCTGTTTGTAAGCCACTTGGTCTGTGATAGTCAATCGTTGTTATTGTTTAGTCACTAAGTTGTGTCCAACTTCGTGACCCCATGGACTGTAGCTTGCCAGGCTCCTCTGTCCATGGGATTCTCCAGGCAAGAAGACTGCAGTGGGTTGCTATTTCCTTCTCCAGGGAATCATCCCGACCCAGGGATCGAACCCACATCTCCTGCATTGGCAGATAGGTTCTTTAGCACTGAGCCACCAGGGAAATCCCTGATAGTTGATTATAGTAGCCCAAATGGACTAAGAGCCATTGCTGAATGTGCCAGTTCAGTGCAGACAGTGCACAAAGGAACAGAACACCTCACATTACCAGTCCATGTAAAACTCATTCATAAATGTTTCTCATCACAAAAATGTACTTTTTTTTATGTCTATTGTCCCCTACTGCATTGAGAAAGCCCACATGCAGCAATGAAGACTCAGGGCAGTCAAAAATAAATAAATAAGCAAAAGGGCATGTATACAGAAATGAAAGGAATTTATGGCCATTTTTAAGTCTACCATAAGTGGGGACATCTTCTCTCAGAAAGCATAGAAACTGTCAAAGACTAATGGAGCCATTTTAAAAGGGCACAGGAGACAATCTTTTGGGGCTTCCACTGGCCTAAGATAGGACAATGGAATTTGCTTTAAAATACTCCAGAAAGAAAATTCCCTGGTTGTCCAGTGGTTAAGACACAGCACTTTCTTTCCTGTGGTCCCAATTCAATCCCTGGTTGGGGAACTAAGATCGCTCAAGCCATGTGGCACGGCCAAAAAATAAAATAAAATAAATACCTCTAGATAAAACAAAGTTGGGGTGTGGAACAGATGAAATGTTTGGCAGAATGTTGAATATAGTAGAAGTTGAGTGATAGACACAAGAAAATTCATGTTAGTAGTTTCTTTGCTTTTGGTATACTTGAAATTTTCCTTAAGAATTTTTTAAGTAATACTATTTCAGGTTAAAAAATGTAGAAAATACAGAAATAGCCAAAATATAAAATTATTGGCTAATCCCACCACTCAGAGGTGGGGGGATATATATATATATATATATATATA
>NW_011495040.1:1649666-1652034 GCF_000754665.1 Bison bison bison | reverse complement strand
ATAACAGCTAATAACAACAGTGAACCATTCTTCCGGGCTGTTCCTATTCATGTTTGCAAACCCTGGCCCGTCCGGCATTCCTCAGGTGTCATTAGCCATCATTACATAAACACAGCCTTCTGCTACTCTTTGGGGAGCCGAACCTCATGGCTATCTATGGGAGAAGCAACTTGCTTGCAAATTGGCACCTACAATATGGAGACTCTGTCCTTGGCACAGTGGCTTTGGGGCACATGTTAGAAACCAGTTTTTTTTGCCCTGACTCAGGATTTTACCTGGGGAGGTCCTCTCTGGCTCTCATACAGGTCTCCCCTCCAACTTGTCTAGCTGTCTATCTCTGCTTGGACTGTCAGTTTCTCATACCCACAAAGGGAATTGTGAGTATGCCATGATCTTATATCTGAATTCAGTTCATCTTAAACATACCCTACACATTTGGAGAGACTCTGCACCCCCCCCACCCTTTTAATTTGCGGGGAGTGGGGTAACAAGAAGACTGAACTTTTGCTTAATTCATATGGATTCATTTTGCAAACAGAGCTTCAGTGTTAAAAGAATCTGCCTACCAATGCAGGAGATGCAGGAGACATGGGTTGCATCCCTTGACTGGGAAGATCCCCTGGAGGAGGAAATGACAACCCACTCTTGTATTCTTGCCTGGGGAAGCCCATGGACAAAGGAGTCTGGCAGGCTACAGTCCAGGGGGTCTCAAAGAGTCAGACACGAATTAACAACTAACCACTCCAGTGTTCTTGCCTGGAGAATCCCAGGGACTGGGGAGCCTGGTGGGCTGCCATCTACGGGGTCGCGCAGAGTCGGACACGACTGAAGCGATTTAGCAGCAGCAGCAACACATGCATTTTGCAAACTTAACAAATTGGGATCATATCCTCCCCCCCTTTTTTTGCTTTATATATCCTGGAAATAATTTCATGTGCCAGTGAATATACTTTCTAATATGATTTTTAGTGGTAGCATAATTTTCTGAAAGAAAAGTCTGCATAGTATACATTCAAATAATTTTCCGTAGCCTTTTAACAAAAATTTTATTTATTTGGCTGTGTCGGGTCTTAGTTGTGGGCACGTGGGATCTTTCATTGTGGCACTTGGGCTTAGTTGCTCTGCAGCATGTGGGAGCTTAGTTCCCTGACCAGGGATCGAACCCAAGTCTCCTGCATTGCAGGGCAGATTCTTAACCACTGGATCACCAGGGAAGTCCCCACAGCCTTTTTCACAGCTCTAAATAATGCTGCATTGAAAGTAACAAAAACTTCCACTGCATCTCCATTTCCCTAGGATAGGTTCCTAGAAATGAGATTACTGAATCAAGGCATTTGAACATATGTGTGTATGTGATACATCAAAAAGTTATCAGTGTTCTATGTGAAAACCGTTTTCCTTTGATTTGCTTTTTTTTTGCTTGTACGTCTAATCTTTTTTTTTTCCCTCTAATATATTGCTTTATAATGCTGTGCTAGTTTCTGCTGCACAACAGAGGGAATCACTATATGTATACATATATCCCCTCTCTCTCGGCCCTCCCTCCCATCCCTTTTGTTCATCACAGATCACTGAGCTGAACTCCCTGTGCTTTATAGCATCTTCCCACTAGCTATCTATTTAGTGGTTGCTCAGTCATGTCCAGCTCCTTGTGACCCCATGGACTGTAGCCCCGCCAGGCTCCTCTGTCCATGGAATTCTCCAGGCAAGAATACTGGAGTGGGTTGCTTTCCTGCAGGGGGTCTTCCTGACCCAGGGATTGACCCCAGGTCTCCTGCATTGCAGGCAGATTCTTTACTGTCTGAGCCACCAGGAAAGCCATTTTACACATGGTAATGCATATATGTCTATCCCAATCCCCCAGTTCATCCCACCCTCCCCTACTTTTCTTTGGTTATTGATAAACAAAAGAAGCATTTCAATGGTTTGTGGAGAAATGTCAGGAGATATGAAGGGAAAGAAGCACACAGAGCTTTCTCTTGAAGGATACTTTTATTGTGCACTGCATCTGCTTTAGTAAATGGGAGGAGTGAGCAGTAAAGTGTTGGCGCTCCTAGACAGGTGTCTTAGCCATTTCTCTATCTGTGAGAACAGAGTCACAGGAGTACTGATCCCTGTGTCCTATTCCGATCTCATGAGATAATCCACACGAGGCCCAGCTTTCTCCTACTGTAATGCAAACACATCACTGTCAAGGTCATGACATGAACGGACATTTGGAAATATTCCAAAATGTTAACCGAGTTTATCGCCAGATGATAGCACTACATGTGATTTTGAGTTTTCCTTTTTTTCCTACCTCGTTATATATTTTTGAAAAAAAAATTTTTAAGATAATGATCAAGTGCTACTTTATTATTTTTTTCTT
>NW_011495040.1:1646157-1649566 GCF_000754665.1 Bison bison bison | reverse complement strand
AGTGCTACTTTAATGAAATGAAAAGACTCTAAAACAGTTTGTAAAAATGAAGCAGCCCCCAGCTGGAAGCCCTCATTCCCCAAGATTGGCAATCAATTCAGCATCACAAGCTAGCCACCCCCCAGACACCTGACATCCTCACCCCACGCCCCCACAGCTGCCTGCCCCTCCCCCCAGAAACTGCATGGGATAGTGTCTTGGTGCCAACCTGCCCAGTGCACAACTGTGACCCCTTAGACCCTAAGCTGCTCTCACCACGGCAAATTGAGGGGTTGGCTGGTGGGGAAGAGGGTCGTACTGGAGTTAAGCAGGGGTGGGGAAGCTCAGGACTCCAGTCGAGCCCCAGACCATCCAGTACCACCATCTGCTTCTCTGGCTTGGCAAACCCCAGACGACCCTGGATCATTTTTAGGATTGACAGAGGCTGTTCAGATCACCTAGCCTGTGGTCCAGCCTAGGCTTCGCATGAGAATCAGGCAGCAAGTGTCTTAAAACACACGGATGCTCTGGCCTCATCCCAGACCTATTAGATCAGAACTCCGGAGGTGGCCCCTTGTCATCGGCAGGTGAGTCTGTTGGTCAGACCAGGTTGAGAACCACTCAGTCCAAACCCTACATCTTATTATCTGAGATGCTCTGCCATGCGGTATCACACAGCCTGTGATAGGACTTGAACACATACCGCCACTGGTTACGCAGCTTGACTCATCACTGTCCTTCCTTATATCTTGAGGGTGCCTGGTTGTTTACCTAGATTTTCTGAGCTATCATCTCTATTGGTCTGCATAACACAGGATGAGGAAGGCAGGCAGACATTGTTATCTCTGCTCTGAAGACCAGGAAACTGAGGCCCACTAGGGTGAAGTGGATTGCAAGTCTGAGATGGAGCCAGAATTGTAATCTGACTTCATTTCCAAGACACCCAGTAGCAGGACCCCTTCCAAGGGGAGTCACTCAGGTGAGTCTGCATTTCTGAGCCCTGCCCCAGATGCACTGTATCAGCACAGCTGGATGTGGGAGGGAGTGAATGCAGTTTTTAGAAACTCCTGAGGGATTGTGATGGACACAAAGTTTGAGGATCACTTCAAGTGCCTCCATGGTGGTTAACTGAAGCTACATAATAACATACATGCCTGCGTGCATGCTCAGTTGCTTCAGTGGTGTCCAACTCTGTGACCCTATGGACTACAGTCTGCCAGACTCCTCTGTCCATGGGGTTGTTCCAGGCACGAATACTGGAGTGAGTTGCCATGCCCTCCTTCAGGGGATATTTCAGACCAAGGGATTAAATCCTCCTTTCTTTAATTTCTTTAAGAAGAAATTAAAGAATGTTATATAAATGGAACCATATAGTGTATATTCTTTTTGAATCAATTTTTTATACTCAGCATAATTCTCTGGAGATTCATCCCTTTATTCTTCTGAGTGTATTTTTTTTAAAAATTGCGAATGGGTGTTGAATTTTTTACATGTTTTTTCTGCATCAATTGATCCGATCCTGTGATATTTCTTCTTTAGTCTGTTAACATGGTAGGTCACATTGATTGATTTTTTAAATCTTGAACTGGCTTTGCATTCCCGGAACTCCACTTGGTCATGGGACATCATTCTTTTTATATATTGCTGAATTCTATTTGCTAGTATTTGTTAAGGATTTTACATTTGCATTCATGGGGGATATTGGTCTACCTATTGAGTTTTTATTTCAACCATTATACTTCAAAATTTTTTAATTTTATGTTGGAGTATAGTTGATTTACAGTGTTGTTAGTTTCAGGTGTACAGCAAAGTGATTTAGTTACACATATACATGTATCTATTCTTTTTCAGATTGTTTTCCCATGTAGGTTATCACAGAGTATTGAGTTCCCTGTGCTCTATAGCAGGTCCTTGTTGGTTATCTATTTTATACGTAGTAGTGTATATGCGTTAATCCCAAACTCCTAATTTATCCCTTCCCCAATTATATTTTAAATTTCCAAACATTCTACTTAATTTGCTTCAAAAACTGCCATGTAATTGACAGTCTCCTGTTGCTCTCTCATTTTTGTGTTTCTGTAGTGATAAGAGAAGGTGAGCTCATCTTTGACTTATCTTGATCTGGGGGAAATCCCAAGGGTTTACACTAGGGAAGATTTCCTCCAAGTAGAATTGCATTTCTTTGTGCTGGGGGGTCAGACAGCCAGTCTCCTGGGTCCCCTTCAGCCCCCGTTGTACCTTCCCATCAGAGTTTCAGACACAGCTCCCCACCCAGCCCTTTTGTTGATTGTCTGATCTCCTGAATGCAGGGCTGTCAGCATCTACTGTCCAGGCAACTCTGATTTTCAGGAATTTTCCCCTTGAAGATTTCTCTCTGCTTCTTGAAAACCCAGAAAAACAGTACAAACAATGATTTTTGTATTTGTTTGAGGTCATCTAAGAATTTCTAGTCCACTACAGTGCTGGCAGCAGAATTAGATTCCAATTTCACACCTATCAGAGTGGTAAACACTTCAATACCTGATATTTCATGTGTTGAGGACATGAGCAAGTTAAACCCTTACGCATTAGTGGTTGGAGCATAAATTGGGAGAGCCACTTCAGAGAGCTAGTTATTATCTAGAAAAATTCAGCTGCACACATCTCACATTCTACTCTTGGTATATATACTCTAGAGAAACTCTTCCACACATGTCCTAATAGACAAGTATAAGAACATCCACCATGCTTTGTTTATAAGAGAACTCATTGGAAACAATGTTCATTTAAAAGCATACATTATGGTATATGTATACAATGGAATACTAGGAAGCAATGGAAATGAACAAACTAGAGCTGCATGTATTAATATGGATAAATCTCACAAATATAATGTGATCAAAAAAAGTGACTTGCAGAAAAATACATAAATATGATTACATTTGCATAAAGACTAAAGCATGCAGAACAACAGCAATTATGACTTCAGTCAGTCAGTTCAGTCGCTCAATTGTGTCCGACTCTTTGCGACCCCATGAATCGCAGCACGCCAGGCCTCCCTGTCCATCACCAACTCCCAGAGTTCACTCAAACTCACGTCCATCGAGTCAGTGATGCCATCCAGCCATCTCATCCTGTCATTCCCTTCTCCTCCTGCCCCCAATCCCTCCCACCATCAGAGTCTTTTCCAATGCGTCAACTCTTCACATGAGGTGGCCAAAGTACTGGAGTTTCAGCTTTAGCATCATTCCTTCCAAAGAACACCCAGGACTGATCTCCTTTAGAATGGACTTGTTGGATCTTGCAATCCAAGGGACTCTCAACAGTCTTCTCCAACACCACAGTTCAAAAGCATCAATTCTTTGGCGCTCAGCTTTCTTCACAGTCCAACTCTCACATCCATACATGACCACAGGAAAAACCATAGCCTTGACTAGACAGACCTTTGTTG
>NW_011495040.1:1636527-1646057 GCF_000754665.1 Bison bison bison | reverse complement strand
CAACTCTCACATCCATACATGACCACAGGAAAAACCATAGCCTTGACTAGACAGACCTTTGTTGGCAAAGTAGTATCTCTGCTTTTGAATATGCTATCTAGGTTGGTCATAACTTTCTTTTCAAGGTGTAAGCATCTTTTAATTTCATGGCTGCAATCACCATCTGCAGTGATTTTGGAGCCCCAAAATATAAAGTCTGACATTTTCCACTGTTTCCGATCTATTTCCCATGAAGTGATGGGACCAGATGCCATGATCCTAGTTTTCTGAATGTTGAGCTTTAAGTCAACTTTTTCACTCTCCTCTTTCAATTTCATCAAGAAGCTTTTTAGTTCCTCTTCACTTTCTGCCAATAAGGGTGGTGTCATCTGCATATCTGAGGTGATTGATATTTCTCCTGGCAATCTTGATTCCAGCTTGTGCTTCTTCCAGCCCAGCGTTTCTCATGATGTACTCTGCATAGAAGGTAAATAAGCAGGGTGACAATATACAGCCTTGACGTACTCCTTTTCCTATTTGGAACCAGTCTGTTGTTCCATGTCCAGTTCTAACTGTTGCTTCCTGACCTGCATATAGATTTCTCAAGAGGCAGGTCAGGTGGTCTGGTATTCCCATCTCTTTCAGAGTTTTCTACAGTTTATTGTGAATCACACAGCCAAAGGCTTTGGCATAGTCAATAAAGCAGAAACAGATGTTTTTCTGGAACTCTCTTAGGAATGAGTAAATAAGTAGGAGTATGAAGAAACACATAATTCTAATACAACACCAAACTGAGAACAGCAGCTGTTTCTAAGAGGTAGGTTGAAGGGACTTCCCTGGTGGTCCAGTGGCTCAGCGTTGGAGCTCCCAGTTCAGGGGGCTTGGGTTTGATCCCTGGTCAGGAAACTAGATCCCACATGCCACAACTAAAAGAAAAGGTCTTGCATGCTACAATGAAAATTGAAGATCTTGCATGCCTCAGCTAAGATCTGGCACAGCAAATAAATAAATACAATAGAAAGAAGGATAGGGATATAAATGGGGGAGGTGGACCCAGGAGCTTCAACTGAATCAACATTTAAAAAAAGTAATTTTATTTATTTACCTATTTTTGGCTGTGCTGGGTCTTGGTTGCTGTGTGGGCTTTCTCTCTAGTTGTGGAGAGTGAGGGAGGGAGGTGGGGACAGGAGGCTGCTCTTCACTGCAGTACACAGGCTTCTCACTGTGGTGGTTTCTCTCATTGCAAAGCACAGGCTCTAGGGCTAGCAGGGTTCAGCAGTTGCAGTTCCTGAGCTCTGGAGCACTGGCTCAGTAGTGGTGGCAAATGGGATTAGTTGGGCTTCCCTGGTGGCTCAGTCGGTAAAGAATCTGCCTGCAAAGTAGGAAACCCAGGTCCGATCCCTGCATGGGAAGATGCCCTGGAGAAGGGAATGGCAACCCACTCCAGTGTTCTTGCCTGGAGAATTCCATGGACAGAGGAGCCTGGTGGGCTATTGTCCGTGGGGTCACAACGAGTCAGACCCATCTGAGCAACTAACACACACACGCAGGCTTGGTTGATCCATGGCATGTGGGATCCTACTGGACCAGGAAATGAACCCTGCATTGGCAGTGGATTCTTTACCACTAAGTCATCAGGGAAGCCCTGGATTAATATTGTTTCATTTCTTAAACTAGGTGATGAATACATGACTATTCACTCTATTATTCTTTTATTTATTTATTTATTTACAAACTGTGTCTTGTCATCGAGCCACCTTGGTACCTCTGAGTACTTCTCATGGCGTGAACCCCAGAGTCTGCAGTGGTAATGAGATTGTTGAGTTCAGTCAGGAAGAAGGTGTGGCATGAGAAAAGAAGACAGCTGAGGTCCACCAACATCTCTGAAGGCTGCAAGGGGGAGGAGTTGGCAAGTGTGGTGTTTACAAATCCTCAGAAGAGCATTTTAAGACTGCTTGCTTGGTAGGCAGCTTCCAAAACGGCTCCCAATGATGCCCCTCCTGCATTTATGTCTTTGGGTAATAACTTCCCGTGGAATATGGGCTAGACACAGTCCCTTGATTCTAATAAGTGTTAGTTGCTCAGTCATGTCTGACTCTTTGTGACCCCATAGACTATAGCCCGCCGGGGTCCTCTGTCCATGGAATTGTACAGGCAAGAATACTAGAGTGGGTTGCCATTCCTTCTCCAGGGGATCTTCCCAACCTAGGGATCAAACCCAAGACTCTTGAATTGCAGGAAGATTCTTTACTCTCTGAGCCACTAGAAAAGCCCTGATTCTAACAAAGAAGTGGGCAAATGCAGTGGGATGTCTCTTCCCAGCTTAGGCTAAAAAAGAATGTGACTTCCATCTTGCTTGAACTGATCTAAGGAGAGACACACTTGACATGGAACTGGGTGACTGTCAGTCAAAGGCCAGAGATGAACTCAGTCCAACCAACCCTGAGGAACTGAATCCTATCAATAGCCACGTGAGTTAGCTTGGAACAGACTCTTTCTATAGATAAGCCTTCAGATGAGACCATAACCTGACTCACATTCTGACTAGAGTCTGTGATGGACCCTGATCCACAAAATTCAGCTAAGGCCTGCTTAGGTTTCTGTGGGCTTAGGTTCCTAACTCAACAAAACTATGCTCCGTGTCTCCTCCAGCCTCTCTGCTGATGGCTTCATTCCTCTTCCCAGATTCTCTTTGCTCATTCTGTAAGAGCAGCACCTGATCTGAATTAGGCCCCCAAGCTTTACTCTCTCCCCCAGAAACCTGACACTCAGCAGGAATACTGAAGAGGAAAGCAGTTTACTTTCTTGGACATTAAAAAAAAATTTTTTTTTTTAAATTTTTTGGCCTTACTATATGGGGCATGGGATCTTAGTTCCCCAACCAAGGATCAAACCTAATGCCTCTTGCATTGGAAGCACAGAGTTTTAACCACTGGGCCACCAGGGACGTTCCAAGGCCTTCTTGAAAATTCAAAGGAAAGAAAATAGTCTGATTGTTCAGGGGCCCTAACTGTCCTAGGATGTTCATCCTCTCGGCGAGATCTTTAGTCAACCCCTCCTGGCCAGACCTGCTGCAGCTATGCCCAGCATCCCTGCTCATCAGCCTCTTCCATAAGATAAAGGTTGGGCTGGGAGCCAGCATGTTTGACAGCTGGAGTTCCTATGGGGCTCATTAAGAGAATTGGATGAGGGAATCCAATAGAGTTTGCCCTCTCTTGCCAACCCCAGACCCATCAGTAGTCTGGGAGCATGGAGAAGAGTTCTCCTGGGCTCGATGCTGTCTGCATCCTGCCAGCTCAAATCCAAGGCCAAGGGCAGCTCTACTCTTGCCCAGCAGCTGGCCTGGAATATTCCTAAGTACCAAAGCTTCCCATCCCTGGGACTGGGGGTTTCCTCAGACCCCCAGGCACATGTCCCTCACTGCTTTCCATTCTAGGGACCCCACGAGCTACTCTGGACCACTCCCAACCCTTCTTCCTCCCCATCCAAGTGCTTTCCTTCCCTGATTTCCCAGTCTCATGACATCCTGAGCTGGGCTATCATGTTTCTGATTGGCTAATTTCATTTCCAAAGACCTGCTTATGATACAGAGTGTTTAAAACTAGCTGTAGACTTCATGCCCACATAACCATGTCCAAACTTGGGCTGATTTTCCTTTTCTATTTATACTCTGCATTGTTCTAATATTTTTATGGCTCTTTTGTTACTTGCAACCTCTGGCAGAACAAGAGATACTTCCAGTTTGGAAGGTCATTATTTTCTCTTCAGGTGATCAACAGCAAGGACTGTGGAGGCTGTAGTATTTGAATTCCTCACCTGGGTGAATTTGGGCAAAATACTTCACCTTTCTGTGCTTTAGAATTCTCACCTGTGAAGCAGAACCAATAACCATTCCTTTGGCAGAGGATTGTGGTGAAGATTAAATGAGTTAATGGGTATAAAGTTCTGACTGATATGCACTACATATTATAAAGGGATTTTTTAAACAATATTTTTATTTGGCTGTGTAGGGTCTTAGTTGTGGCACACAGGATCTTCTGTCTTGATGTGGAATGGGGGCTCTTTAGTTGAAGCATGTGAACTCTTAGTTGTGGCATGTGGGATCTAGTTCCCTGCCCATGGATTGAACCGGGGCCCCCTGAATTGGGAACAAGGAGTCTTAGCCACTGGCCCACCAGGGAAATCCCCACAGTATATTCTAAATAAATATTTATTAAATAAAAATTTGAAATTCAGCTCAGCTGTCAGTGAAAGCAGGTGAGTCATGGGGTCCAATGGCTCCCATCTCAGCCTCTGCTTCTGTCTCTCCCAACCCACTTGGGGCCGCATCCCCCCAGGCCCAGGTGTCAGAACTGGTGCTAGTTTTGGTTATGACTCCAAACTATTGGCTCAGGACACCACTCAGGCCCTGCAGGTCCTGTGCAGCTTTCACCACCTTTATCCTTTGCCCATGAGCACTGCGCTGCAGACCTTCAGGGCCTGTAGACAGGCCATCTTCCTCCATCTGACTTCCCAGGGTCACTGAATTCCCCTCCCTGTCCCTCTGGGGCCACTGTGGGGCTGTCCTGACCCCAAAGCTTGACTGCAACCTCCTGGTCCTCCAACAGCATCACGCCAGGTCTTTAGCTCAACCAGTATGCTGACCCCTCACTATGGGGCATGGTTAAGGCCGAAGTCCCAACCAACTCCCAGTCCCCCTGCCTTGCTTGGTGTGGACACCACTCCTCCTTACAGGGAAGCCCATGGTTCCCTCTTGAGGGCCCGACTCTGTCATTATCCTCTCTCAGCCCCGCCCTGCTGCTGTTGAGATGGAGATGAACTCAAGGATTCATTCACTACTTGGCTATGGTTGACCCAGCTGCTTCAAACTCTCTCAAGCAGTTGTTTCCAGGCTGTCATCCTGCAGGTCTCAGGCCTCCGTTGGCTGTTGGCTAGAGGTCTACTGTAATTCTTTGCCATGGAGACCTCTCCACAGGGCAGCTCACAACATGGCATCTGGCTTTCCCTAGAACAAGCAAGTGAGAGAGCCGGGGGTGCCTGCAAGGTGGAAGTCAGGGTTGCTGTGTAACCAATAAGAAATATGTATTTGGTCTTTGGTTCCTGACACAGAGTTCCCAGATTCCAGGGAATTTCCTGGTAGGAGAGACAGCAACCTTTTGTTCTTTCAAGGCAACTCTTGGCAGCCCCTAGATGGCTTCAGAGTGGCTGTTGGTCACAGGAGGACAGAGGCATGATTAGAGGATTGGGACCTTTCAGCCCTATCCTCCCAGTCTCTGGGGAAGAAGAAGAGGCTGGAGACTGAGCTAATCATGATAGCCAATGACTCAGTTAATCATGCCTACATAACGAAACCTTAGCTGGACTTCACTGGTGGTCCAGAGATCAAGAATCCATCTTTCAATGCAGGTTCTAGGGGACGCAGGTTCATTTCCTGGTCAGGAAGTTAAGATCCCACACATTCATTGTTCAGTTGTTAAGTCATGTTTGACTCTTTGCAAACCCATGGAATGATGCACACCAGGCTTCCCTGTCCTTCACTATCTCCTGGAGTTTGCTCAAACTCATGTCCATCAAGTCAGTGATGCCATCCAACCATCTCATCCTCTGTTGCCCCCTTCTCCTCTTGCCCTCAATCTTTCCCAGCATCAGGGTCTTTTCCAGAGAGTTAGCTCTTCATATCAAGTGGCCAAAGTATTGGAGGTTCAGCATCAATCCTTCCATTGAAAATTCAGGGTTGATTTCCTTGTGATCTCCTTGCTGTCCAAGGGACTCACAGAGTCTTCTCCTGCACCATCGTGGGGCAACTAAACCCACACACAACTAGAGAGCCTATGCACCACAACTACTGAGCTCGTGTGCTCTCGAGCCCATGCTCTGCAACAAGAGACGCTTATGTGTGCCACAGTCGGAGAAAGCCCATGCAGTGCAATGAACAGCCTGTGCACCCCAAGGAAGAGCCAGCACAGTGCAAAACAACAGAGAAAACTCCGTACAACCACAAAACCATGGCTTTCCACGTTGATGAAAATGTGGAGGTGCTGGGAAGGTGGTGCACTTGGGGAAGGTACGGAAGCTCAGAACGTCCACCACCTCTCGCCCTGTGCATCACTTCCACTTGGCTGTTCCTGGGTTGTATCCTTTATAATAAATTCATAATAATAAGTGCGGTATTTTCCTGAGTTCTGTGAGCCAGTCTAGCAAAACGTGAACCTGGTAAGGGGGCCATGGAAACCCATGATTTATAGATGGTTTGTCAGAAGTACAGATAACAATGCTGGGACTTACGACTGACATCTGTGGCTGGGGTGGGGCAAGGAGGACAGTCTTGTGAGACTGAGCCCTTAACCTGTGCGGTCTGTGCTAACTTAAAGTAGATAGTGTCAGAACTGAATTGCATTGTAGGACACCCACTTGGTGTGAGAGCTGGTTGTTGATATGGAAAAATGCACAAATTTGGTGTTAGAGATGTTATGAATAGAAACAGCTTTAAAAAGACATAAAAGGCGTCGACTGGAAAAAAAGAAGTAAAGCTTTCTATGGTCAGATGATGTGGTTGTCTACATAGAAAAATCTAAGGGTTTCCACAGAAGAAACTCCTTGAACTAATAAGTGAATTTAGCAAAGTCACAGGATACAAGGACAACACACACACACACAAATCTATATTTTTATTTGTTACTAATGTGCAAGTGGAAACTCAAATTTTAAAAAAGATCAATACTGGGACTTCTCTGGTGGTCCAGTGGTTAAGAATCTGACTTTCAGTGCAGGAGATGCAGGTCCTTGGTCAGGGAACTAAGATCCCTCATGTCCTGCATGACGCAAAAAAAATTCTGCATGCCACAACTAAAACCACACACAAATAAATAAATATTTTTAAAAATCAATACCATTTTTAATATTAAAAATATAAAATACTTAGGCATAATCTAATATATGTACAGGATTGGTATGCTGAAAACTATAACACTCTAATGAAAATCATCAAAGAAGACCTAAATAGAAAGGCATACCATGTTCATGAGTTGGCAGATAATAATTCTCCCTAAATTCTTTAAGCCTTTGACTGTGTGGATCATAATAAACTGTGGAAAGCTTTTAAAGACATGGGAATACCAGACCATCTACCTGTCTCCTGAGAAACTTGTATGTGGGTCAAGAAGCAGGAATTAGAACTCTGTATGGAAGAACGGAGAAGGCAATGGCACCCCACTCCAGTACTCTTGCCTGGAAAATCCCATGGATGGAGGAGCCTGGTGGGCTGTAGTCCATGGGGTCGCTCAGAGTCGGACACGACTGAGCAACTTCACTTTCACTTTTCACTTTCATGCATTGGAGAAGGAAATGGCAACCCACTCCAGGGTTCTTGCCTGGAGAATCCCAGGGATGGGGAGCCTGGTTGGCTGCCGTCTATGGGGTCGCACAGAGTCGGACATGACTGAAGCGACTTAGCAGCAGCAGCAGCAGCATGGAACAACTGATTGGTTCAAGATGGAGAAAGGAGTATGACAGGGCTGTCTGCTGTTTGTTTAATCTATACACTGAGTACATCATGAGAAATGCCAGGCTGGATGAGTTGCAAGCTGGAATCAAGATAGGTGAGAGAAACATCAACAATCTCAGATATGCAGATGATGCCACTCTAATGGCAGAAAGTGAAGAGGAACTAAAGAGCCTCTTGATGAGAGTGAAGGAGCAGAGTGAAAGAGCCAGCTTAAAACTAAACATTAAAAAAATTAATATCATGGCATCTGGTCCCATACTTCATGGCACATAGAAGGGGAAAAGGTGGAAGTAGTGACAGATTTCCTCTTCTTGGCCTCTAAAATTACTGCAGATGGTGACTGCAGCCTGAAATCAGAAGATGATTGCTTCTTGGCAGGAAAGTTATGACAAACCTAGACAGTGTGTTGAAAAGCAGAGACATTCATTACTCTGTTGACAAAAGTCCATATAGTCAAGGCTATGGTCTTCCCAGTGATCATGTAGGGTCACGTATGGACCATAAAAAAGGCACAGTGCCTAAGAATTGATGCCTTCTAACTGTCATGCTGGAGAAGACTCCTCAGAGTCCCTTGGACAGCAAGGAGATCAAACCAGTCAATCTTGAAATCAACCCTGAACACTTGTTGGAAGGACTGATGCTGAAGCTGAAGCTTATGTATTTTGGTCACCTGATTCAAACAGCTGACTCATTGGAAAAGTCCCTGATGCTGGGAAAGATTGAAGGCAGAAGAAGAGGGTGTCAGAGGATAAGGTGGCTGGATGGCATCATCGATACAATGGACATGAATTTGGGCAAACTTTGGGAAATGGTAAGGGAGAGAGCATTACTTTACTAGCGTGTGAAATGAGTGCAATTGTGCGGTAGTTTGAGCATTCTTTGGCATTGCCTCTCTTTGGGATTGGAATGAAAACTGACCTTTTCCAGTCCTGTGGTCACTGCTGAGTTTTCCAAATTTGCTGGCATATGGAGTGCAGCACTTTCACAGCATCATCTTTCAGGATTTGAAATAGCTCAACTGGAATTCCATCACCTCCACTAGCTTTGTTTGTAGTGATGCTTTCTAAGGCCCACGTGACTTCACATTCCAGGATGTCTGGCTCTAGGTGAGTGATCACACCATCGTGATTATCTGGGTCGTGAAGATCTTTTTTGTACAGTTCTTCTGTGTATTCTTGCCACCTCTTCTTAATATCTTCTGCTTCTCTTAGGTCCGTACCATTTCTGTCCTTTAGCGAGCCCATCTTTGCATGAAATGTTCCCTTGGTATCTCTAATTTTTTTGAAGAGATCTCTAGTCTTTCCCATTCTATTGTTTCCCTCTATTTCTTTGCATTGATCACTGAGGAAGGCTTCTTATCTCTCCTTGCTATTCTTTGGAACTCTCCATTCAGATGCTTATATCTTTCCTTTTCTGCTTTGCTTTTCACTTCTCTTCTTTTCACAGCTATTTCTAAGGCCTCCTCAGACAGCCATTTTGCTTTTTTGCATTCCTATTCCAAGGGGATGGTCTTGATCCCTGTCTCCTGTACAATGTCACGAACCTCCGTCCATAGTTCATCAGGCATTCTGTCTAGCAGATCTAGTCCCTTAAATCTATCTCTCACTTCCACTGTATAATCATAAGGGATTTGATTTAGGTCATACTTGAATGGTCTAGTGGTTTGAACCATGAACTTCCAGATGTTCAAGCTGGTTTTAGAAAACGCAGAGGAACCAGGGATCAAATTGCCAACATCCGCTGGATCATTAAAAAAGCAAGAGAGTTCCAGAACAACATCTATTTCTGCTTTATTGACTATGCCAAAGCTTTTGACTGTGTGATTCACAATAAACTGTGGAAAATTCTGAAAAAGATGGGAATACCAGACCACCTGACCTGCCTCTTGAGAAACCTATATGCAGGTCAGGAAGCAACAGTTAGAACTGGACATGGAACAACAGACTGGTTCCAAATAGGAAAAGGAGTTCGTCAAGGCTGGATATTGTCACCCTGCTTATTTAACTTATATGCAGAGTACATCATGAGAAACACTGGGCTGGAAGAA
>NW_011495040.1:1609702-1636401 GCF_000754665.1 Bison bison bison | reverse complement strand
GTTTTTCCAGTGGTCAGGTATGGATGTGAGAGTTGGACTGTGAAGAAAGCTGAGCGCCGAAGAATTGATGCTTTTGAACTGTGGTGTAGGAGAAGACTCTTGAGAGTCCCTTGGACTGCAAGGAGATCCAACCAGTCCATCCTAAAGGAGATCAGTCCTGGGTATTCACTGGAAGGACTGATGCTGAGGCTGAAACTCCAATATTTTGGCCACCTCATGTGAAGAGTTGACTCACTGGAAAAGACCCTCATGCTGGGAGGGATTGGGGGCAGGAGGAGAAGGGGACGACCGAGGATGAGATGGCTGGATGGCATCACCGACTTGATGAACATGACTTTGAGTGAACTCTGGGAGTTGGTGATGGACAAGGAGGCCTGGCATGCTGTGATTCATGGGGTTGCAAAGAGTCAGACATGACTGAACTGAACGGAATTGAAGGGAGAGAGAGACCTGGCGTGCTGCAGTCCAGATCAGATCAGATCAGATCAGTCGCTCAATCATGTCCGACTCTTTGAGACCCCATGAATCGCAGCATGCCAGGCCTCCCTGTCCATCACCAACTCCCAGAGTTCACTGAGACTCACGTCCATCGAGTCAGTGATGCCATCCAGCCATCTCATCCTCTGTCGTCCCCTTCTCCTCCTGCCCCCAATCCCTCCCAGCATCAGGTCTTTTCCAATGAGTCAACTCTTCACATGAGGTGGCCAAAGTACTGGAGTTTCAGCTTTAGCATCATTTCTTCCAAAGAAATCCCAGGGCTGATCTCCTTCAGAATGGACTGGTTGGATCTCCTTGCAGTCCAAGGGACTCTCAAGAGTCTTCTCCAACACCACACTTCAAAAGCATCAATTCTTTGGCGCTCAGCCTTCTTCACAGTCCAACTCTCACATCCATACATGACCACAGGAAAAACCATAGCCTTGACTAGACAAACCTTTGTTGGCAAAGTAATGTCTCTGCTTTTGAATATGCTATCTAGGTTGGTCATAACTTTCCTTCCAAGGAGTAAGCGTCTTTTAATTTCATGGCTGCAATCACCATCTGCGGTGATTTTGGAGCCCAAAAAAATAAAATCTGACACTGTTTCCACTGTTTCCCCATCTATTTCCCATGAAGTGGTGGGACCGGATGCCATGATCTTAGTTTTCTGAATGTTGAGCTTTAAGCCAACTTTTTCACTCTCCACTTTCACTTTCATCAAGAGGCTTTTTAGTTCCTCTTCACTTTCTGCCATAAGGGTGGTGTCATCTGCATATCTGAGGTGATTGATATTTCTCCTGGCAATCTTGATTCCAGTTTGTGTTTCTTCCAGCCCAGCGTTTCTCATGATGTACTCTGCATATAAGTTAAATAAGCAGGGTGACAATATCCAGCCTTGACGAACTCCTTTTCCTATTTGGAACCAGTCTGTTGTTCCATGTCCAGTTCTAACTGTTGCTTCCTGACCTGCATACAAATTTCTCAAGAGGCAGATCAGGTGGTCTGGTATCCCCATCTCTTTCAGAATTTTCCACAGTCCAGGGGGTCGCAAAAAGTTGAACACTACTGGGCGACTGAACAACAACAACAAATTCATTAAAACGCAATTCAACAAAAAATCCCAGAAGAATTTTTATAGACATAGACATGATATTCTAAAGTTAATAAATAAAGGCAAAAAATAGCTAGCACAATGTTGAAAAACAACAATGAAATGGACAGAATTGCAGTACCCATTTTAAAGCTTAAAATCGGGACTTTCCTGGTACTTCACTGGCTAAGACTCTGTGATTACAGTGCAGGGGGTGTGCATGCATTTGATCCCTGGTTAGAGAAGTAAGATCCCACATGCTCTTTGGGAAGACAAAAAGAAAAGCTAAAATAACCCAGTGAAAATGAAAAGTGAAAGTCGCTCAGTCACATCTGACTCTTTGCAACCCCATGGACTATATAGTTCATGGAATTCTCTAGGCCAGAATACTGGAATGGTAGCCTTTCCCTTCTCCAGGGGATCTTCCCAACCCAGGGACTGAAGCCAGGTCTTCTGCATTGCAGGCGATTCTTTACCAACTGAGCCACAAGAAAAGCCCTAAATAACCCAGACAATGTGCTATTGGTGGACATTTAGATACACAGATCAGTGAAATAGGATAGAGAGAAAAATGGAGATTTGATTTTTGACATTGGTTTAGAGGAGGAAGGATAATATTTCCAACAAATGATACTGGAATAATTCTATATCTATATGCAAAAAAAAAATGAACTTCATGCCTTATATTTTAAAGTTAGGTCAAATGGATTAGAGAGACAACATTAAAAACTTTTGTATATCAAAGGACACTATCAAGAGGATGAAAAGACAATCCACAGAACAAGAGAAAAATTTCGTATAAATATTCATAATCATATACCAAGTTTAAAAATGGGCAAAGGGCTTACCCGACATCTCTCCAATAAGATAAACAGTTAGCCAGGAAGCACGTGAAAAGATGCTCAGTATTACTAGTCATAAGGGAAATGTAAACCAAACCCAGTATGAGATACCACTTCACATTAATTAGAATGGATTTTTTTTAATGGAAAATAACAAGTTTTGGTGAGAATGTGGAGAAATTAGAACACTGTGCATTGCTGCTGCAATTGTAAAATGGTGCAGCTACTGTGGAAAAGAATGAAAATGGTTAATTTTATATTATGTGAATTTACAGTCAATAAAAATGGAATGTCATCAAAATAAAAACTTTCACTCTGTGGAAGAAACTATTAAGAGAATGAACAGATAAACCACAGACTGGAAGAAATTATTTACACAAATTATATGTGGTAGGGACTTGTTTCCAGAATATATCGGAAACCGAACCCAGTAAGAAGACAAACAAACCAATCAAGATATGCATGGGCAAAATAAACATTTCACTAGAGAAGATATATGAGTGTCTAATAAGCATGTGAAAGATGTTGAATGTCATTAGTCAATTTGGAAAAGTAAATTAAAACTACATTCAGAGGCCATTATATCCTCATTCAAATCACTATAATTAAAAGAACTCTTGGGATTAAGCCAACTCACCAAGTGTATTTCCAACACACAGCAGGGACAAGGGAAATGCCCGTGGGTTCTACCAGCCTCAGTGGACCTGCTCCAAAGTGGACATTGGCTAGAACTCCATTGACTCCCATTTACTCCCTTGCCCTACAGGCTCCTGTCCTTTAGGGGCTATGGATCTCAAGTTATCAAAGTCAACTGGGAATCTGTGGGCAAGTTTTCTCCAAATTTTAGGTGTTTCCCAATGCTTAATTACCCAGGTTAGTAGCTATAGGTCCCATTTGGGAGAAGGCCAAAAGGAATCATTACCATATTCAATTGCCATTCATCACCAGGGCCATCTGCCTGGAGTTCCAGTCTCTTCTTTTATATTTTAATTTTTATTTTTCGGCCATGCTGCAGTGCTTCCACGATCTTAGTTCCCTGACTAGGGACTGAACCCAGGCCTTGGCAATGAAAATCCCAAGTTCTAACCGCTGGACCACCAGGGTTCCCTCCAGCCTCTTCTTTAGTCAGTGGATTCTGGGTTCAAAAACTGGCTCTGCGTAGAAATAGGCAAGGGGGTGTGCCTTTATCAGGGATTCTCTGGTCGCTCAGTGGTAAAGAATCCAAAGGCAGAGCAGGAGATGCAGGAGATGAAGGTTTCATTCTTGGGTCAGGAACACCCCCCCCCGGAGGAGGAAATGGCAACCCACTCCAGTATTCTTGCCTGGGAAATCCCATGGACAGAGGAGCCTGGTGGGCTACAGTCCATGGGGTCCACAAAGATTTGCACACGACTGAGCACGCATGTGACTTCATCACCGTCATCCTGAATTTTTCAGTTTGAGTACTGCTCTTGCTGGCTAACCAACTGTTTTGTCCGTGGCCATGCCAAAATGTTTCTATCACCATCTCCATAGCTCCTTTCTGCTCTGATCCATTGCTGGCTGCCACATCAGCCTTGGTGCTTCCAGGGATTATTGCAACCCCCGGGGTTCAGGTGGTAAGTGCTGCCACTTATTCTCTATCGCTTTGTAGTCCTTCCTGGCCCACTGTTGAGAGAATCCTTGCATAGGAGGAAAGATTCCCACTATCGCTCGGGAAATTTGTAAAATAAGTGTACAAGGGGACCCCTTGGAGGTCTTCAAGAGGATTGGGCAGTGGGTGGCTTTTCCATTTGGTGTTTATGCACTGCCCCCAGGTGGCCACATGCTGAACTTCATCCTTATTTCTTGAATGCAGGTTGGCTCTCCAGATTCTGTCTCTGCCTGAAGAACCTCCAACCTCACCCTGCTGTGAAATACCCCATCCCACAGGCCAGTGTGACCTGGGGCAGGTTATGTAACCCTTCTGGGTCTCAGGGTTCGGTTCTTTGTAAAATGGGGTAATGACAGTGAATTAAATGAGATGATGAAATTATACATCTAAATTCCTGGTTTAAAGGAGAAGGAAATGGCAACCCACTCCAGTATTCTTGCCTGGATAATTCCATGGACAGAGGAGCCTGGCAGGATACAGTCCACGGGGTTTCAAAGAGTTGAACACGACTGAAGCAACTGAGCCCAAACTAAGGATGCAGTAAACATTAGCTGGCACTAGTGGTAAAGAATCCACTTAGCAGTGCAGGAAGTGTAAGAAACGCAGGCTGCATCCCTGGGTGGGGAAGATCCCCTGAAAGAGGGCAGGGCAACTCATGACAGTATTCTTACCTGGAGAATCCCATGGACGGAGGAGCCTGGCGGGCTAGAGTTCACAGGGCTGCAAAAAGTCAGACACGACTGAAGCAACTTAGAACGCACCCATGCTGCTGGCAGGCTTAGTTTTTTTCTCTCTAAATAGGGAGACACCTCTGCAGAATCCATATTCAATATGAGGCCACCCCCTTTTCAAGGCTCCTTGAAAAATGTTCTGCTTGGTTCTTTTTAAAATTTATTTCTTTATTTATATTTATTTTTGGTTGTGCTGGGTCTTTGCTGCTGCGTGCAGGCGTTCTCTAGTTGTGGCGAGTGGGGGCTACTCTGCTGTGGTATGCAGGCTTCTCATTGCGGTGGCTTCTCTTGTTGCGGAACGTGGGGCTCTAGGAGTGTGACTTCAATAGTTGTGGCTCAGGGGCTTAGTTGCACCTTGGCATGTGGGATCTTCCTGGAGCAGGGATCAAACCTGTGCCCTATATTGGCAGACAGATTCTTTACCACTGGACCATCAGGGAAGTCACTCTGCTTGGTTCTTGCTGGCTTGACTAGACCACAGAGTTGAGTAAAAGGATAAAAGTTGCTCAATGATGCAAAACTTGGCTCAGAGCTGATTTTGAGACTGTTGAGAAATCTCTCACCAGGGCTTCCCTGGTGGTCCAATGGTTAAGAATCTGTCTGCCAGTGCAGGGGACATGGGTTTGATCCCTGGCCGGAGAAGATCCCATACGTAATGGGCAACTAAGCCCATGCACCACGACTGCTGAGCCCTAGGGACCGTGCTCTGCAATAAGAGAAGTCACTGCGATGAGAAGCCTGGGCACCGCAACTAGGGAGTGGTCCCTGCTCACCAGAACTAGAGGAGACCCACGCAGGCAACAAAGATCTAGAGCAGCCAAATATAAATAAATATATATATATTTAAAAAAAATCTCTCACCAGACAGTGCCTGTCTGCTCTTAGAGCCGGAAGGACAGACTTCTCCATGGGTGGGGTCATGGAAGCATGCATTTGCCCAGACCTCTCCTCACTGGACCCATTGTTGGGGCTTCTTGCTGTGAAACTGCCAGGTGACTTCACAGACTTGATGCCTGGTCATTGACACAGATGGTCTCTTTGAGGAAGCTATTTGTCCCTGGATCTCACAGAGCAGGAGAGTCAGGCTCAGAGGAAAGATGTTGTGAAATCCCAGCCTCACCCAGCACTGGAATTCATTCCCCGACAGGGCACTTCCCAGCCCTCCTTGCCTCTTCGTCAGCATGGGGTCCACTCACAATGGCCCTGCAGCCCTACCACCACCTCCATCCCTCCCATGGCTGTGGAATTGATCCCTTCCACGACAGACAAGCAGAAACTTTGCAAGATCTGCTGCCTCAACTTCATAGGAATGAGGCAAGCTTGTCTGTCTTGAGGACGGAAGAGGCAGCTGAAAGGTCAGGCTGGCAAATGAAGAAGGCCTAGGTGATGTGTCATGACCTTAATATTCCTCATGGTGATGACCTCCAGCATCTGGAAACATCAGGGGCAATTTGAGAGGCAATAGCCCAGGTGCCTCAGATGGTAAAGAATCTGCCTGCAATATGGGAGACCCAGGTTGGATCCCTGGGTCGGGAAGAGCCCGTGGAGGAGGGCATGGCAACCCACTTTAGTACTCTTGCCTGGGGAATCCCATGGACAGAGGAGCCTGGCGGGCTACAGTCCATAGGGTCTCAAAAAGTTGGATATGACTCAAGTGACTTAGCATGCATGCATGTCTCATTAGCTATCATGCCAGATGAATTTTCCTTTGTCTAATTCGAGTCACTCTACCTGGTCAGTTTCTCAGCTCCAGCAGCGGTGGAGCCTGGGGAAATTTGTTTCATCCCTGCTTTTCAGTGTCAAGCATTCCCCAGGTAGCAGTATGGTAGCTGACAGGGCAATGAGGATCACCACTTCAGCTGCCAGGCTGGCCAGCCACACTTCCATGGGTTGGGCTGCAAGGAGGTACTGAGCCCATGTGGATTTAGACCAAACGTTACACACATGGACAGAAAAAGCAAAATCAGCATGGTGTCAGCAACTGGTGTCCCTACAGGACAACCCCGAGCTGATGGTTTGAGTGACAGATGGCAGGGGCAGTGGGCTGCCCTACTGTGCAGAAGCCCAGACTCAACTTGAGCCAAGCAGTTTTATGGACTGACTCAGGGGCTCCAGACGCATCCTTCTGAAAGCCAAGGAGACAAGTGGGAACCAGGGCGTGGATGAGAAATGGCCTCACAGCAGGCTCCTGAATGGTAGAGAGCCCCAGGTAGCTCAGGGGTAAAGAAGTGGCCTGCCAGGAGTAGATGCAGGGTTTGATTGCTGGGTCAGGAAGATCCCCTGGAGACGAAAATGGTGACCCACTCCAGTACTCTGCCTGGAAGATCCCATGCACAGAGAAGGCTGGTGGGCCACAGTCCATGGGATTGCAAAGAGTTGGACACGACTTAGGGACTAAATAACAATAACAGGTTAGAAAGGGCCTTAGGGCAGCAACTCTCTAGGCAACTCACCTCCTGTTGACCTAAGTTACTGCAGGATGATCCTGTAAGACACAAGTTAGAGTATAGTTGAGGGGCACCAGGGCAGAGCTTCTGCTGGGCACTGTTTCATCATCTGTAAGATAGGGATAAAAGAGTATCTAACACAGGTATATACATATATATATATTTAGAGAAAGTTCACATACAATTTACCATCTTAAAGTATACATTTAAGTGTTTTAGTATATTTACAGAATTGTGCAACTGTCACCATTACCTAATTCTGAACATTCTCTTCACTTCAAAAACTCTGAGGACTTCCCTGGTGGTCCAGTGGCTAGGACTCTGTGCTCCCAATGCAGAGGGCCCAGGTTTGATCCCTGGTCAGGAAACTAGAGGCCACACGCTACAACTAAGTCTTCGCATGCCTCCACAAAGATCAAACAGCCCACATGCCACAAGTAGACCCGCTGCAGCCAAATAAACAAACATTAATAACAAAAGAAAACAAAAAGAAATTCTGCGCTCATTAGCTGTCACTCTCCATTCTCCAGTCTCCCTGGCCCCTGGTGACCACTACTCCACCTTCTGTCTCTGTGGATTTGTCTATTCTGGTCATTTTATTTAAATGGAATTATACAACATATGGCCTTTTGTGTCTAGCGTCTTTCATTTACCTTAAAGTTTTCAAGGCCCATCCAAGTTGTAGCACGTGTCAGAACATCATGCTTCTTTATGGTCAAATGATACTCTACCGCACAGCTATATCCAGTTTTTTTTTATCCATTCATCACTTAAAGGACATTTGGGTTGCTTCTACTTTCTTGTTATTATGAGTAATGCTGCTCTGAACACTCATGTATATGTTTTTGTGTGAACAAATGTTTTTAATTTTCTTGAATATATACCTAGGAGTGGAATTGATGGGTCATATGGAGAAGGAAATGGCAACCCACTCCAGTATTCTTGCCTGGGAAATCCACAGACAGAGTAGCTTGGTGGGCTACAGTCCATGGGGTTGCAAAAGAATCAGACACGACTGAGTGACTAGACAACAACAATGGTAACTATGTTTAATCTTTTGAGAAACTGCCAAACTCTTATCCACAATAACTGAGTATTTTATATTGGTGTGAACCTTTAAAATAATAAAACTCACTCTTAATAGCATGTGGCCCTCAATAGTCATCCTTTCATCCCATAAATATTTATGGAGCAACTACTATGTGCCGAACATCATTGTACATGCAGGGATTTAGTGACAAATAATATTGACAGAAAGCTGGGACTCGTGTGTGTGCATGTATATATGTTTATGTATGTGCACAGGAGTATGTGTGTGTGTGTGTATATGTGTGTATATACATGTGCATGTATATGGGTATATGTTTATGTGTGTGCATGTGTGTCTATGTGTGTATGAATGTATCTGTGTGTATATGTATGTATATACACACGTGTATGTATATATTCAGTTCAGTTCAGTTGCTCAGTCGTGTCTGACTCTCTGCGACCCCATGAATCGCAGCACGCCAGGCCTCCCTGTCCATCACCAATTCCTGGAGTTTACCCAAACTCATGTATATATTAGGTTGGAACAAAAGTAATTGCAGCCTTGCATTGTTGAATTTTTCTGTTTGATATTGGAATATATTCTTAAATAAATGTGGTTATGTTATACATCATTTTAATGTGCATTTCTTGCTTTATGTTTTTTTTTTCGCTAATGACTTATTACTTCCTGTTTTTTAATATTTATTTTAGACCAGGGAATTCATGTTAGACAAAAATCTAATTCAAACGATTTTATTATTTGAGTTCAAAATGGGTCGTAAAGCAGTGGAGACAACTCACAACATCAACAATGCATTTGGCCCAGGAACTGCTAACAAACATACAGTGCCGTGGTGGTTCAAGAAGTTCTGCAAAGGAGATGAGAGCCTTGAAGGTGAGGAGTGCAGTGGCCACCCATTGGAAGCTGACAATGACCAGTTGAGAGCTATCATTGAAGTTGATCCTCCTACAACTACAGGAGAAGCTGCCGAAGAACGCAGTGTTGACCATTCTGTGGTTGGTTGGCATTTGAAGCAAATTGGAAAGGTGAAAAAGCTTGATAAGTGGGTGCCTCCTGAGCTGACAGCAAATTTAAAAAATTGTTGTTTTGAAGTGTTGTCTTTGCTTATTCTACCAAACAACAATGTATCATTTCTTGATTGTGACGTGCGATGAAACGTGGATTTTTACAACAATTGAACAATTGGTGATGACCAGCTTAGTGGATGGAGCAAGAAGAAGTTTCAAAGCACTTCCCCAAGCCAAACTTTCACCAAAAACATGTCATGGTCACTGTTTGGTGGTCTGCTCCCTGTCTGATCTACGACAGCTTTCTGAATCCCAGCGAAACCATTACATCTGAGAAGTAGGCTCAGCAAATTGATGAGATGCACTGAAAACTGCAACACCTGCAGTCAGTATTGGTCAACAGGCTGGGCCCATTTCTTCTCCATGGCAACGGCCGACTGCATGTGACACAACCAAGACTTCAGAAGACGAATGAACAGGGCTACAAAGTTTTGCCTCGTCTGCCATATTCACCTGACCTCTTGCCAACCGACTATCACTTCTTCAAGCATCTGGAAAACTTTTTGCAGGGAAAATGCTTCCATAACTAGTAGGAGGCAGAAAATGCTTTCCAAGAGTTCGTTGAATCCCAAAGCATAGATTTTTACACTATAGGAATAAGCAAACTTATTTCTCATTGGCAAAAATGTGTTGATTTTAATGGTTCCTATTATTTGAGCCTAGTTATAAAGATTTTAAAACTCATGGTCCAAAACTGTGATCACTTTTGTACTAACCCAATATATGTGTGTTCAGGTGTGTGCATGTGTGCATATGTGTATGTGTATATGTGTGTGTGTGTATATCTGTGAGTATGAGGGGGAGTCAGATGGTGACAGGAGTGTTGGGGAAACAATAAAGCCAGGCAGGGACTGGGGGAGTCTGGGGTGCGGGAATCGCTGTTTTTAACTGAAGGATCAGGAAAGGTCTCACAGACAAAGAGGAGGAGGTGAGGGAAGGCAGACCCTCCAAGAGAAGGAACTACGAAGGCAAAAGTCCCCTGAGGACATCGAGGTGGCCAGCAAGTCTGAGGCCAGGGAGTAAAGAGAGCAGCAGGGGATGAGCACAGACGAGTGATGTGAACCACACCCTGCAGGGCCCTGGGGCCATGGCAAGAACTCTGCCTTCTTTCTGAGAGAAGGGTGCCTTGGGGAGGATTTGAGGGGCGAAGGGACTGCATCTCCTCTGGTTCTAACAAGGTGGCCCAGCTGCTGCGTTGAGGACTGATCCTGAGGCGATTGGGATGCTGGTGGGGAGACCACAGCAATGGCCTTGCCGGAGATGGTGGTGGCCTGGGCCCAGGCAGCCGTGGAGATGGTGAGGAAGGGTCAGTTCGTGGGCAGGCTGTGGAATTAGAGTCAGCAGGATTTACGGATGAAATGGTGAAGGCGATGTGAAGACGGAGGCAGAGACTGGAGTGATGTGGGCACAAGCCAAGAAAGTGGCATCCACCAGAGCTGGAGGAGGCAAGGAAGGGGCCAGAGTACCTCCAGGGGGAGTGTGGTGGCTGACACTGGCTTTGCGACCCCTGGTTTCAGGAAGAAGTGTGAGACTATACGTTTCTGTTACTTTAAGCTACTCAGTTTGTGGTATTTTGTTATGGCAGCCTCATGGCACCTGAAGTGCCATGGTAAGCACTTGAAAAAATAAATAAATGGATGTGAAATACAAGGAAACAAAGAGAAGGAAATGATTCCAGCCAATTTTTCCCTAAGCAACTGAAGAGAAAGCAGACTGGGGACCTCCCTTGTGGACCATTGGTTAAGATTCTGAGCTTCTACTGCAGGGGGCACGGGTTCGATCCCTGGTCCAGGAAATAAGATCTCACATACACCGTGTGTGACAAAAAAAAAAAAAAACCAAAACGTAAGCAGACTGTGCTATTCGGTATGCTGGGGACAACTCTGCTTTGTCCTCTGTAAACTCAAGTACATGAACAGTGCCCAGCACTTAGGAGGGCTCAACACACTGAGTCAATGGACAGGTGGCAGGGTGCTTAGGAGGGTCTTGGTTAATCTTATTCTTTAGACCTGCGGTCACCTGACCAAGAGGGATACCTCTGTCCTCCGATTGCAAACTCTTCAGTTAAAGACTCTTGAGTTTTTGTGGCTTTTACTAGGTCACTGAGCTTCAATGGAGATGGTTGCTAGAATCTCTTGTAAGCGTTAATCAATGTGCTGCCTTTGCAGAAGCTCATGTTTTCCTTGGTCTGGGGTATGTGCCCAGGGGAATCTTCACATTGTTCTCTGTCACCTGACTGATCACCTACATTTATTGAATGATTATTTTGTGCCAGGAACTGACTGAGCACATTATTTAATATTATTATTAGTTTCATTTAATAGTGAGGAAACTGGCACAGTTTAATTAAGGTTAATTATCTCAACCAAGATCACACAGCTAGTAAGTGGTGGATCTAGAACTAAAACCCACATCTGTGCTTGTACCCACTGCACTTTATCTTCTCCCTGTCATTTTTAAGATGTGTTTCCATGGGAACTCTGAAACTCCTGCATTCAGAGGGCAATCGGACCTTTCCAACTCTGAACTTTAATCCCACAGGTCCATTCTCCTGGTTTAAACTGCACTTTTAACTCAACTCCCTTTCAAGCCCCATCCACTGCTCTTGATTTGAAAGCATACATCTTTTAATCCATGAGGTGAATTTCAAGTTCTAGCCTTTGATTAAGGAACACCATCATCTCCCCACACCCTCAAGGTGAGCGACATCATTAATCCAAGGAATCCCCCCAAATTTCAGACACTTGACCAATGATTTCCCAGGACTTGTCTTCTAGTCGTCATGATTTGGTACTTTTTCCCTTTGGCCATACCATGCAACTTGTGGGATCTTAGTTCCCTGACCAGGGATGGAACCTAGATCCCCACAATGAAAGTGCTGTGTCTTAACCACTGGACCGCCAGGGAATTCCCTGACTTGGGTACTTTTGACTTGGGAGAAGGAAACGTCAGGTGATGAACTGAACCCTAATTTCTTCTCTTTAAAAAAATTATATATTTTTGGCTGTGCTGGGTCTTTGTTGCTGAGCATGGGCTTTCTCTAGTTGTGGTGAGTAGAGGCTACTCTTCATTGCAATGCACAGGCTTCTCATTGCATGGCTTCTCTTGTTGAGGTGCACAGGCTTCAGCACGTGGCCTTAGTAGTTGTGCCTTGCGGGCTTTTGTTGCTCCAAGGCATGTGGAATCTTCCCGGACCAGGGATCAGACCCATGTTCCCTGCATTGGCAGACAGATTCTTATGCACTGTACCACCAGGAGAGTCCTGAACCCTAATCCCCTGAACATTCATATACATTCTTATAGTTCATTGCAATCTTTTCAACACTGCTCCTTTCCACCAATCTTATTCCATTCTTTTTCTTAACTATCATCTGTTATCACAAAGAATTTATAAACATCTAAAAGCTGAAAGTGAAAAGTGTCCAATTCTTTGCGACCCCATGCACTATATAGTTCATGGAATTCTCCAGGCCAGAATACCGGAGTGGGTAGCCTTTCCCTTCTCCAGCAGATCTTCCCAACTGAGGGATCAAACCCAGGTCTCCTGCATTGCAGGAGGATTCTTTACCAACTGAGCCACAAGGGAAGCCCTCTAAAAGCTGAGCATTTTCCAAATACTTCATCAAAACTGCCCTAAATTATAGGTGAAATGCTCTATAACAATGTCTACCTAATAACAGCATAGTAAGTTGTGAAAGAGACTTCCAGAAAAACATCTATTTCTGCTTTATTGACTATGCCAAAGCCTTTGACTGTGTGGATCGCAATAAACTGTGGAAAATTCTGAAAGAGATGGGAATACCAGACCACCTGACCTGCATCTTGAGAAACCTGTATGCAGGTCAGGAAGCAACAGTTAGAACTGGACATGGAAAAACAAACTGGCTCCAAATAGGAAAAGGAGTACGTCAAGGCTGCATATTGTCGCCCTGCTTATTTAACTTATATGCAGAGTACATCATGAGAAACACTGGGCTGGAAGAAGCACAAGCTGGAATCAAGACTGCTGGGAGAAATATCCATCACCTCAGATATGCAGATGACACCACCCTTATGGCAGAAAGTGAAGAGGAACTAAAAAGCCTCTTGATGAAAATGAAAGAGGAGAGTGGAAAAGTTGGCTTAAAGCTCAACATTCAGAAAACGAAGATCATGGCATCTGGTCCCATCACTTCATGGGAAATAGATGGGGAAACAGTGGAAAACAGTGTCAGACTTTATTTTTTTGAGCTCCGAAATCACTGCAGATGGTGACTGCAGCCATGAAATTAAAAGACGCTTACTCCTTGGAAGGAAAGTTATGACCAACCTAGATAGCATGTTCAAAAGCAGAGACATTACTTTGCCAACAAAGGTTCGTCTAGTCAAGGCTATGGTTTTTCCAGTGGTCATGTATGGTTGTAACAGTTGGACTGTGAAGAAAGCTGAGTGCTGAAGAATTGATGCTTTTGAACTGTGGTGTTGGAGAAGATTCTTGAGAGTCCCTTGGACTGCAAGGAGATCCAACCAGTCCATTCTGAAGGAGATCAGCCCTGGGATTTCTGTGGAAGAAATGATGCTAAAGCTGAAACTCCAATACTTTGGCCACCTCATGTGAAGAGTTGACTCATTGGAAAAGACTTTGATGCTGGGAGGGATTGGGGGCAGGAGAAGGGGACGACAGAGGATGAGATGGCTGGATGGCATCACTGACTTGATGGATGCGAGTCTGAGTGAACTCCGGGAGTTGGTGATGGACAGGGAGGCCTGGCGTCCTGCTATTCATGGGGTCGCAAAGAGTCGGACACGACTGAGCGACTGAACTGTAAGTTGTGAAAAGTAATCTTTGTTGCAACTTTTAACAAATCTTAGCCAATTCTTGGGTGCCTGGAAAGCAATTTGAGATTGGGCAGGGTGAAGAGAATGTCTGGCACCATGGCCACTGGACAAACACCTAGAAATCTATGCAGTGGGTTATGGTTTAATCAGATGGGATACGTGTTTGACCCTTGGTCTGGGAAGACCCTAAATGCTGCAAAGCAACGAAGCCTGTGTACCATGACTACTAAGCCTGCTTGCTGCAACTGAAGCCCATGTGTCTAGAGTCCATGCTCTGCAACGAGAAGCCACTACAATGACAAGCCTGTACACTGCAAGGAAGAGTAGCTCCCACTTGCTGCAACTAGAGAAAGCCCTTGCTCAGCAACAAAAACCCAGCACAGCCATAAATAAATAAATAAATATATTTAAAGCCAATAGGGAGTTTGAAGGGGGAAAAAATTGATGGGGAGCAGGCTTTGAACCTTCTCTCTGGTGGTGGGACTCGTGCTGTGCAGATAAAGTTCTGGGGTCTCCTCCCCAGTCCCGTCTCTTTAGTTTCACTTGTCCTGTGAGGCTGTGAGTAGGTAACTACTCCCAGGCCCTTGTCTGGACTGAGCAGAGGCCCCACCTTCCCCTCCTGGCTCAGCAGCCTTCATGGTCCTCCAAAGTGCCACCAGCAATGGGTCTTGGGGTAACCTGAATGGGTCCTGGAAAATTCTGTAGACAAATGGACCTAAAACCTCAGGTGTCACTGGAAACACAAAACACACACACAGATGGAAGACAGAGGAGACAGGAGAGGGAGCAGAGAGGGTCAAGAATAAGAGATCCATTGGGGCATTTTAACCTACAAAAGTTCCCTATAGAACAGTTAAGACACTGGTACCAGTGTCTGTTGAGCATTACTTCAAAGATGGAAGCAAGACAGTCACTGAAGCTCCACCATGAATGAAATGAGAAGTGCTGTGTTTAACAGTTTGTATATATGTATGTACCCCAAATGTTTTCTAATCAGAACACAGATAAGCTAAGTGACCAAGTGATTAGGTTATAAAAGATAATCCATATAAGGGTTCAGTGTAAGTTAGTCTGGGAGCCTATTACAATGTAATTTACTTAAAAACTTTAATTCAGAGTTGTCAGTGAACATGGTCACTACCATTCATTTGGGTCCACTCAATCTCTTTTTTGCGAAGCAGCAAACTTTCATTAGCACGCTGTATATCCCAAAATGTTTTTTATTGGTGAAACTAGTGTCCTGTTGGGGCTTCCCAGGTGGCATTAGTGGTAAAGAACTACAATCCATATCGCCACAAAAGAGTCGGGCTTGGTTAGAACAACTTATATGACCAGGGTGTAAAAAAATCTATGAAATCTTCAACTCGAAGAAAGCGTGGCTGAAGCCTGCTTCCTAGTTGGTCTGGTACACTTGCTAATTTAGGAGTACTGCAAAATCTTAAGAATATTCTGCTTCTACCTCGTGTTTAAATCTCTTATCTGCATTCAGAAGACCTAAAAGGAGGGAGCTGGGACTTCATCCAAGCTTACAGAATAGGATGTCCCAACTGTTTTTGTGCAGCTTTGCTATCAAAGGCTTCCCTGGTGACTCAGACAATAATCTGCCTGCAATGCAGGAGACCCGGGTTCGATCCCTGGGTTGGGAAGATCCCCTGGAGAAGGGAATGACAACCCACTCCAGTATTCTTGCCTGGGGAATTCCAAGGACAGAGGAGTCTAGTGAGCTGCAGTTCACAGGGTCTCTAAGTCAGACAGGGTTGAAGTGACTAACACTTTTGCTTTCAGATGCAGACTAATATTTCATGTTTAAAGCAGGATTCTAAACACACTCCAGTCTGACAAGATTTCCAGGAGTAGCTCACTCACCAGATCAGACTGGTCACCTTTTCTACCAAATGCAACAGGCTTGGTGACCTTTGAAAACACTCCCAATAGAGGAAGACTCCTGTAGGAGCATTTCTGAAGAATCTTCTTACAGAGGGAATGCCTATAGAAACTACAAGTTGTAAATTATGCTTAGGCTTAGGCCAAGGCTCTGGACCCACTGAGAGCTCAGTAAGTATGTATGAATGAGAAGACAGGGGTGATGGTGGTTTATGCACACAGAGCAGGCCACACCCACTGTCTGCAAAGCAAAAGTACTAGGCTCTTGGTGGTTCCTAAGGGATCAGTGAATTCTTCAGACTAGAGCTCATCAGTCTCGGCCGGAGGAAATCCACTCTAGGAGGGTGTGTGCACACCTGGCCCACAGGGCTTCAGGTCAGACACACACATTCAACTTTTGTGCACTATCTGTATATCAAGAACAGCTAAACAGGGATACAAAATCATACTCAAGGGTTTCTTTTTGTGAATCATCTCTTTTACTACTGCTGTAAAGGTCTACTGACTAGGAGACCCGAAACCTTGAGGGGAGCATCGTTGTAATTTGAGGAGGCTAGCCAAGGCACTACCCACTTGATAGCAACTAAGATTGTTATGTTCTGGACCAGCCTGTCTGAGATTTGAATAATCTCTATTTGAATCTGCTAACCAAGTTATCAAGGCTTGCTGTAGGGTTCCTTAAAGAAGGAACTTCCCAAGCTCATGTATTTATAGAACAATTACTTGACAGAGATGAGTTGAAAATTAAGAGTACTCATCAGAAACAAAGCATTGCTTAGGCATGGTTGAGGTCAACGGCACAAAGAATTATTTTTATATTATTCTGAGAAACAAAGTCATCTAAACTTGACTTTGGGATACTGTGATGAATTTAAGGCCATATTTAAAAGCCAAAGAAACTCATAACATTGTTACAAATGACCAGCAAGTCTGCAAACTGCTTCCCCATCTTATGGTCCAACTTAAACCTCTCTCCAGCTCAGCCTGGACCCAGGGCTTCAGTTAACCATGTCTCAGAGAGTGAGCTATTTTGGGTTTTTAAGTGCCTAGTGGAACTTCAAAAAAGAGCATGGAGGGAGTTCCCTGGCGGTTTAGTGGTTAGGTCTCACCGCTTTCACTGCTGGGACCCAGGTTCAATTTCCGGTTGGGGAACTAAGATCCTGCAAGCCGCATGGCAAAGGTTCCCTGATTCCCTGCCCCCTGAAAATAAATGAGCATAGAAAAGCCTGACCCTTGTGCCAGAATTAACACCAACTTTAGCATATAATTCTGGGAAAGTTTCATACCTGGCATTTTACTTATTGCACATGAAATCAATTTTGCATGTTCCTCCAAAAGTGCATCTGCAAATAAGGGAGACATGGCAGCTCTCTCATATATTAAACCCTGATGTGGGGCTTTACGCTACAAAACAGATACACTTGTCAAACAGCTTCTAGCACCCACTCCTGTTACACTTGGATAGTTTTTTACCCATTACTGCACTAACCATATGAGACTCCAGTTACAGTACACTTACCTGTTTTATTGGACACTTTTCAGTGGCTGGGACTTCATTCAGAAGACTGCCTTTTGCCGACCACCTCCTCCCACTATCTTTCCTCTTGACCACCTTTCCTTATATAGCTTTAAAAAGAGCTGAGATTTAGAGAGTCTGTGAGGCTCAAGAGCCATGAAGGGGTCATGCTATGAGGGGCCATCGAGAGAACTCTGTGAACTCCTTTTAACTAATGGCCCACAGACCAGAAAGAAGCTTATTATAAAATCTCTGTACGTCATTGAAAATTCAAGTATTGAGAGGGAAAAAACTGGGGGGAGGATAATGGAACGGATGGATTTTTGTATTGCTTCCATTGGTCTAGTAATGGAATCTGCTTTCCTAAACTACATTTCTTTGTGGGTCGTTCATAGGCAAAGGGGCCTTCTCTTATACTGCCTGAGTCTAATTATAAATGAAATAAGAATCTACTACATAACCTAGGCTTCAACTCTGTGATTTAAAAGGAAAATAAACAAAAAACTGATACAATCTAAATACAAATCCAAATATTTCACTGTAACCAATCATAGAACTTCTATCTTATGACTATGGTCATAAAAGCATAGGCATTTCTATTTGTTCAAGAGACCTTTAGTATTTTAGAAAACGAAATGAATGAAAACCTGAGGACGTCATGAGGTAGATTCTACTATTTCAGTCAAATTCCAAAATTCTGTTGTTCTCCGTGACTAAATATCCAGGAATGGGAAGCCCATGAACCCCTACAGGAATTACTTCTGGATACTTAAAACACAGTGTATCAGAAATAGAAAAAATATATAGTTTCAACATCCCCTGCAGGTCTTCCTCTTCACTAGTTTTTTTTGGGGGGTGGGGGAGGAAACGTGTTCTATATGAGTCATGACGTTAAATTTCTACCAGAATATCTTGAGCAGAAAGATTTAAATTATTTCCATACAGGAAGTAAAGACAAGCACTGTAGAACACTTATAGACTTCCATGCTAGACACTCACTCAAAACTCAACCAAACCAAAACCTCTCAAAACTCAGGATCTAGTTCTTAGAAACCTGAAGCCATGGCCAAGATAAACAGTGGTATATTGATTTTCTCTCCTCTACATCACAGTCTTTGCAATTATTTTTATTCAGTAATTCCAATAATACGATGTTAATTAAGAAACTAAAGAAAAGGACACAAGAATTTGAAGGGCTTAAATATATTTTTTATATTGATAATCTGTGTCTTTCTACCCTAATACATTATTATTGATTACATACAGGATGAGGTGAGGTATTTGTAAAATATCTGGTAAAAAATAATATACAGTATTCTGTATGAGATGGAATTTTATGAACCTTTAGGTCTTCTGAAGTGTCAAATTGATCATCTAAGTTAAATTAAACTGCCCTGACTGGACTTACAGCTGTTCCCTCAAACCATGTTTAAAAAAAGGAAGGATCTTACATTTTCCCAGAATTTGTGCAGAAAAGGGAAAGCACATAATTGACAATTTCTATTTCTCACATCCAAAGTAATGCATTCATACAAAATCAGGACCTTCAAAGTCAAGCATGAAAAGAACAAAAAAACAAAAACAAAAAAAATAGGTTAGAGATATATAATCTCTGAATAATGTTTAGGCTAGTTCACCAACACCAAAGAAATCCAAGTGGCCAACAGTCTTGAAAATGCTTTATTGAAATGTGTGACGTATGTGCAGAAGATGTGTGTGAAAAGACCACAGCTTGAAAACTGGTTTTGGAAACCTCTTAACAACCGATTGAAAAAAAAAAAAAATCCTACTGGACTGGACTTCTAGTGTAACCAGAAGCCTGTGTAAAATTTTCCTTGAAAACATTTTCCATCACAGAGACTAAAGAAAACAAAGCTAGGGTATCTGGACATCGTTGGAGGCTGAAGTTTCAGAGGAGGAGAAGCCACAGTTTTTTGTTTTGTTTTTTAAAGAAATGTGGGGTGACATCTTTTTTGGTTACATCTGAATGAGCATGGACTTCACAGTTCTCAGGAGAACACCGGAGGGTGCTCGAGTCTGTATGCTTGTTGAAGAAACAGAGAAACACAGATGGGAGGAGAGAGGGGAGACAGAGGGAAGGGCTTGGAGGAGAGAGAGCACTGGAACAAGACATGATTAGGTTAAGTCTAGTTATAAATTTATCAGAAGCTGTGCGCACCTTTTTTAAAAGTCCTAAATTTACATTCCAAAAACTGCCCCCCCCGACCCCCAAACCCACTGTCCCTGCCTTGGAGCTATTGTGAAAGTCTATGCACAAAAACTGGAACAGAAAATAAAAAATATCCCAGCCCCTTCAAACCCCAAAACAAACCCAAGAAAGCTGTACATTTTTTTTTTTACACATAGGATTAATAATATAGGCATATAGGTGGCATGATTCAATTAAAAGGCTTTACTTTTTATGCTTGAAAAAAAAACCCAATAAATAAAAAGGTGCTAAAGTTAGCATTAAGAATTTGGTTGTAATATATTGACAAAGTCTGGGAAGGCAAATCCTCAAAGCTCCCCTGATACTGATCTGTCTCAGCAAAACTATGAAGCAAATACATAAATAAAGCAACATATGATTGAGAAGGTGAGATTTTCAAAAACAAAGACAACATAATCCAGGTTAACTTTGTTGAACAGTGAATAAATGAAATTCATCTACACCTGAATAGAACATATTTAACAATTGAAAAAAATTTTCAACAACCACAAAAAGAACTTTTTCAACAAAGAGAACAAGACTTGTTTTCAGGACACACAGACGCCTGCAGCAGATTCCCACAGCAGCTGTACTGGTGTGTCTTCTATGGATGAGTTAGACAGGCTGAGCTCCACACGGAAGATGACTGACAGGGCGACGGGACAGCCACACAGGGCGGAGCGACACCGGCTACGACCCCAGGTCCACTGCAGAGCTGGCTTGTGCGTAGGAGGCACACAAAGAAAGGTGATTCAGGCAGACATTATTCAAAAGCTACTTTGTCAAGGAACTCTTTTTGCCTCGTAACCATTGAATAATGTTTGGGAAAGCTTTGGGCTTTTATGTTTGTTTTAAGTTTTACTCCTTGTATTTAAATTTCTTAAATAACAAGGTCACTAAAACTCATGCACGCTGCAAAAAACCTCATGCAGTAGTTAAGGTAAACCATCCAAGCAGTTTTTATTCATTAATATTCATAAATACACACAGCAGCTTCATTAGAGATTTCCATTTTCCTCTTCAGTTTGAATGTGGAGTATTACGAGAGCCTTCTGCATGTCAGGGTGCAGGAAGCAGAGATCACCCCTGCACTGCTACCTACATTTACCTGCTAGAAGTAAAAATTAGTTAAGTGGAAATGATTATCATATATATTTTCTCTCTTCCTTTTTGAATGTACACAATGTAACAAGAGTGACAGACCTGAAATTACAATCACCAAACAAACCCAAGATAGTTGTTGTCCACTTTCATTGGCAAATACAGCACAGAGGACATTGTCTGCGAATTGGGATGTCATCAAAGAGGAGGTGGTGGAGGCTCATTTCCTTTATTACTCTCTTTTAAATTTAGGTTTTCTAAAGCAACATCTAAAGGCATAATATCTACACAGCCCATAGCACCAAAATCTGCCATTTCCCCCCGTTCATCCTCGTCTGAGGACGAGCTCTCTTCGCGCACTAAAGTGGACAGAAGGAGCTCTTGGACAAAGAGGCTGCGGTCTGCGCGCTCACTTTCCATGGACTGGCGCTCTGTTTCAGACATTTTAGGATCATTCAACCTGCGTAAATTAAAAAGAAAAGATCTCATTGGTAAAAAGTCAAGGAACAATGGCATGGTCAGTTTCTACAATGTCCTACATTATGCGAGCTCCACGGAGTCTAAGACATACTACTGGAACACCTTGCTCTAATTTACCTCCTTAATTATGTGGCTGTGAATTACCCACACTGGTAACAATACTGTTACCCTGAGGTGCAAATCTATGCTTTAATTAGATTCAATGAGAAAAAACACATTGGGATTTCTCATACTCCCTATAGAGGAAACTGGGGTGAAAAACCTAGGAAAACAAAATTTCTAACAGATTAGATGCTTGGGCAAGTAGTAATTTCCTTAACCAGAATTTCAAGAGTTCGTAATAAAAAGAGGAAAAGTAGCAACACTGGTCCCCAAAACAAAATCTATAGCGACTAGAATAGTCAACTGAAAATAAATCCTAGTTCTCTTGGCCTGTCTCTATCATTTCTACCTAATTCTTCCAAAATAAAGATACGTCCAGGAGCACGAGAGGGCAAACACACATGTACAAGCAGACACATGCATGAGCATGTAAGTGTGAACCTACGCTCTCCTACCAAGGACCTTGTAACAAAGCTGACCTGAGACTTATAATGGCCGACTACGCTCAACAGACACGTACACTTCTGAGACCTGTGTCATGCTGGGAAACCTGGTTCATCAACATGGAGACAGGACAGATATTAGCACGTTCGTATTACCAACCTATTAAATGACTTATGCAATATCCTGGTTAGTTTCATTGCTAATTTTATTTATCTACATTTTTTAGTGTCCAAGAAAGAAAGGGAAACTGACTGAAGCACTGGGGTAGGAAAAGTATCAAACAGGAAGATGGTAATGGCGAGGGGAGGTCCAGCAGGCACGCGTGACCCCCAGGGGCAGCCAGGTGCACTTGGAGCCCATGCTCACCTGCTCCCAGCACCTGTTCTCTGCAGTCCCACCTAGGCTGGAAGGCATGGGGGCATCTCAAAGTAGCAATGGAGGAGATGTGCTTGACACTCACTATGGGCTTCAAGTGTTTTTTGTATGGATAATCTCTTCTAATCCTACAAATTAGGTTTCATTATTATCAATTTATGGGAAGAAGAAACTGAAGAGGTTAAGTGACGCTCAAAAATCTCACAGCTATCAAGTTCAAACCACTCAACCATTAGATTAATGGCTCAGAAAACAAAAGATCTAAATTTCAGAACTGTAAGAACACAAAAGGCTCTGGAAAGTAACGACATTAGATCTACACACCAAAGGAAATGACTGATGACATTTATAATTAAAACCAAATTCAGGATACAAGAGAGTATATACTGAAAGAGGAGACTGAGCAATAGGCTACATATTCTCAATCAAAACTTTGAAACTGCTAAGAAATGAAGTACATTCCACATTCTCAGTTTTGGAAAAAGCCTTAAAGAGAAAAATAAACTGAAGTGAAACCCATTATAAGGAGAAAAGACGCAGGGACAATTATTTAGATAGCAAACAGGCAAACTAGAAACACGCAGGCTGAGGCCCCCCCAACCTTTGGAAATCATGTAATTCTTATATTACAGTTTTGATTTTTAAGAAATAACTGAGAATATTTCACTCCTGAAGGGGCGGGGGAGATAAAAACAGCACTAAGGCTAGATTTCCTGGTGGGCCAATCTTCATCTGGGATCTGGAAGTAATTGCAAAGCTTGTAAGAAGCGTCAGCTTGGGGGTGAGCAAAACTAGCTGGCTCCATTGCCAAGAGACTGGAATCTGACACAGGCACTTGCACAGTTGGTTTCTGAAAGGTCCACCACTGTTGGATCCCAGAGAAACTGTTGCAGCATCAATTCTAAGACAACGGGAACAGGAATGGCTCCCAAACAGACCAAAGACAAGGCTTGAGCCCCACACGGATCACATTACAGCTGTGGGCCAATGACAAGGATTTCCACTTCGAAATGTCACAGCCATTCTCCTGGGCTTGAAGATTCTCAGTGTGCACATTTATGTATTTGCAGTTGGAAGATACTCAACAGCAGATAAACTATTTTTGTTACTTAGTTTTGCCCAAACTTATTTCCCAGGAAAAAAACTTGAACATAAATAACTGCTTTCATTTCTTAGAGTATACAAAGTTCCAGGGAATATTTTGGAGGAAATGCGGCCTTGGATAAACCTTATGAGTCAGAATTAATGACACAATGAAAGATGTAGAAAGTGGTCTATCAATTGCTAGGTACTATGCAATGCACGGTATCAGATGACAGAAAGGGGCGTTCCAGAAGCTACCACCAGGATCTAAGGAGAGCACTCAGAGGCCACCGTACTGTTCCCTGGTTGCTGGCGTGGGGTTGGTGCAGAATAATTGCACAGAGAAAAGTCTCAGATCAAGCTCACTGAGGCTGGAGCTCCAAAAACAAAATAAAACCCAAGTGGAATAGAGGTGGAAGATGTCTCTTCCGAAGGGCAGTGGGACAGGACATCCATTCCACCCGCAGGCCAGCGAACCTGCATCAGACAGCACACTGGTAGGGTTCCTTTCTGAGGCCGGTACCCAACCTGGCAAGCTGGAAGCCTGCAGTCTGTCAGTCCCTACGGTAAGTTGTGTGGCAGAAGGATAGATCCACCTGTGGCTCTGTGGTTGCTCTATGCTGAAGTAACGTTTTCTGGTAATAATCAGGCATAGTTACTCACTTTGCAGAAATAATCCAAAGGTAAACTTCTCACTTGAAATTTCCTCCTTAGATCCATAACAAATGATAATAAGTACTGTTAATTGGGCCTTTGTTATATGCCAGACACTGAACTAGAGCATACACATACCAGTGCTCCCAATTAATCCTTGAAACAACTCTCACTCAAATGAGGCAAAACTCAAGGGATATTAAGATAGAACTTAATTATAGTCTGGAGAAGTAAAGTGACTTGCCTAAGGTCCAAACTGGTAAAAGCTGGGGCTCTAGACAGGGGTCCTATTTGCAGGAATTGGCAAGTATTTTTTATTCTGCATCCACAATATGTTATTTACAACTATACACATGTGCCACTGTACTAACGAGAGATGTTTAAAAGCATGAGATAAAAAAAATATACATGGAAATAATGCTTTCTTCTAATATCTGTCACATTACTTTTTGGAGGTAACTGCTATATTCCACTAATTTTCTTCCTTTTACAGTTTTTACTTTATATTCCTATCTATTCCATTAAAAGTCCAAATTAGAACCAGGCTCATTATCTGCTGACCCTGTGTCTACTCATCACTGCTCTAAAATTCTTTTATTTTTAAAAGTCACATAAAATGCCCATGAGGTCTCGGCAGAGGAACATATTCAGTTGCTAATGGTAGCTTTCAGAACAAATATGAACTCTATTCCATCCAGCAGAGCCATTAACTGTGTGTTCTAAGTATTTTTTACACTGTGCTAAACCATTTTTTAAAAGTTACTTTTGTATACGCTAACCACAAACATTTAAGTTTCACTTCTTCAGAAATTCTCAGAAGAAAACCACCACACTATAAAATCTTCTCTTGTACTTTGGGATATTTCAGAGCAGACTGAAACTGGCTATAAAAAGAAAGCAATGTTAATTATGACAGTAACTATACCTAATATGTCCCATATATGTAAGGATACTGTGTTTACGTTTTATGGGCAATGTGGGAAAGGAAATTCCCATCAGATGATGAGATACTGTTAGAACAAGGTTATCAGCATTCATAATTGATCTAAGTGAAAGGTGCTCAGTTGTGTCTGACTCTTTGCGACCACACGGACTGTAAAGCCTGCCAGGCTCCTCTGTCCATGGAATTCTTCATGCAAGAATACTGGAGTGGGTTGCCATTTCCTTTTCCAGGGGATCTTCCCAACCCAGGAACCAAACCAGCGTCTCCTGCACTGCAGACGGATTCTTTACCTGGGCTATCACCATTAGTGCTACCTGGGAAGCCCAGTTTATCTAAAGTAAACAATTCTTTTTCTTATTTTTGAGGCAATACTGAATACAGATTTTGATTAGATTTCTGTGAGTTTTAAAGGTCTGAGCAAAGGCCGAGGCTTTAAGAACACACATAAGGACAAAAGAGCAAAGGTCATCTCACACTGCAGTGTTAACAAAATACTTCTCCAAGTCACATTAATGAATGAACTACCTTGTTAAAAGAAACTGGGAGTTCTGGATCGTTTGCTGACTGCTTTCTGTGTTAGCTGTGTTGGTTGTTGCTGTGGATTGCGTGATTGTAGTGGTAACACTGCTTGTGTTAGTGCGCCGGGTTGCGTTGCGTGCGGTCTCCAGTTGTTGCCGTGCCGCCTGGGCATGCTGCCGTTCGAGCTGCAGCTGCATCTGCAATTGTTGCAACTGAGAAGCGGAAGGGCCAGAGGAGTTCAGCTGTCCTCCTGCAGAACGTCTCACTCCCGACAACTGAGATAAAAGCTCTGTCAGAGGAAATGAAGACATTAATGTCCACTGCAGTAGGAGGAAAACAAAATGCTACCATCATCCTTTTACCAGATGAACATTCAAAGCTATCATCAACGGGAAGGTAACCTGGGGCAACATACAGTCTCAGCTTGGAGCTTACTACCTTTTAGGATGCCCTCTGGAGGTGGGAGTTGCATGAGGGAAATGTAAACATACGTATGACTATTAGTTCACATATAATTCTAAGTGAAACACAGCAAATTGGTTTTTCAGTTGTTTGCATCATGGGTTGATTTAGTTATACTTTCTCTCGGTATTTAGTATTTAAGGAGTTTCATCCACTGGTCCAAGCATAATATAAACCTCAATATGCCCTCCATGAAAGCAGGGATCAAGTCTACTGCTCATGGCTTTCCTGGTTCTTAGAACAGTGCCTGACACATAGCAGGCACTCCAACACTGATGTAATGATTGAATGCCTCTCAGAATTAAATCCAAAGGAGAGATCGGCATCATTTCTCACTGTGCTCGCTCTGCCTTCTTTCTCTCGAACTTTCTGGGACTGCTCTCTGAGTCGCAGGGCACTGCTGCAGTGATGACCGCTGAGGCTGACTGGCTCTCAACCGCATAGCCTGTTTTATTTAGACTCCTGTTTGCATAAGGCTGTGCTCACTGGGAGCCTCTCAGCTAAGGGAGGTGCAGCACCTGCCTTCTCCCAATGGTTTGTGTGGAGCTGATGGCTGCCTTTTGGACATTCTCAGGCTGGCAAAGCTTTTCATCATTAAAACTCATTTCCAGGGCAGGTTTCTGCCTTACTGCTCACTGTTGTTTAATCCCTAAGGTTCTTAACACCGTTTTTTTCATACAGTCCATCACTAATATAATTTTCACTGACAGAAAAAAACTGAATAGAGAAAATGTCTCATTTTTGAATTTTGCCCCCAGAATCACTTAA
>NW_011495040.1:1585825-1609602 GCF_000754665.1 Bison bison bison | reverse complement strand
TAAATATATTCCTTTTGGATGAAGCAGTGTTTTTTAAAACCCCCCAAACTCAAGTTTTTCTGGGGCTTCTTGTACATCCAAATGCCCAAAGCACATTTGGGATTAGATTTTACACTGAATATCTCATAATTTAAAGAAGATTCTATGAGTAACACTGTTCCTACTTTTGGTGACAGATTTACATTCGGCACGTTTCAGGTACAAATTCCACTGCGTGCACACATTTTGGTCTTGCACAGGCTCCTGGACTCTTAATGCCTGGCCATGTCTTTCAGGGTCTCAGGCTACAACAACTTCTGACATTTTGACTGTCAAACTTTGTGCTCTGCTGCTGGTTGTCCAGGTGGGCCATGCATTAGATCCAGGTACAAATTACCTGTTCAAATGATTTTTTTAAGTAAGACTTTCCCAAGCTATTAGAATATAAATGTTTCATAACAATATAATTCTCAAATTAAGACAAGTACAAAACATTCCTACTTGACTTCATTCCATGAGAAGAGCTTATTTCTTTAGTCTTGTCAATTAGTTTTCTTATCTGTGTGCTTATGAAGGAGGTTGAACCACAGAATTCTGGAGGTCTTTCAACTCTGAAATCTTCTATGATTTTCTTGGGTTTCATTGGAGGTCACAAATAGAACAGAGACATTCCTTATCATTTTAAACCTCTAAGTACTTAAAGAAATGCCAGAATAATATGAACTACTTTAAGTGGTCTACTCGACTTTAAAAATATTTTTATTTTTTTGCTATGTGGCTTGTAGGATCTTAGTTTCCTGACCAGGGATCGAATCTGGGCCCTCAGAAGTGAGAGTACCAAATCCTAACCACTGGACCACCAGGGAATTCTCTACATGGTCTACTTTAAACATATCTTACACTTATAGAATTTCAGGGAATTTTGTCAAGGAATACAGGAGGGTGATGAGAGACTGAGAATATAAATCCTACTCCCCAAATTTAAAGGAAGCCCCCCATCCCCGGCCATTTCCTTTAAGGATGTGAAACTAACTTACCAGCTATAGGATCCATGGCTTCCCTATTGCTTGGAGAATATGAACTCTGAGAAGAAGAAAGTCCACCGGTAGAACTGCTAGTAAAGTGCATGTTTGATCTGCGCGCACGAGGACCTCCTAAGCCCCGGCCAGGGTGAAACATTCTACGTACATGTCGGACACCGCTCGACTCATCATAACTCCAAGGTTAAGAAAAGGACTCGGGTATTTCATAGTAAGAATAAAATACATATATAAAAGAAGTCACTCGAGCCCTTGCAAGATAAGCATGCAGATTTCCCAAATTGTACGCATTTTAAAACAGCACATTTAGGAATACAAATGGCACAACTATGTCTATAAAGGCTATTAACTCTAAAAATGAACACTGGAATATAAAGCAATGTATGTGTATACTGTGTGTCTATATTGTATATGTATGTGTGTTTTCAAAGAGAAAAAAAAGTTTCTCCAGACGGGAAAAAGTTTCTTCCTAGGTTCCAACTACAAGGGCCAGAATTAATATCCCCTGACAAGGTGAAAGGTGCCACCTGGTCAGATACCCAAAGGGGACTATTCCCTTACCCACATACGTTCTTATCACAGTAACCACAAATAACAACCATCAGCTTTTATATCTGGTGAGAGCTGTGCTAATATACAGGCTAATCAAATCTCAGTGACCATCTGTAACGAGAAAGGAATAGTGCAAATAATTTAAATTCAGGACTCAAAGATTCCCTTCAGCTATCGGTTTTAATCTGTCAATGTGTGTGTGTGTGTGCGTTTTTCCAATACTGCTGTCAAGCAGAAAACCAGATTTGAATTTCTTGTGTTAAGTGGACACACAGAGAGTTAACAGCACATTTATCAAGAAGTCAAACCATCTTACACACATGTGTGTGAGTTAAACTGAACAAAGTCCTGAGGAGCAAACAGCAGCCAAAACTCGTGAGGACAACACTGTGTCTCTACACAGGCAAGTGTGAGTGTACAAGGAGGAGGGAGAGAGGGGGCTGGGGGAGCCACATGTTATAGCAGAAGAGATTTTCTTTTGAAGCTGCCAATACATAGGAAAAGAATTCTAAAAAAGAGGGGCTATATGTATAACTGACTTACTTTGTTATTCAGCAGAAACTAACACAACATTGTAAATCAACTACACACCAATTAAAAAAAAAATTCCCCAAACACAAACAAAAAAAGCAGCCAACAGAACAGCTACACAAGGCAGGCTAACTTTTGTGCTGGATTCCCAGTTCAGGAGTCATGTGGGGACAGGGTGGGCAGCCATAATGCACACTCTTTCATGGTATTCATGACACAGGCTTGGGCTCTACAGAAAGTGATGTTATGATCATCACACTTTATTTGTAAAAGTATAAAAAGTACACTTTAGGTATTTCCGTGGTGGTCCAGTGGTTAAGAATCTGCCTTGGACTGCAGGGGACACAGGTTCGATATCTGGTTGGGGAACTAAGATTCCACATGCCTCAGGACAACTAAGCCCACACTGCAACTACTGAGCCCAACACAACCGGAGTCTCCTGTATTGCAGGCGGATTCTTTTCCAATATCAGGGAAGTCCTGCCAAATAAATAAAGAATTAAAAAAAATAAAAAGTACACTTTAGGAAGAGTTCTACCAAAGTGGGGAAAAAAAAAAAAAGCCTGGTTACAAAGAGGCTTAGAAACAAGTCACTCTCTCATGTCAAACAAAATTATCACATAGTGGCACTTGAAGAACTTGACAAATTAGTTGTATTTCCAGGAAAACTGCTATGCCAACATTTTACTTTCTAGAATTTAAAAATAATAGTTGCTAGTAATCTAAAATGCAGCATTTGACTTCTCTTATTCTCATTTTTACATAATTTATTTTTTCTTGGTAATGAAAGACTCATACACATCTACAAAAGATGGATGTGGATGACATGGGACATTCTACTGAATGGATGCTGATTTCACTAGAGGTCCTTGAACCTGCTGGAGAAGTGCAGGATAATGGCATGGTTTTTTAAAATTTTTTGCCTAGCTACTCCACGAAGATGGAGTGAAGAATAGATCAAGTTGTAACTCTTTTGGGTATTGTTATAGAATTCTTTTATACAAAATGCGAAGTAACTAACAGGCTAAAAGTATTCTTGGCCCATTTGGATTTTCATGTAAGCACTGCTTTCTTCATTTTGCTTTCAGTGTCCCCTGCACTTAGCAGAGAGGAAGAGTGGGCTCCTCTGTTCATTCAGTACTTGCCCCAGACTGGCTCAGACCAGGCTGATCTTCTCATTTCTCAGGAAGGTTCCATAGCTTTATCTTTCCATTAGTTTCCAATTGAAAGTGAAAGTGTTAGTCACTCAGTCATGTCCAATTCTCTACCACCTCATGGACTGCAGCCTGTCAGGCTCCTCTGTTGAGATTCTCCAGGCAAGAATACTGGAGTGGGCTGCCATTTCCCTCCTCCAAGGGATCTTCCTGATCCAGGGATGGAACCCCGGTCTCCTGCACTGCAGGCAGATTCTTTACTGTCTGAGCCACCAGGGAAGCTTTCTATTAGTTTCCACTTATCTTCCCCCAAACTCTAAAGGGTCAAATTTCTAATAAGAAAATTATGTTCTGTGATCAAGGGCTGAGAGCTGAAGGACAGGAACACCAAGTCTAAGGTTGTCTTATGATTGCCAGGAGGCAAGCAAAGGTATCAGAATGGAGTCTGGCAGAAAGAAAGGTTGTGATTAGCTCTTGATTGCTTTAGACTGCAATGAACACTAAAACCTTCCCAAGAGCACACAGCCCTAATAGGTGATAATTTTAGAAAGACAATTCATAACTTGAAACCAGAAGCACTGAGTCTACAAATAAATGTACTCTGGTGGGCCAGTAATCTCTTGCAGAGTATAGAGAATACTGTCAGGAACCATCATGAGACTGGCTTGGGAGGAGAAGCAGAAATCAAAGCGGGAAAGAAATTTAGAACTGGATCTGACCTTATGCTGTCCTACTCAGATGGGCAGGAAGCCCCACGGGGCACACCTGCCCACCACCCAGCCTATAAGAGACTATGGCAACAGAGAATACAGATGGCGAGCAAGTGTATCATCCACACAGTTAATGAACTAACTAGATTTTAATTTGGATTAGCATTTTCCACTTTTGTATGAAAACACCCTCCTGAAGACTTGTAACCTGGTCAAATTGTCTTAAAAAAATAATAAACCTGATGGCAAAGAACTGAAGATAATGAGCAAGTGCATTTCACTTACTGACCACTTTTCATGTAATGGTCACAGCGTGGAAAAAGAGAAGTAAGAAATCGCACCTCAACGCCATATCACTTTTAGGAAAATGTCAAATCAACTAAGATAATTTGGAGGTTAGTTTTGTCCCTGGGAATACTGCCCTTAAAAGTCATCACAATGACAAATGTTGCAAACAACTTTTTCCCTTGTTGCATCTCAAAAGGATATTAAATCTCTAGGGGCTCTGTGTTCAAGTGTAAGATGAGCTGCAAAGTCATCCGTGACATGATTAGGATCGCCTCCAGGTAACGCTGCACATATTGGACAAATCTGAAATGAAAGCAGAGAAAGCAGATTTACTTATAGATGAACATTGATCAGGTATCTTTCTGGATGAATATTTTATTGTAATTTTTACCCTGACCAGGTTTTAACCAGGCAAAAATACAGCAGATCCTGAACTAGTGTACAGCGTGGAGGCTGAACAAGAGCCGCAGGCCTGAATGTGGTGACTTTCCACTGAAGCAGACCATTTGTCGGGGTCAGACAGACAATTCTAAACACACAGGTCAAATTGGAGCTCTGGCAAATTCGTCTGCATGGTCTAGCAAACTATTTTCCATAAAAAAGTTTTTCAGTGTGCCATTTAGTGCACGTTCATGTCTAAGTCCCAACTGACTGGTAAACGCTGAGACATAATCTTCCCTAAAGTAACCTAGACTCGAGGGATAATCACCAAACAAGACAGCACAGCTCTTATTAAAAATGCAACTGCACAAACTTAAACGCTCTGAATGAGGTACGGTAAGACAGACAATGACAACTGATAATATGCAAATATGCTCTATTAATTCTGAATGGGACTTCTAAGAGGGGAAAGGGGGTAAAGATAATTTTTAGAACTTTATTTCCCAGAGGGGTGGGAGGCAGGACAAAAGCTTGTGGTCAGAGCAGAGGAGGCTTGAGAGTTTGGGAGTGTAGTTTCTGAAATAGCAGTTTCAACAGAGATGGTGAAATAGGAGGCAGAAGGAAAGGACAGAAAGAATGTGGAACTTTCAGGGTTGAAGCCCTTACTTTTTCAGAAATCCAACTGGACAGATGATGGCCTAAAAGTGGAAGCCAAGCCCTGAAGTATGAACTTCAATCTCAAAGAACAGAGCCAAGAAGGAAGGTCTGAGCTAAGGAGCACAACCAAAGGGAGCCCCAGGACCTGGACGGTGGAAGGTTTTGGCCTGTGCCCCTCTAGGGACAGGGGAGCTGAGGGCAGGATACAAGATTCAACCTTGCCATTGTATATGTCATATGCCTAAGTACTTTCACTGGGAGTAAAACCAGGCACCTGACTGACCTTACTGTAGGCTCACTGCTTACAGAGGCAAAGGAGAGGAGATGGCAGGAGAAAGGTGAGACCTGAAAAGACAGTACTAGGATATGGAGGAAGACAAACTAGTCTGATTCCTAGAGCCTGAGTGAACACAAATCCCTGTCTCTAATGACTAGAAATCGGAAGTCCTGGAGACCACTGTGATCCAGTTCCTCCTAAAGTGCAAACAGTCAGCTGTCCTGATGATCTGCCTCAGGACTCTGAGAAACAGCCTCAAGAAGACTTAAAGATGCTCAAGAAAAAAACACTGAAGCACGGACGTGTGCAAAAGAACAAGAGAGGTCACGATGGGATGTACCTCTGAGGCAAAGGAGAGAAAGAAGCAGACAGACACGCTTATGCTTTTTCCAGAAGATGCCAGAAAGATGGTCGTTTTTTCTGTGTCAGAGAGAAAAGCAACTGGATCTGTTTATGTTTATAGATAATCAACTCTCTCCTTACCAGAAAGTTGGCTTTTACTGTGTAGCTTCCTGTGCTGTGTGACACTGTGGGGTAGAGTCTGATATACTTATTTTACTTTTCACATGTTTCTGCCTTGTCTATAGATTGTAAACTCTGAGAAATGCAGGACAGTGTGATTTCTTTCTTTGTGGGAACTGTGACCAGATTTGTTAAAAGCAAAAAGATCGACATGGTTTAGACAAGCAAAAACAATCTCCAGTTGCAAGTATAAGATTTTTATCCAAACAGAAAACAAAGGAAGGCATCTTCCTTCTAAGGTACTTCCCTTTAGATTGGTCTTTGGATAAAATCTACGCATAACCTGAACTGCACAAAGAAGACAGCTACAGAAGTTGCAGTCCTCTGATGATGAAAGTAAATGGACTGAGCTGAGAAAAGTCTCCTTGAGAACATGCATTCCTGGAAGGAAGACAGAATAGGGAAGCACAGATACCAAACATACTAGGAATGTCCTAGTAAGACTGATAATCTCCTGCAAACTAGAAAAGCACCCTTGAGTTAGAGATGTAAAACATAAAGAAAAATCAAGATCCTTCTATATACTACTGTCTGTGAATTTCAGTTCTGTGACTTAGAATCTTTTAGATTTTACTATAGGGGTAAGGCAGGATGAAGGTATACAGACCGCTCCATCTAGAGAGCAATAAAACAGAAACAAATACTTCCTAGTAATCTGGGATAAAGAATCACTGGGGTGGAAGGGCCACCTAGCTCGGCAGCTGGCACAGGAGAATCAGGAGACTAGATGAGAACCAAATGGAACATGGTGCCACCCCTGGGTCACACGAAGTTAACTCAAATGAGGACCTGGAAAGGAAAATGAAGTGTTGATGGGACCAGAGGCCACCTTGCAAGTTTTTAGATTTTATGCTGAGCAAGTGAACTCATGTTTCAGGAGAAAAACTTTAGTAACTCAAGGTTGTACTTTCTGAGACAATGCAGGGAACAAGAGGAAGAGGGAAAAACAAGAGTGAAGTGGGGCAGGAGGAACAGAGATGAGGTGAGAATGGAAAGAGGCAGATGCCGCAGTGCACCCAGGGGCACGAATGCAGCATATCTCTGAGTGCATCTTTACTTCCCCAAGACAGCACCTAATATTTTTTACAAGACAGGCAAAATTCACACAAAAGATAAACTACTGACCCTAAAATTATGAGTCTGTCAACGCTGATATTTATCATATTTCTACTGCCACATGATACAAAAGTACCTATCATTAGGACAAGAAAAGTCCATTAATTTACATTAACTGAAAATTATGACAATTAACACTGTAAATCAACTATACTTTAATAAAATACAATTTTTTAAAAATCACAACAATTTGCTGACATTAAGGCTGACTGAATTGGCCTAAGTGTTTCCTAAATTTGGCTAAGGATATCATTCACCTGGAGCATTTGTTAAAAATAGAGTTTCCTAGACCCCTGCCTAGAAAGTGATTCTAGGTTTGAGAATCTGTATTTTGAGAAGGATCCCAGTTAGTTTATAGTTAGAAAGCTTGGTAAACACTGCTTAAATATACAATGGTATTGCAAAATAATACTTTACCCTGTTGTGTGAAACACCAAATGTTGTCCCCCCTTATTCACAGATGTCCTTGATATTCTCAGTCTTTGCTTTCCCTCGAGTCTTTCCCCTCTGCTTCATCCTGCCACTGAGAGTCACTATCAGTCCTGCTTTTTATCTGCAGCACCTGTGGGAGCCTTTACCAATGTGCTGAGGTTAAGACTCCAGCCAAAAACGTAACAGAGTTTCCATTTTTCCATATGGTCCCAGTGCATGATGGCCAGCGAGCAACCAGTCAGTGCAGATCCTTAATATGGGTGGTCACCTGTGTGACCAGTGTCTAGAACACACCTCCTGAAGTCATTAGGTAAAATGCTATAAGTCACTACTGAACTTACAAAACCTTTTTCCCTATGACAGGTTATGTGCATAAAAAAAATATAAAATCAGCTTGCTTTTAAGCCAGCCCCCACTACAATTAGCAACCAGTCTAAATCAAGTTTGGATTTCCCCCAGCCTCTTTCTTGAATTGGAACACCCCCTCCAGATGGTGTTCTCTGTCTGGCTCTGTTCAGTGCTTTAAAACAAGAGAGGAAGAGTTAAGTTCCTAAGATGTGGTGAGTTCTCTTCCTCTCTCCCTCCCCTTTTTTGGATAGACTTCACAATATGTTTTTTTGCTGGTTTTGTTTCCTGCTACAGAAAAATGCATTAAAAAAAACTGCTTATGATCCAGCATAAAACCTGGAACCTAGACTGCAGCATTAGAGAAATTGGTCTTTCACTAAATCACTCAGCACCTGCTGAGGAGCCAGGTTGCTTCTTCACCAGCAGGACGATCCACTTTGATGCACCATCTTCCCAGACCCCTTGACTCTGCCCTTCATCTCAGATCCTGGGACACCATCCTTCTTCTCAACAGCAAATGCCTTAAGTGAAATAACCACCTTGGCAATCAGCACTCCTTGACTAGGTTTCTGGATCAAAAGCTTGATTTCTTTGTCTGTTCTAATTTTAGATCCATGAGAAACATTTCCCTTTTGAGAATACAGGTTCAAAGGCTGTGATTTCCCTACCTCATCTTCTACCATTACTTTCTGATGACACTGGATGTCTGAGGCATCATTTCTCTGACGATTATGCTCCTGTAACAGGGAGCAAACGCTTCGAGGTAAATTCTACCCTTTCTGGATTCATGTTCATCTACATAATCATTATGTTTAAGTTCATCATGTTTCAAAAGAACTACAGAATCACTCAAAGCCTACTACCCTTCCCTTCCCAACTGAGAGCTGAGATGGCCTGAGGATGGAGAAAGGCCATTCCTGGGTACTGGGGCAAGCACTCCTACTCACTGTCCACCAGACCAGGTGGACAAACACTCTGGTTTTAAAGGTTCTCCACTATCTGGCCCCATTTGGCGCATTTAATTTTGTTTCCCACCCCAGTCCGCAACAATCGATGACTTTCTATCCTCTCCACCTACCATGTTCTTTCTATCACTGAATCCTGGTTCATGCCTCTTCCCTCCGAGTAATGCCATTCCTTCCCATTCTGTCCACTTTTTGAAATAACACCCATTCTCAAGGGCTACCTCAATTCACAAAATCCTGACTCCTTTTGGCATTTTTCTCCAGTTGTGTCAGAAAAGCCAGTTTGCTTTTTAGACATGCCATAAGGTGCATGTGGGTAGAGGTCCTGTTTTAAGTTTACTACGCTGACAGACTTCCCTGGTGGCTCAGACGGTAAAGCGTCTGCCTACAATGCAGGAGACCCGGGTTTGATCCCTGGGTCAGGAAGATCTCCTGGAGAAGGAAATGACAACCCACTCCAATATTCTCGCCTGGAAAATCCCTTGGACAGAGGAGCCGCTTAGGCTGCAATGCATGGAGTTGCAAAGAATCAGACACGACTGAGCAACTTCATTTTCACTTTCATGCTGACAGCCATCATGCTTTATATTCCCAGAATCTGATGACTTCAAAAAGCATTACTTCACATGACGTATTAGAAGCAATGTTCCTGGTTAATGCTTGGAGAGACACACTGAGAACATACAAGGACATACAGGGTCTTGAGTAAGACCAACAAATGCTTCCCTGTCCAAGCTGTCCTTAATAACTGACCCAGGCATGACCTAGAACAGCCTTTCTTCTAACATTATCCGTCTGGGGGCAAAGAAGTGGAGTAAATACTGTGTTCTATCGGTTTCCTCAATTAGAGCTAACAACTCAGTTAATTTTTGCTCAGGCACCCCCACTTTTTCTTACACAAGGCCCTCTGCAGCCCCTACTCCACGTTTCCCTGTCAACTCCTTTTCCAGTCTTCATTCCTTTACTACAGCTGTGAGTCAACTTATGAAGTTAATCATGGTTGAAAAGATCACAATACCCTTGTCCCTGAGGATTGACAAGTTCTAAAGCAAAATCAAAGTGCAGTGAAGAAGCTGTCTGTTGCCATAACTCTACTGTCTCCAGAAAAGCTCTGCTTATTTCTTCTTTATGTGAATGTGCTTTTTGCTTCCAGTAATCAGACAAGAAAGAACACATAATTCTCCTGTGTTAATACTACACTAACTTTCTAGCACAAGGTTACTTAGGCCTTCCCAAGCTAGCTTTGAAATCAAAGTTCACTTCATGAAAAAAACAAAAAACAAAGTTCACCACTTGATGTGTTCTGCCAACTTATATGCTTATCATGCTCTCAGTTCCAAACCAGGTGTCTAAAGGACATTTACAAAAACAGCCTCTTTTAAAAGTTGGTGTGGGTCTTCCATTTTTTAAACAAAAAATGTCATAAATTCAAATAAAACATTTAAGTAAAGCCTTATGTGTGTCATTTAAGATAGGGGCAACTCTTGAAGCACAATAAGCACACTTCTTTCTGTGCTGCTCTTTTCAACTGGGTCCTAATTTCCATTAAGTTAAAGGACTTATGCTGTCAAGTCCAGATAAGCAGGTAAAGTTGAAGTTCTGACAGGTTATATTTGTTATACTGTATAGTTTTGCTACATGGATTAACTACTTAAGTATTTACTGAGTAAATATTTAGGTACAATTTATGTCTGGGGCTTCCCAGGTGGTGACAGTGGTAAAGAATCCATCTGCCAATGCAGGAGATATAAGAGACAGAGGTTTGATCCCTGGGCTGGGAAGATCCCCTGGAGAAGAGCATGACAATCCACTCCAGTATTTTTGCCTGGAGAATCCCCATGGACACAGGAGCCTGGCGGGCTACAGCCCATGGGATCGCAAAGAGTCAGACACGACTAAGCAGTTGAGCAGCATGTCTGGGACACAATTCGTGTCTTCCTTTTTAAGGGGCTCTTAAATTCACCTCTAGAAATAACCTAGGCTTATTCTGTAAAGCAGATTTTCTGGTCATCTGCAGTACAATGGGGGTGTTTCTGGTTTTGTTTTTATTTATTTGATTGTGCAGGATCTTCACTGTTCTGTGCAGGATCTTCACTGATACATGTGGGATTTAGTTTCCCAACCAGGAATTGAACTCTGGTTCCCTCACTGGGAGCACAGAGTCTTAACCACTGGACCACCAGGGAAGTCAGTGGGGGTGTTTTTAACAAAGTTTCTTTTACTGAAAAGTGATGATCCTGGAGAAGCTGTTAGAATTTAAAACCATGACACACAAAACCCCTTACATGCATTACATTTTAATCCTCATACAAAAAAACAGAATTGACATTCTACTGAGTTAACAACTGCTAAGGCTAACTGATAACTCCAGGGTTTTGGCTTTCTTGCCAACTTAAAAGTAGTTTATCTGATCAAACCTGCATATATAATGAAAATAAGACCGAAGGGTGAAGTTTTGCTTTGAGAAGATTCAAAAAGTAGAAAATCTGTGCTACATGGGCAATAACCCTCTGGGCCCTTCTCTAGAAGCATCTAGCTTGTAGCTACATGCACCTTAGCCATCTGTCCAACACAGATACAGGGTCTTTCAAGAGCTGAGGGAGCACACTGTTTAACTCAATCATAATCTCACTTTCTATTGTTGCACTGGAACACTCAAATTAACTCATAATTAAGTATGAGCTACTTCGTACTGAATTTATTTTTCTCCTCAGTTCTATTTTCCCATTTTAATGCTTGGGTTGGGACTGTTGCCTGCTTCCAAAGAGCAGCATTTAGAATGTTAGGGAGTTGTTGTTAAACATAAAAATTCCTGTTTTCCTTTACATTTTTATCTATGGTTTAAAAGTACTAAATAATTAAAGTTTTGGTTTCAAACATGTTTCCTGACATAAATTTAAATCCAATGTGTATACTGATGTGTTGGGAACTCATAAAACTTGAAAAAACATCAATTTAGCCATAATGAAAAATAATTCCAAAGTGGTCAGAGCAGTCCCATTTCTTTATCCTGTTCACAGGTGACCCTGAATGTGAGCAATTATGCCCATGAACACTTAGAGAAAAAAAACCCCAATGTAAGCTTGACTGTTGCTTCCTCGGTGTCAGTGATAAAGAATTCACCTGCCTATACAGGAGACTTGAGTTTGATCCCTGGGTTGGGAAGATCCCTGGAGAAGGAAATGGCAACCCACTCAGGTACTCTTGCCTCGAAAATTCCTGGAGAGAGGAACCTGATGGGCTACAGTCCACGGGGTCGCAGAGTCAGACATGACTTAGCAACTGAACAACACAAAGCTTTACTGTTTTCATCCATCCTTCACCTGCAGGCTTAGAGAAAGAAAAGGAAAGAGGCATCTTGTGTTGTTAAGTGGTGTTGGAAAGTACCTTCGAGCCACAGGGGGACAGGTACAGGGAAGGCTGCACCCAAAGCCAGAGACAATTTTAGTGAAAACTCACAAATGACTCTACCTAAGTTTGTTAGGGATTATACTGCTTATAATGAGTTTAAACTAGAGTCTGACAATGACAGAAGCTCTGTGGGCTCCTCTTCTCCAGAGCTTAATGATGTCAATAAGGCTGAGTCTGGTAGGATTTCCTGGAAAAAAACCACCTCAGCTGTGAATACCAAGATTGGCATCTTAAAGTAATTTTCTTAACCAGTTTTCTTTTTTTTTTAACCTGAGGAGCACAATGGGAAAAGAAGGGGTACCAGGAGAAGAAGAGACAAAGTGGAAAAGGGCTTAAGAAACTTCCAAGTTACCTTACAATTTGCCAACAGCTGTCAGGGGGCTCCCATCTTTAATTATACCACACTTTCTACACATTTTTATGCATGCTTTCCGAAAAGAAGCTCCATTACTAGGCACTACCTTGAAGTTAGCTGTCTGGACACTGAACTAGACAAACCAGGGTTTCACAGGACAAAGAAGAAATCAAATCAGTGGCCAAAGGAAAAAAACTCAAAACTAATGTCTCTACGTGCACTGCTCTCTTCCCAGCACTCCCCTTCATACTGGGTGCTTCTCCCATTCTGCAAACAGCCTACTCATCTCCCCTATGGGAGTTTATTTCAACACAGAGGAAGGTACAGAGCAAAAAAAACCTACCCACAGTAACCACATATTCTGAAATACTAGGCACAACACTTTCTTGGAAAAGCTATCATCATCTGATTCTCACAATATTTTAAAAGACTGCCCTTCTGGTTTTCACATCACCTAAAGGAACTAATTTCTCATAGAAACATCTTTTAAAATACCATGACACCCATATAAATAGAATTATCCTAGAACAACCTAGAATCCCCAATGCACCTCCTATCATTTCCTTCCCTGCTATCAATATCAACTCAAAAATCTACTGGGAAACCAATGGCTATATCACCGTTTGTTGTTGTTCAGTCACTCAGTTGTGTCTGACTCTGCAACCCATGGATGGCAGCACATCAGGCTTCCAGTCCTTCACCATCTCCTGGAGCTTGCTCAAACTCATGTCCATTGAGTCAGTGATTCCATCCAACCATCTGGTCCTCTGTCGTCCCCTTCTCCTCCCGCCTTCAATCTTTCCCAACATCCTGGTCTTTTCTAATGAGTCAGTTCTTCACATCAGGTGGCCAAAGTATTGGATTTTCAGCTTCAGCATCAGTCCTTTCAATGAATATTCAGGGTTGATTTCCTTTAGGATTAACTGGTTTGATCTCCTTGCAGTCCAAGGGACTCTCAAGAGTCTCCTCCACAGTCCAAAAGCATCAATTCTTCGACGTTCAGTCTTCTTTATGGTCCAACCTTTACCTCCATACATGACTACTGGAAAAACCATAGTCTTGACTAGATCGACCTTTGTTGGCAAAGTAATGTCTCTGCTTTTTAATATGCTGTCTAGGTTGACCATAGCTTTTCTTCCAAGGAGCAAGTATCTTTTAATTTCATGGCTACAGTCACCATCTGCAGTGATTTTGGAGCCCAAGAAAATAGTCTGACACTGTTTCCACTATTTGCCCATTTATTTGCCATGAAGTGATGGGACCAGATGCCATGATCTTCGTTTTTGAATGTTCATTTTTGAATGTCGAGTTTTAAGCCAGCCTTTTCACTCTCCTCTTTCACTTTCATCAAGAGGCTCTTCAGTTCCTCTTTGCTTTTGCCATAAGGTTGCTGTCATCTGCATATCTGATGTTATTGGTATTTCTCCTGGCAATCTTGATTCCACCTTGTGCCTCAACCAGCCTAGCATTTCACATGATATACTTTGCATATAAGTTAAATAAATAAGTAGGGTGACAATATATAGCCTTGATGTACTCCTTTTCGAACAACCAGTCCATTGTTCCATGACTGGTTCTAACAGTTGCAAGATCTGCATACACGTTTCTCAGGAGGCAGGTAAGGTGGTCTGGTATTCCTGTCTCTTGAAGAACTGTCCATAGTTTATTGTGATCCACACAGTCAAAGGCTTTAGCGTAGTCAATGAAGCAGAACTATATGTTTTTCTGGAATTCTCTTGCTTTTTCGATGATCCAACAGATGCTGGCAATTTGATTTCTGGTTCCTCTGCCTTTTCTAAATCCAGCTTGAACATCTAGGAGTTTGTGGTTCAGCTAGCTGCTGAAGCCTAGCTTGCAAAATTTTAAGCAGTACTTTGCTAGCATGTGAGATGAGTGCAATTGTGTGGTAGTTTGAACAGTCTTTGGCATTGCCCGTCTTTAGGACTGGAATGAAAATTAACCTTTCCGAGTCCTGTGGCCACTGCTGAGCAGTTTTCCAAATTTTTTGCTTTGAGAAGTCCATGAACAGTATGAAAAGGCAAAAAGATACCACCCTTAATAACCGAGAATATTACTACTGTCTGATTTTAAACAAGTAAATGTGCTCAAAATAACTATTATTAAAAATGTGCAGTTAGCCAAATACTAGAGATAGAAAAAAGTGATTTATAAAATAGAAAGTGTTCTGCATCAAAGGGAATGAAAAGCACAAATGGTAAAAGTACCAAATACCAGTCTTCTGTAACCTGTCTAAGTGCAGCTGAGCAGCAGCAAGATAGCTGCCTGCAGCAGAGGTATTTTTCAAGTCCTATGTTAATTCAATAAAATACCATGGTTAGTTCACAGAAAAGCAGACTACACAAGCAGTAACAGTTTAAAAACAGCCTATTTTTAAAACAAAGTGTATTTGGCTTTTAAATGCTTATTTTTCTTGATTACCTGCTTATAAGAGTAAATAGTCAATTATAATATTTAAGAAAATGTACAAGATTGTATCAGCAGGTTTGTAAAAATTATGGCTTACATCACTATTACTGCTCCTAATAAGGAAATACCTGTGTTGGGAAGTTACCAGCTCTATATGTCTACATATTAAAATGGTCTTTCAATGAAATACAGATACTACATTGATGGTCAAAATTTAAAAGTCCCATATACAACTAAAAAATATGTAACTTCTCATAGCCCTGATGTATAAACCATATCTGTCACATTATTTTGGTTTGCAGTTTATTTCATCTAATATTAGGAATCAAATGCATCTAACTGTTTATACACAAAATGCCACAATGATGAGGGTAATTTCTATTCTGTGCTCTATGATTCCTTTTAATTGACATTCAATTGTCTAAATATTAAATAAATTATCAGCTAAAACAGATTATTCTGACTCACTAAAAAGAGGTTTAAAAGACCTTTTATGTCATCATGTTTCTCCAAAAGAATAAAATTGTCTAAAGTCTGATTATGGAGAATTTCTAAAATCATTCTTTTTCCTTGACTTTTATTTTATTGTTTAATCAAACTGGTATAAATGGAACACAATACAACCATGCTATTATTACAAAAACATCTAGGTCTTTACTAAAATGGGAGGGGCTGTATCACCTGCATGGATGAAAGAGGACCTCAAAGCAGGAGACTGCCCTATGCTCCTTTCTGGAGATGAAGAAAACAAAGAGTAAACCAAATGAAAATCAGAAAGTGAAAAGCTTGCAGCAGGGAATACTAGAGAACTGATGTGGCTATGAACAGCGCAATACACTGCAACACAGATTTCTAGAAGTGAGAAGAAAACTTTGGTGAACCCAAAAGTGCTTTTACCTTTTAAAATGTAACATTCTTAACATAAAATTGCAAGAATTTATTAAATAAAGAACTGAAATATTAATTATATATCATTAATTAGAGGTAAAGGTACTTTTCACTTAAAAAACAACAATAAAAATTCCTGAAGGCTTTCTGATAAGCTGCAGTGCCAGTCAGCAAATGTGAGACTTAAGAAATTACCAGGAATCACGCTTAACGTTTTTATGTTCCAGGCTTTCCTACCACGTTTCTTGCACACTCCGTGGCCACCTCCTCAGCAGATTCTTCATGTTTGCACTCCCATTTCACCTCCAGTGCTCACTTCTACTACCAGCTGATAGATTTTGATAACTACGTACTACTTCCGTTCCTACTTCTTCCCACAACCAAAAACTAGTTAGTTGTCCCAATCTACCTGATTTCATAACTATGAGGGGTTTTAAGAACTTGCCCTTAACTTCAAAAATCACACTGTTTATCAGATTTGGTGTTTATAAAAAGACTCTTGAGATTATACCCAATCCGCTTGAAAAATTTTAATCAGCTTCACTATGCATTCTACGTCGTGTTGTTTTTCATGATATCTAGCTTTGAAGAAGCCTCCATATCCTCACATCAAAAGCTCAAGTAATTGGAAATTAACCTTAAGAAGGGAGGGGAATCTTAGGTGAGGGCCTTAGAGTCCCAAGTTGAAAAAAATGAGGCAAAAATACAGATGACTACAAAGCTATTAACCTTCCATAGACTTTCGTATTAGCTGTGCCAGGCAGTAATGAACACTCACTAATGATGACAGTAACATTTACAGTGATATACCCTCCTGCCCCTAAAAGTTCCAAAGGGAGGATGGTTAGAGGAGTGAGGTCCCAGGGGACGGTACAAGCTGGTGGTGCAGAGGATCGGTGCAGTAAATGCACGGGCAAAGAAGGACAGCACTTTGAGCATGTAGAAAGAAAAATCTGAGCAGGAATAGAAAAGGAGATACAGTTATTATGTGACTCTTAATCCCTTACCTACCAGAATGACATGAGTCACTACTGAACTCCAGAATTCAAAAATGTCTGTTTACCATGACTTGGCAAAACAGAGGAAGGGAGGGTGTTGAGAGGGGACATATAGTAAAATCAGGTGGATATTTACATGTAACTGTAACACATCAGAGCTCATAACATGCTTCACATATATACCTAGAGGCATTCAAAATACTTAACTGGCATGTTATCAGCAGTGATCCTTAAGCACAGACCCCTGGCAGTATGCCACATGTGGTACACCTGCTGAATGCAGCCCTGGATCTGGGACATGACCTACTTGGTTCAAAGAATCAAGCACGCTCGTACCAAAGATTCTTGTCTGCTTGTTACTTTTCACTTTGAAATGTCTGGTATTCTATGAATGGGAACAGAGGTAGATGCAGGGTTCATGCAGACTAAGAGCTGATGAGGAGGGAGAAATCCTTAGAGTATTCCACAAATACGAATATGAAAAAGTAGTATGGCCACTGCCTTGAGCTATGTTCCCAAAGTTGGGGAACTAAAGCAAGGCATATAATTGAACACAACTTATGAGAGACAGACCACAAAACCTATGTGTAGATGGTATTTAATTTTCAAACTACGTGTATCAGGCAGGTACAAAGGACTATAAATAAATTGTATTTACTTTCTGGAAAAATAAAGGCAAAGCTGCTGGTAGTTAATTCTCATTTTTAAAAATGAACAATTTTTCATTCATAGAGAGGACTTGAATTTTCACTGGACTCTCCAATTTTAGATATGGAAAATGGACACATTGTCCTGTCTCAGTGGGGTGATGAAAGTACAGTACAATACTAGGGTCTATTGGCTAAGACAATGATTTTAAGAATGCCTGGTTTACAACTGGGAAACTCTGCCTTATTATGATAAATAAATATTCAAATACAAGAGAATTTAAACCAAAGAGAAATTATTCCAACTTTTCCGTGTAACCAGGGTAGACACATAGTCAAATCATCATTCTTCCCATTGTTATCTAGGACTGTTCCAGAAGGAAGCAAAATCACCTTTGCAGAATAAAAAGAACAAATTAAGTCAAATGTGACAATAGTGTTCTGAGGTTCCGCAATGTGTAGATGAGAGCACTTATGAGCTGTTAGGAAAATTTGATTTGAGAACTACATAATGGAAATTTACGAACTGTTTGGACTATAAACCTTATAACAACTTTAACATCAAATTAACAGTGTACGTGGCAATAAGAGTGAACCTCACAGCTGTAACAGCAGGGCTGTAGCAGAGATGGGATACGACAGCAGCTAAGTAGGGACTCTACAACCCAGAGGGGCTCTGGCTGAGCTCAAACATCAGGTTCCGCCTTTAAGTTTCACTTAATTTGTTCTGAGTACGTTCAGGGGTTTCTGCACTGAAGCAGGGTGCAGCTGTTTATGCCCAAGCTCTCCAAGTCCCATCCCATACGCCCAGCTCTCCTGGCTTACTCTACTGGTACCAATGGGAAATGAGGGAAGTGGACTCTTTGGGGGTGACACGTCATTTCTTGAAGTTGGAAATATGCTGACTCAGATGTTAGGTAAAATATCTACAATGTTTTCAAGGCAAGACTCGGTGTGTTATTCTGAGTCCCTGGCCACTGGCAAAGATCAAAGTAGGAGGAACTTCTAGGGGCTCAAAGCTTTGACCTAAGAAACAAGAGATATGGTCTAATGAAAACCAAGTAAGGTCAATGATATATTACAGTGAGATGTAACAGTGGATTACTACTTAATATGTGACTAAAGATTTTAAAATTTTCTTATGAATGTTTCCTTACAGAAGAGAAATCAACCAGGTAGCAAGAATACTATAAAAAGCCATGTGCTGGGCTTCCCTGGTGACTCAGTGGTAAAGAATCCACCTGCCAATGCAGGAGACACGGGTTTGATCCCTGGACTGGGAAATCCCACATGCCATGGAGCAACTAAGCCCATGCTCTACAACTACTGGCCCTGTGCTCTAGAGCCCAGGAGCTGCCAACTATTAGGCTCACGCATTGCAACTACTGAAGCCTGCGAGCCCTCGAGGCCATGCTCCACAACAAGAGAACCCACTGCACTGAGGAGTCCAAGGACCCCAACTAGAGAGTAGCCCCTGCTCGCTGCAACCAGAGAAAGGCTCGTGCAGCCACAGAGACACAGCACAGCCATAGATAAATAAGTAAGTAAATTTTTTTAAAAGAGAGAGAGAGATGTGTGTTTCAAGTCAGGGTTTTTTAAGCCTTTTCACCAAGCATTTACTAAAGGCTCCTGAATTTGGTTAAGATGCCACACTGTGCTTTTAGCAGCAACAGGGAAAGAAAGGCTAGTGGGGACAAGGAGGGGGCACTATCTTGTACACATGCAGCTTCCCAGGATGTGTAAAAGTTGCTGTTAAGAGAGAATTTTAACAATTATCATGCAAACAGTAACAGTACACTTAGCAGGAGGCAGAACATAGTGACAGAGCTCTATCTTTGTGTTAGAAACAATGTACTTTACCGGACAGTTTAGACTGTTTCACTTACCACTTCTGTTGATGTTTCTGCGTGTTCAGAAGTAACATGTTCTTGAAGAGATGTCTCCGTATAGCCCATTTTTCCACAATAGGGACAAGTAAAAGACTGTGGCTGCTCTACGGAGAAAGCTTCCCCACCATAGTATAAATCTGAAAAACAGAGCGGAACTGCATTGAGAAATAATTACCAATTTTTAAAAAATACAGAAAAATGTAGCTCAGTCATATCTGACACTTTTGCAACCCCAATGACTGTAGCCCACCAGGCTCCTTTGCCCATGGGATTCTCCCTGGGTTCAATCCCTGAGTCAGGAAGATCCCCTGGAAATGGAAAGCAACCCACTCCAATATTCTTGCCTGAAAAATCCCATGAACAGAGAAGCCTGACAGGCTACAGTCCATGGGGTCGCAAAGAGTCAGAGATGACGACCACATATACCTATTTTTTTAGTATATCACTTCATTACAAACATCTCATTATTTAACATGAAACAAATACCTAATTTAAGAGGATAGGATCATTTCTGTGAGAAGAGAAAATGAAAGAAAGCGTTTATTACATGACACATTTCTTCATTCTTTGGGAGATTTCGACTACCTTAAAAATACTTAAACCCATTATGTATATATTGATCATTTGTTATATGTACAAGACTTGCCAGGTGAATTTGGGGTAGGTGAAGATAAATGTACTTAAAAAAAAAAAAAAGAACAGAACAGAACTTCCTTACCTGATAAGGGGCACCTACAAAATCCCCAAGCTGACATCATACTTACTGGTGAAAGGGTGGATGCTTTCCCCTAAGACCAGGAACAAGACAAGAATTGCCACTCTGGCCATTTCTATTCAATATTTTAGTGGAGAACCTAATCACAGTAGGCAAGAAGATGAAATGAAAGGCATCCAGATGGAAAGAAAGCAGTAAAACTCTCTATTAGCAGATGACAGGATCCTGTATATAGAAAATCCTAATGAATCCACTAAAAAAACTAGCAGAACTCATAAACGACCTCAGTGACATTAAAAGATACAAGATCTGTACCTGGGGTGGTGGGACTGAAAGACTAGGATTAATATACACACTGCTATATATAAAATAGATAACCAATAAGGACCTACTGTATACAGCACAGGAAACTCTACTCAATACCCTGTAATGACCTATATAGGAAAAGGATCTCAAAGAGCAGACTTATGTATATGCATAACTGATTCACAACGATGTACATCTGAAACGAACACAACACTGTAAATCAACGATACTTCAATCAAAATAAAAACAAAACAGATGAAACAGCAGACACAGAGGAAGCTCTAAAAACTGAGAAGTTACCTTTTGTAAGAGATATTTACATTATGAGATAAATCTCCATCTGTACCAGGAAGAGAAGAGGTTCAGCACTAAACCTCTAGAAACTTCTATCAAAGGAGAGACAAAGACCTGAATTTACATAACAACTTAACTCTACAAAACAAAGTTACCCTTGTTTACCTCCCATAACTGGCCTCCTCCCCACCCAGCTCCCCCAAATCTTCTTTTGTCTTTAGCTTTAGAAGGCAATGACACCCCACTCCAGTACTCTTGCCTGGAAAATCCCATGGACGGAGGAGCCTGGTAGGATGCAGTCCATGGGGTCGCTAGGAGTCGGACACCACTGAGCGACTTCACTTTCACTTTTCACTTTCATGCACTGGAGAAGGAAATGGCAACCCACTCCAGTGTTCTTGCCTGGAGAATCCCAGGGACGGGGGAGCCTGGTGGGCTGCCGTCTATGGGGTCACACAGAGTCGGACACGACTGAAGTGACTTAGCAGTAGCAGTAGAGATGGTATTTAAGATGAAGGCTTGGGCCATTTCAGGGAGTTACTGTTTTCCTGGGCATCACCCATGAATATAGAAGGTAGACATGTTACCAAACTTCTGTTAGTTTGTTTTTTTTTTTTTTTTAAATAAAAGATTTATGACAGAAACAAATTGTTTCTCTGTAACTTGGAGTGAGCAAACAAAAATTATTTAAAATTTCATTTACAATTGCAAAAAGAATAAAACATTTAGAAATACATTTAACAACAGAAGTGTAAAACTTATCCTTTGATAACTATAAACTTTTGTTGAAAGAAACGAAAGATGACCTAAATAAACAGAAAGACATCCTGCATTAACAGGGTAGCAGACTTAACTATCATCGCTTTCCAAACTGATCTACAGATACAAAACAATTCCCATCAAAATCCCAGTTTGTTTCTTTGCATAAATTTACAAGCCGATTCTAAAATTCACACAAAATTCAAGGGATTGACAATACCCACAGTAAGCTTGAAAATGAACAAAGTTGGAAGACTCATACTTTATGATTCCGATTCCAAAGCTTACTATGTACCTGAGACACTATAGTATTGGCATACAGACATACAAATCAACGGAACAGATGAGAGTCCAGAAATTAAAAGTGACATTTATGGTCAATTGATTTTCTTTTCTAACAGCTTTACTGATATACTTTGACAAATAAAAATTGTATATATTTATGGTATATAACGATGTTTTGCCATATGTGTATACTGTGAAAACATCACCACAATCAAGCTAATTAATTAACATTTCCGTCACCTCTACACAGTTACCATTTTGTGTGTATGTATATGTGTTGAGAACGTTTGAGATTTATCCTCTTCAAAAATTTCCAGTACACAATATTGTTACCTATGATCACCATACAACACCATACACCATATAACTATGATCCCTCTTCCAGCAACACAAGAGAAGACTCTACACATGGACATCACCAGATGGTCAATACTGAAATCAAACTGATTATATTCTTTGCAGCCAAAGATGGAGAAGCTCTATACAGTCAGCAAAAACAAGACCGGGAGCTGACTGTGGCTCAGATCCTGAACTCCTTATTGTCAAATTCAGACTTAAATTGAAGAAAGTAAAATAAATAAATAAATAAATAAATTGAAGAAAGTAGGGAAAACCACTAGATCATTCAGGTATGACCTAAATCAAATCCCTTAGGACTATACAGTGGAAGTGACAAATAGATTCAAGGGATTAGATCTGATAGACAAGACTGCCTGAAGAATTACGGACGGAAGTTCATGACACTGTACAAGAGGCAGTAATCAAGACCATCCCCAAGAAAAAAAAATGCAAAAAGGCAAAATGGTTGTCTGAGGAGGCCTTACAAATAGCTGAGAAAAGAAGAGAAGCTAAAGGCAAAGGAGAAAAGGAAAGATATACCCTTTGAATGCAGAGTTCCAAAGAATAGCAAGGAGAGAGAAGAAAGCCTTCCTCAGTGATCAATGCAAAGAAATAGAGGAAAATAATACAATGGGAAAGACTAGAGATCTCTTCAAGAAAATTAGAGATACCAAGGGAACATTTCATGCAAGTGAAAGTGAAGCTGATCAGTTGTGTCCAACTCTCTGTGACCCCATGGACTGTAGCTCACCAGGCTCTTCTGTCCATTGGATTTTACAGGTAAGAATACTGGAGTGGGTTGCCATTTCCTTCTCCAGGAGATCTCCCTGACCCAGGGATTAAATCCGGGTCTCCTGCATTGTAGGCAGACGCTTTACCACCTGAGCCACCAGGCACAATTAAGGACAGAAATGGTATGGACCTAACAGAAGCAGAAGACATTAAGAAGAGAAGGTAAGAATACACAGAAGACCTATACAAAAAAGATCTTCATGATCCAGATAACCATGATGGTGTGATCACTCACCTAGAACCAGATATCCTGGAATGCAAAGTCAAGTGAGCCTTAAGAAGCATCACTACAAACAAAGCTAGTGGATGTGACAGAATTGCAGTTGAGCCATTTTAAATCCTAAAAGATGATGCTGTGAAAGTGCTGCACTCAATATGCTAGCAAATTTGGAAAACTCAGCAGTAGCCACAGGACTGGAAAAGGTCAGTTGTCATTTCAATCCCAAAGAAAGGCAATGTGAAATAATGTTCAAACTACTGCACAACTGCACTCATCTCGCATGCTAGCAAAGTAATGCTTAAAATTCTCCAAGCCAGGGTTCAACAGTACGTGAATTGTGAACTTCCAGATGTTCAAGCTGGATTTACAAAAGGCAGAGGAACCAGAGATCAAATTGCCAACATCCATTGGATCATTGAAAAAGCAAGAGAGTTCCAGAAAAGCATCTACTTCTGCTTTATTGACTACACCAAAGCCTTTGACTGTGTGGATCAGAACAA
>NW_011495040.1:1585434-1585725 GCF_000754665.1 Bison bison bison | reverse complement strand
GTGGATCAGAACAAACTGTGGAAAATTCTTCAAGAGGTGGGAATACCAGACCACCTGACCTGCCTCCTGAGAAATCTGTATGCAGGTCAAGAAGCAACAGTTAGAACTGTACATGGAACAACAGAACAGTTCCAAATTTGGAAAGGAGTACATCAAGGGTGTGTATTGTCACCCTGCTTATTTAACTTATATGCAGAGCACATCATGCAAAATGCCAGGCTGGATGAAGCACAAGCTGAAATCAAGATTGCCGGGAGAAATATCAATAACCTCAGATATGCAGATGACAGC
>NW_011495040.1:1552338-1585334 GCF_000754665.1 Bison bison bison | reverse complement strand
AAATCAAACCAGTCAATCCTAAAGAAAATGAGTCCTGAATATTCATTGCAAAGATTGATGCTGAAGCTGAAACTCCAATACTCTGGCCACCTGATGTGAAGAACTGACTCACTGGAAAAGACCCCGATGCTGGGAAAGATTAAAGGCGAGAGGAGAAGGTGATGACAGAGGATGAGATAGTTGGATGGCATCACTGACTCAATGGACTTGAGTTTGAGCAAACTCCAGGAGTTGGTGATGGACAGGGAAACCCGGCGTGCTGCAGTCCATGGGGTCACAAAGAGTTGGACATGACTGAGTGACTGAACTGAACTGAACTGATGATCATCATGCTATACATTAGATCTCTAGAACTCACTCATCTTGTATAACAAAACTTTGTACTCTTTGACTAACATCACCCCATTATCCCCTTCCCTCTAGTCAGCTGATCTGCAACAGGAATGCTAAGACAATTCACTGGGGAGAGGATCTTCTCAATAAATGACACTGGGACAATTGGATAGTCCTATGTGAGAAAATGAAGTTGGACTTCTACCTCAGTCCACGCACAAAAATTGAATCAAAATGGATCAAAGATCTAAAGGGCAGTACTAAAATTATAAAATCTTAGAGGAAAACATTTTTATATCTTCATGATCTTGGATTAGGTGATGGTTTCCTATATATGACATTAGAAGCATAACAAAGGAAAAAAACAGATAAACTTGACATTATCAAAATCAAAACTCCTGTGCTTCAAAAAATCAGCAAGAAAGTGAAAAGACAACCCACAGAATGGGAGAAAATTTCTGCAAATCATTCACCTGTAAGGAACTCCTATACAGAATACACAAAGAAATATGAAAACTCAATAATAAAACATGTATTACCCAATTAAAAGATGGGCAAAGGATTTGAACAGACATTTCTCCAAAGCAGATATGTGGGTGGCTAATCACCACTAGAAAAGATGGTCAGCAGCATCACTGGCCATCATGAAAATGCAAATTAAAACCACGAGACACTACCACTTCACATACAGTAAGATGTCTATAGTCAGACAGATAATAACAAGTGTTGACTAGGTAAGAAATTATAGCATGAAACATTTAAAGGTTTTCTTATGCACTGACAGTGCCTTCTAATCAACTGTACAACTAATCTGCTTCCTGATAACTACAGCACGAAGATTTCTGTACTGTTAGCAAGAACAGTCAATTTAAACTTCACTCCTTCTTTACGGAGGCACTCTTTCACTTCACACTTTGCCAGCTGTATTTATTTCTGAATGGCTTTCATAAGCAAACTATAAGGAAAAAATTACTTAGAATAAAAAGATTTGTGTTATTTTTAATGAATTTGGAGCCTCATTATGCAATGGGGATAGTTTTAGAACGTTTTGCCTTTACTTCTTCACACACGTACACAAAGTTCTAAATGATAACTCACTAAACTTTTAAATACGTACCAAAATCTACCCTTGTTAATATGCACTGCATTGGGTGGTCAGTTGTATGCCTTGTTGTTGTTGCACCACTCTCATAACAAGATGCACAAAGATCGTAATCGTAGCAAATTAAACACTTGTATCTGCGACCTCGAAAATTTCCTTTTAAACATGCATCACAGCTGACACCTATAAAAAAAGAAATATCATTAATTAGAAGCTGTAAAAGGCCACTCTTCATTTCATTTTTATAAATAAAAAGATGCACATACAACCCCAGATTTCTTTTCCAAAATGACTGAAAACAACAATGTAAAATCATATAGGTATTTCTGTTCCCTCGATTTACTATTCTCATGGAAGTAACTTAAAATGTTTAACAAAATATAAGAAAACTTTGAAAATGTTTTGATGATCTTGCAAGAGGGCAACAGTCAAGTTAAAGAGGAGTGAGTACCTGGCCTCACTCAGGGAGGTGGGCAACTACTTGGCAAAGTCTGAGCTTACGTGTTCACAGCACTGCAGGATAAAGCACAGGTAGCACAGACCTGCCAGGTCTGCCATGGTGGGGTCTAAACAGGCAATTTCGCATAAAGGTGAGACCCTAATATACCCTCACTATACGTGTGAGCTAGCAATCCTTGCTGCTGCTGCTGCTAAGTCGCTTCAGTCGTGTCCGACTCTGTGTTGACCCCACAGACGGCAGCCCATCAGGCTCCCCCGTCCCTGGGATTCTCCAGGCAAGAACACTGGAGTGGGTTGCCATTTCCTTCTCCAATGCATGAAAGTGAAAAGTGAAAGGGAAGTCGCTCAGTCGTGTCCGACCCTCAATGACCCCATGGACTCCAGCCTTCCCGGCTCCTCCATCCATGGGACTTTTCAGGCAAGAGTACTGGAGTGGGGTGCCATTGCCTTCTCCGTAGCAATCCTTAGGGGATTAAAAAATTTGCCCCCTGAAATCCCTTCTGCATAAAACACCATCACCACCACCCTAAAAAGTTATAACTATCAGTACAAAACCAGTCCAGATTTCACATAAGTGAAAAATCCAAATTCAGACTTCCAAATGGTTCTCAGGTCAAGAATTTAGAATAGTCCTAAATAAGTACCGGCACCAAGCATCGGACAGAAATAAAATTTCAAGGAATGACAGTTCATGTACAAAATACCAACAAAAGCTTAGATACCACCAGAAAGAAGTTTGTAAGAATAAGCAGAGAGTCAGAATGGCAAGGAGTTGATAGCAGAAGTGAATACCAAATACTAACAGTTTAAAATAAAAGAGGAGCTTAAAAAGAAGAGGCAACCAACGTATTTGAAAATGAACCAAATATCTCGATATGCAAAATTTGAAATTTAATGGGCAGGTATAATGGCAAGAAAGCCTTTTATTTACATGTGATATGCCTGTTTATGTAGAAAACTCCTGCTAAATTATTAGAATTAAGTATTTTAAGCAAGGCAGCCAAATATAAACACCAATTTAATAAACTACTGATTGATTTTTCATTCCAAAAAAGACAAGTATATTTTTAAAATGCCATTTGAGTCTACTTATATGAGGTACTCATGGGTGTGTGCTACGTTGCTTCACTCGTGTCTGACTCTCCGCGACCCCGTGGACTGTAGCACGCCAGGCTTCTCTGTTCATGGATTTCTCCAGGCAAGAGTACTGGAGTGGGATGCCGTGTCCTCCTCCCACATGAGGTACCCAGATTAGTCAAATTCACAAAGAACGAAACAAGCCCCTCCCAAACCCAGAGCAGAACAGTGGTTAGCAGAGACTGGATGGAAGGGGAGAGAGGGAGTACCGTTTAATGGGTTTCAGTTTGGGATAATGAAAAAACTCTGGAGATGGATAGTGATGATAGTTGCACAACAATGTGAATGTACTAATTCCACTCACTTAGCTGTATGCTAATAGGTTAAACAGGTTAAAACGACAGATTTCATGTTGTGCATATTTGACCACAATACAAAAATTACATCATTTGTAGCAGTATTCCTGAAAAGTGCCTATGAATAAACCTAACCAAAGATATGCAGCCCTTTATGAAATAAATTAGTAAAAATGTGTTCAAAGACATTAAATAGCTTTTACAAAATAAAAACACCAGGTTTCACTGACTAGAAGGTTCAGCATAATAAAATACCAATTCTCCCCTAAACTGACTGGTGGATTTAATACAATTCTAATAAAAAAACAATCACAAAAGAATTTTTTGTGGAACATAATAAGCTGACTCAAATCTTTACACAATTTGCAAAGGGTCAAAAATAGCCAAGACAAAAAAAAAAAAAAAAACCAAGACATTCCTGAAGGGTAACAAGATGGAGGGATTTGCTTAACACAGCAAGAGCTATTATAAAGCTACAGTAATTTAGATAGTAGGATACTGGCTTATAGACAGACAAACTGACCAAAGCAACAGAACAGAAAGCTCCTCAAGTGTGCTCAGATGGTAAAGAATCTGCCTGCAATGCAGGAGACCCAGATTTGATCCCTGGGTAGGGAAGATCCCCTGGAGATGGGAATGGCAACCCACTCCAGTACTCTTTAGGATTGACTGGTTGGATTTTATTGCAGTCCAAGAGACTCTCAAGAGTTCCTCTCCAATAACACAGTTCAAAAGCATCAATTCTTCGGTGTTCAGCTTTCTTTATGGTCCAACTCTCACATCCGTACATGACTGCTGGAAAAACCATAGCTTTGACTAGATGGACCTTTGTCGGCAAAGTAACATCTCTGCTTTTTAATATGCTGACTAGGTTGGTCAGTTTTTCTTCCATGGAGCAAGTGTCTTTTAATTTCATGGCTGCAGTCACCATCTGCAGTGATTTTGGAGCCCAAAAAAATAAAGTCTGTCACTGTTTCCACTGTTTCCCCATCTATTTGCCATGAAATGATGGAACTAAACATGATTTTAGTTTTCTGAATGTTGAGCTTTAAGCCAACTTTTTCACTCTCCTCTTTCACTTTTATCAACAGGCTCTTCGCTTTCTGCCATAAGGGTGGTGTCATCTGCATATCTGAGGTTATTGATATTTCTCCCAGCAATCTTGATTCCAGCTTGTGCTTCTTCCAGCCCAGTGTCTCTCATGATGTACTCTGCATATGACAATATACACCCTTGATGTACTCCTTTCCCAATTTGGAACTGTTCTGTTGTTCCATGTACAGTTCTAACTGTTGCTTCTAGACCTGCATACAGATTTCTCAGGAGGCAGTCAGGTGGTCTGGTATTCCCACCTCTTGAAGAATTTTCCACAGTTTGTTCTGATCCACACAGTCAAAGGCTTTGGTGTAGTCAATAAAGCAGAAGTAGATGCTTTTCTGGAACTCTCGCTTTTTCAATGATCCAATGGATGTTGGCAATTTGATCTCTGGTTCCTCTGCCTTTTGTAAATCCAGCTTGAACATCTGGAAGTTCACAGTTCACGTACTGTTGAACCCTGGCTTGGAGAATTTTGAGCATTACTTTGCTAGCATGCGAGATGAGTGCAATTATGCAGTAGTTTGAACATTATTTCGTATTGCCTTTCTTTGGGATTGGAATGAATTCCACTGACCTTTTCCAGTCCTGTGGCTACTGCTGAGTTTTCCAAATTTGCTAGCATATTGAGTGCAGCACTTTCACAGCATCATCTTTTAGGATTTAAAATGGCTCAACTGGAATTCTATCACCTCCACTAGCTTTGTTTGTAGTGATGTTTCCTATGAACCAGTCAATCCTAAAGGTAATCAGTCCTGAATATTCAGTGGAAGGACTGATGCTGAAGCTGAAACTCCAATACTTTGTCCACCCTGATGCGAAAGCTGACTGATTGGAAGAGATCATGATGCTGGGAAAGATTAAAGGCAGGAGGAGAAGGGGATGACAGAGGCCAAGATGGTTGGATGCCATCACCGACTCAATGGACCTGAGTTTGAGCAAGCTCCGGGAGTTGGTGATGCACAGGGAAGCATGATGTGCTACAGTCCATGGGGTCGCAAAGAGCTGGACACGACTGAGTGACTGAACTGAACTGAATCAGTATTCTTGCCTGGAAAATCCCATGGACAGAGGAGCCTGACGGGCTCAAGGGGTCACAGAGCTGGATATGACTGAGTGACTAACACACGCACAAACAGATGCACACATGTTGAAATCTGTGTCATGACAGTAAGGTCACTAGAGATCAGTGCGGAAAAGAGGGAGTAGACAGTAAATGGTACTAAGACAGGTTATCTCCCTGGCATATACGGGGACAATAGAGTTGGATCTCACCCACCGATTCCACACACAGGAATCAATTCCAGATGGTTTAAAGACAAGTGTGAAAGGGAAGTGAGAAAAATCTCTGAAGACAATATAGGGGAATATTTTTATAAACCCAGAGTAGAAAACCATTTTCTTAATACACACACACAGGGCCCAATAAAGAGACACATTCAACCACATTAAAATTATGACTTTTCCTTCACTTTTAATACCCTGAAAGTAAAGTGAAAGTGAAGTCGCTCAGTTGTGTCCGACTCTTTGCAACCCCATGGACTGTAGCCCACCAGGCTCCTCCGTCCATGGGATTCTCCAGGCAAGAGCACTGGAGTGGGTTGCCATTTAATATCCTAGAATGATGGAAAAGACAAGGCCCAGAATCTGGTGATAAAAACAACATACAAGACAGACAAGTGTTAGGTATATAGGATAATTAAGGAACTCAAACATATCAGGAAGAAAATGACCAACATCCAATAGGAAAATGGGCAAAGACTTCAATGGGCACTATAAAGAACAGCGAACAAAACTGACCAACAGATACACCGCAACGACGCTCAATCTCATTAGTCATCAAAGAAGTGTAAATAAAATCACCATGAGCCATTATTTTACATCAACTGACTGCAAAATCCTAGAAGCCTCTTGGTATCAAGTGCTAGTGAAGACAAGGAGCAACAGACACGCTTCTATGTCACTGGTGGGGACATGTATCAGAAAACTATTTTGCAAATTTTGTTCACTTTCTAGTCAAGTTAAACATGTACAATTACTGCTAAGTCGCTTCAGTTGTGTCTGACTCTGTGCGACCCCATAGACAGCAGCCTACCAGGCTCCTCTGACCATGGGTTTCTCCAGGCAAGAACACTGGAGTGGGTTGCCATTTCCTACTCCAATGCATGAAAGTGAAAAGTCAAAGTGAAGTCGCTCCGTCGTGTCCGACTCCTAGTGAGCCCATGGACTGCAGCCCACCAGGCTCCTCTGTCCACGGGATGTTCCAGGCAAGAGTACCAGAGTACTGTGTCTCTGCAATTCAATTCAAATCAATTCCCTGGGGCATCTTTTGCCCAGGGGCATCAGAAGAATGTAAAAGAATTTTCACAGTGGTTTTCATAATTGAATAAAAAGGCTGTTAACAATCCAAAGGCCCATCAGACAGTCCATTATGGAATGAATTAAAAGATAATGGGGACTTCCCAGGTGGTCCAGTGGTAAGACTCCAACCTCCCAATGCAGGGGATCTGATTGATTCCTAGTCAGGAAACTAGATCTGGCATGTCCCAACTAAGATGCCTGCTTGCCACAAGGGAGATTCTGCAAGCTGTAAAGGAGACCCAGTGCAACTAAAATAATTAAATATTTAAAAAAAAAAAGAAAGAAATAATGAATGACAGCCTAAAACAGTGGGTGAAGACAGGCATAAAATCAAACTAAGTTATAAAACAAGTTAGAAGATACATGCCATGGAGAAAAAGAAAAGGATAAACAGTGTGGACAAAGAAAGCTCACTAAAAGGATGATGAACAAAAAGATGGACTACTTCAAAATTTGCCTATTCAAAGCAGCCTCCAAGCATGACAATGCACAACAGTGAAGATACTGAAAAGGGCTAAGTACCTATTTAGATTCACAAATGAAAGCTTAATTTAACAGGATATAGTAACTTTGCCAAATAAAATGTAGTGTAAACTAAGCTACACCTCTTTAGGGTGCCAGAAAGGTAAGCTCAGGTTTGAACACTAACTTTTTGGAGTGTCCCATCTGACACAAGGGCTTGCCAGGTGGCGCTAACCCTTCTGTCTGTGCAGGAGACATAAGAGATATGACTTTGATTCCTGGGGTGGGAAGATCCCCTGGAGGAGGGCATGGCAACCCACTCTAGTATTCTTGCCTGGGAATCCCATGGACAGAGGACCTTGGCAGGCTATGGTCCATGGGGTCCCAAAGAGTTGAACATGACCAAAGGGAGTTAGTATGCATGCATATTGCGTAGAGCAAATGAAACCTAACATTTTTTAAATCCAGGAGACCTCAGTGCTATCATCTAGTGGTCCTACAGCCTTGGCTCTTAAGGTGATATTTTATTTGACAACATTTGAACTCTTGTTTCTATTATAACATGATACTTTTTCTATAGGAATTTTGGTTTTCAGCATTGTAAATATGTTTTATCAATATCACCAGAAGCAATTTCATTCTTCCTTTCAAGGAAATGATCATAATACATATGCCACGTGTATGTTCTGTTTCAGATTTCCTGAGCCTCTTGGTACCAGGTAGAATATTGTTATTAACCAAGGAACTGTGCAGTGAAGAGCTGGCTTATTTTCCCTGTTAGGAAACCACCTGGGGTAGACAGGAAGGGAGCACATTTTGTTAGTCTGTGTTATAAAGTGAATTCTGACAGATATACTTAAAAGAGATTCTGTTCTGAGTGAGAATCTGGGGTCCTTTTCTAAGCTAAATGAGATTTAGCCATTTCAGGTGGGGGCAGAGAGAGAGAGGATTGCTACTGAGAAACTGTAGCAAGCCTATGCATGCTTATTCCATGCATTTTAGAGACTCGGAGCTACTATCAGCCTGGCGTGCTACAGTCCAAGGGGTTGCAAAGAGTCAGACACGACTGAGCAACTGAACTGAACTGAACTGAGCTACCATAGAGAGAGTTGGTATGGAATATTCTCTCAAATCAGATACTGTCTAAAGCTTATGATGACAAATTAGAAGTGTTAAACTGGAGGAGCTATTACAATGAGAAGGAGTAGCAGGATATATGGAAAACTATATGTAAGAAAATATTTTTACTTCCCTGACTTCTTATTCATAGTACACTCATCACCAAAACACATCCCATATAGTATACTTGCCACCATGGATAATTATACTTTTACTTGTATTTTGAGAAACCTTGCTGAGAATTTACCTAACATAACATTTAATGGTCTGACTGAAATATATATTTTTGTTTAAAATAGTGATCTTGAATCACAAAAGTTGTTAAATGTCTTTCAGAGTTTAAGAAGTTAAAAAAATATACTTTGCGGGTGGGGGTGGGATGAGGTGGGAGGCTTGGAGGATCTTAGTTTCCCAACCAGTGATAGAACTCAGGCCCATGGCAATGAAACCACCAGGTTCTAACCCTGGACTGCCAGGGAATTCCCAGAAAACATACATTTTCAAAATGACTCAAAAATAGTAATTAAAAAAAAAAAGAATTCCATTTCTTTAATGGTGGTTTTGTTTGTTTGTGTTCTGGAGGGCTGCACTGAGTCTTCATTGCTGAGCAGGCTTTTTCTCCAGTTGCAGTGCACGGGGTTCTCACTGCAGTGGCTTCTCTCACTGCTGAGTACAGGTTCTAGGTGCACAGGCTTCGTAGTCGTAGCACAAGGGCTCAGTAGTTGTGGCTCCGAGGCTCTAGAGCGCAAGCGCAATAGTTGTGGCACACGGGCTTAGCTGGTCCACAGTATGTGGGATCCTCCTGGATCAAGGACCGAACCCGTGTCTCCTTCGTTGGCAGGTGGATTCTTTATCACTGAGCCACCAGGGAAGCCTGAACCCAAGTTCCTTGAAGGGCTAACAGTTATTTAATGTTAAAAAGCTTAAGGCAACTGTGGACGGTGGTACTGCCATTCTCCAGGCAAGAATACTGCAGTGGGTTGCCATTTCCTTCTCCAGGGACTCTATACAATATACACCCTGCAAAAACTGAGTTAACCAAATAATAAAACATGTAAGTCATCCTTGAATAATCTGGCTTTAGCCATACTGTCATAAACAAATTCAGAGAATTATTACTTCGTAAAATGGAAACAAGCACAAGCTACATCTTTTTAAAAAACATTTTACTTTAAGTACAGTTGATTTACACTGTTGTGTTAATTTCTGCTATACAGAGAAGTGATTCAGTTATACACGTGCATAGTCTTTCCTATTCTTTTCCATTATGGTTTATCACAGGACATTGAATAGAGTTCTCTGTGACGTACAGGAGGACCCTGCTGTTTATTCATCCTATATATAATGCTTTACATCTCCTAATCCCAAACTCCCAATCCTTCCTTTCCCCAACCCCGTCCTCTCCAATGGCAACTACAAATCTGTTCTGTCTCTGTGAGTCTGTTTCTGTTTCATAGGTAAGTTCATCTGTGTCATATTTAGACTCCACATATAAACGACATCATATGGTCCTTCTCTGAGGTCCTCCACTTAGTATGATAATCTCTAGGTCTATCCATGCTGCTGCAAACGACATGACTTCATTCTTTTCATGGCTGAATAATATTCCATTATGCACAAACACACACACACGCACACCGTGTCTACACCTGCACAAGCCACATCGTAAAGTTATGGTAGGATATTTGGGATTCCCCATCTGATCAAGTTCACCTAACGGGACAAACAAAAATGCTGGGAAATATAGGGGACTTCCCTATTGGTCCAGTGGGTAAGACTCCATGCTCCCAATGCAGAGTACACAAGTTCCATCACTGGTTGGGGAACTAAGATCCCACCAAGCTGCACTGCACAGCCAAAAACAAATGCTGGGAAATATAGCTTAACCTCAATTTCAACCCTTGCATATGTGAAACTTAAATAAAAAGAATGGTGTATATTTGATAACCCCTATCTATAAAAGGTGTATCTAAACACATTCATATCCTCAACACTTTTATATTTAGCAGTTCTGTAAAATAAATACATAAAACCTATGAACTAAAATTAAAGGAAAGAATGCCCTCTAGTGGGAACAGATGTTTAAAAAGCCACTGAAATAATACATAAAGTCTTCTTTTTTTTAATGTTCTAAAATAAAGGCTTATTTACTTATATATATATATATATAGTACATATACATTACACATACATTTATTTATCTTTTAAAAGAAAAACCCAGAGGTTGATATAGCTTTTCCTTAATAGAGAGGCAGTGTGAAGAGAAGGTCGATAAAGGGAAAGCTACCTGTCAAGGTAAACAGTGAAAGAACACAACAGGAAGAGACTCTACCCCTAATCTGAAGCCCTGGGATTATTCAGCATTCACCACTGACAAGCTATCCTGACTGCCAGATGCCATGCAATCTGGAGTGAAGGTCCTCCTTTTACTCCAGTCAATTATCTATCTCTTCAGGGCCTATGGATGTTTAAATAAGTGTGACTTTTAAAAAACGAATGTGTGCGTGTGCGTGTGTGAGATATGTTATATTCCCAAAGAGGTTCTTTGCATTTAGATGGTTGAAAAATCATGCAATCTTTTGAAGAGGTTCTCAAGTGAACACAGAAGCAAATAAAGAAATGAACTATGGTAACTCAGTGAAAGGCAGTAGCAGCCAGAATTAAAGACAATGATCAAGGGATATTACTAGAAATAAAACCACTGGAACCCAAGACAAATTTTATAATGCTTCCCAAGCTGGGAGCCTAGTTCAGGAGTAGAAAGCTTTTCCCCTTCTATTAAAAGAAGTACAGGGGGACATACACTCAATCATGCATTGCAAAGGTAAAGTAACTCTAGGAGTTCTTTTTGAAGAAAAAAACACACAAAAAAACCCTACTTATTTTTAGACTTAGGAACAGAATCTTCCCCTGCCAATTAAATATACACATAACTCTATACATATTAAAAAAAAAAAAAACAAAAAAAACTATGCCTTATGACAAAGGGAAACTCAAAAGGACAGAAAATTGGGTAGAGAGACCCATACAAATATACCATTCAAGAAAAGACCTACAGTTAAAGGGATTCCAGGGGCAGAGAAAGAGAAGTGAGAAAAACAGTACACAGCTGGGGAGGGTACGATTCAAAAGAAAGCGGCCTGGGAGCTGGAGGGGAACTTTAGAAAAGGGGAAAACATGGAACAGTTTGGAAAACAGACTGTGCAGTGTGCTCTTCACACTTAGCAGACTTGCGTGAACCTGTGATACATTTACCTGGCTGGGCATTTAAAACAACCTTTTCTGTACTGGGATTTAGCTTTCTTTTACTTTATTGTTTTCAAGTGGAATTCCATGTGTGGTGACACGTCACAACAAGGAGCATCCATCTATCCTTCCATTATGTACAAGATACAGCAGTGAGTAAAGGCCTGTGCCACACAGAGCTAATACCCCAGTGGTAGCCCAGAGAATTTTCTTCATTACTGCATTAATTTTCACATCAAAGTCATGAGGCAGCTGGAAATTATGATAAAACTTCTTTCATGGTTATGGATGATTCAAAGCTAGTTCATATCTGCCCAACAAACTGGACAGAAAGGCAGGGACTGGACACTGTATTTAAGGCATTCCTTCCTTATGCATTCTATTAAAGAGGGAAGTTTAATTCATTTCTAAAAGTTTTTAGTGAAGCAGAATTTGCTCCATTTTAGAACAATTGGATGTTTTGCTTAAAGACCTGTTCCATGCTCTTATTTCATAGAAATGCAATACTGGCCTGGGAACAGAAACCCATCTTAGTAACAATGAACTTGCTCATGAGCAAGCTTAGTAAGGAATAGTCTTTCAGAACCCCTTATCTGGAAATGGAGAAGCTTCAATCTACTATTATACTCAGCCATGATTAGAGCTATTTTCTGACTTTACACATAAAATGAAGGAAGAAGAGGTGTGTAAGGAATGCCTGGGGCAACGTAGGAATTCAGTGGGTATCTGCTGAATGAATGAAGTGGATGAAAAGAAAAAGGGTTTTAGATAAAAAAAAAAGAAAAAGGGACATTCTCCCAGAGTAATTAGATAAGAGCTCAAAAGAGAGAAGGGAAACAGGGATTAATGTGTGTCCATAATAGACTTCTTGATATAAGAATGACTCAATGATGAAAGTAGGGGGGGAAAAGAAGGGACTGAACAACAGGTACTTGTTTCCCATAGGAGAAAAGAATATTAAGTCAGTAAAAATGCTGTGCCAAATACTTCTAGGCATGAGCCCCCATTCAGCAGCATCAGCCCAGAAGATTTGGCTGCCAGCCATATAAACGATGCGGTTGTTCTTGAGAAACACATTTTTTGTCAGCCACAATTTTGTGTTGATAATTTCACATGTAAAGCTGAAAATAAAACCTCCAGTAGTTTGAAATATGTGTGCATCTCTATTTAAGTTGCTTGAAACAATGCACACTAATCAGAATCACTGCCCTGTTTTTTTAAAATTTAATTGGAGGCTAATTACTTTACAATATTGTAGTAGTTTTTGCCATACACTGACATGAATCAGCCATGGGTTTACATGTGCTCCCCATCCTGAACACCCCTCCCACTTCCCTCCCCATCAAAGACCCTCCGGCAAGGCCTATGTGGCAAGGCAGAGAGCTCCAGCCGTCCCAAAAGACAAGTGCTCTTGGAGAGGGTGGTGATTTTTATGAAAACATCTAGTGATCACACAAGCATTTTGCACATCGCTTCAGTCGTATCCAACTCTTTCGACCCTATGGACTGTAGCCCACCAAGCTCCTCTGTTCATGGGATTCCCCAGACAAGAATACGGAGTGGGTTGCCATGCCCTCCTCCAGGGGATCTTTCCGACCTAGAGATCAAACCTGAGTCTCTTATGTCTTCTTTATTAGCAGGTGGGTTCTTTACCACTAGCACCACCTGTAAAAAATATATTACATTTCAAACTGATTGGGGCCGGTCTGAAAAATTAAACCCTTAAAATGGGTATAAAATGCCATTGGAGATTCTCCTTCAGATCATCTCCACACAGCTTTTATCTTTCACTAACCAATTAGTGTTTAACTGAACTTGATGCCCCAGGCACCTGCGAAGGGCTTGTCACTGAACTGTTGTTCCTTTACATGTGAATAAACTGATGTCCACAAGAACTACGTGACCTGCTCCAAAGGCAAACAGTCATGAACTGACAAACAGCCTCTGATAACAGTAAATCTGTTATTTGTGTGTCTGTTTCAGAAGTAGATGTCTTCAGAACTTTTTTATTTACTATGGCACAGAGATACACATTTAATATCATGTTTATTGTTCTTAATTCTTTATTTTCTAAGAGAGCTTAATTCTACCAATCATATAACTTCTCTAAAATGAAACTCTGAGCTTGAGGAATTACTTTCAAGGCAGGTGTTAATAGATATTTGCTTATTTATTTCCATAGGTTGATAATCAATCAAACACAGCTCTACCTGAAGTCACTAATCTATAAGTTCTTATTCTAGAGTACTATTCTCTTAACTTTTTGAAAATCCATGTCATATACTGGTAAATACTTGAAAACATTACTATCTCCTTTGTTTAAAATTTCAGTAAGCAAGAAACACGTCAGGCCTCACTCTTTCAAATCACAGCATAATATCAATATGATTCTCAAATATATAATTTATTTTAAATTTTGTTTCTGTCAAATGTATAAGGAAATACACATACATACATCTTCAGACAAGGGAATCAACAGCCTATCACACATGACATAATTGCATAACAAAATTCTAGAACATTGTGCTCCAACAAATTGCTATTATCACATGTAAGTCCCTACAAAAACAGGTCCTAAAAGGATACATACCACAGGGAAGCACTTATGTAAGTTTTAAACTACACAATACAATGCTCTATAGTTACAGTGTATGGACACATACTTATGTAGAAAGCATGCTGAAATGTGGATGGAAAGGATACACACCAACTCCCAAGAAACAATGACATCTGGGAGGTAGGGAGAAAAAGGAAAGAAACAGAATGGAATCAAGAAAGGGTACAAAGTGGAAGCTGTCCACATCAGCACTTTCTCTATGTTTTCAATGTTTCATTAAGAAAAAAACCACCAAAACCTAATACAGACAAAACTCCGCCATCCCAGCTCAACTTGTACAGGAGCATGGAAGGTGTCAGGATGGCTGGTTTTACACTGAGGTATAAATGGGTAAAAGAGTTGACCCAGTGCAATTACAGAATACAACTAGTGTCTTTTTGGCTCTAGAGATGGATTCTGTATCCCATCCATGTTAATTTTTGCTGAAGTATAAACTCATCACTGAGTTTCAAGCTAAGCGTTCACAGAATGACTTCTCCCAAGCATAGTGCATCATCTGGGCGTGCTGGACCCCACACAGACAACACGGAAAGCCTACTAGAGGGCAGTGACGAGGCCAAGCTGCCGTTCAGAAAGCCTTCCTGTCACACACAGGGCCAACACAGTACAAGGAGCAGTAGGGGACTTTCTGCCTTCCTGGAAAGATAGACTACACATATTTGTTAGAGAGAAGAATGTCACAACTAAAGGGTGAAACATGCTTAATGGGATTTGTGCCCCTGCCTTGGGTAAAACAGTTTAAACCCTTTAAATCTGATTTTCTGCAACTGTTTTAGGGTAAGCAGAAGAAAACCACTAGATGAATAGGGACAGAGCAGGAAACATACAACTTAATGGTTATTTGAGCTAGAAATGTCTGCACACTTATTTGTGATAAATTCCCAGTCTGTATGTGTCAGCTCTACTAGAGTGTAAAGGATTTGTCCTGCATGGATATTAGGAGATAATTTCACATTAAATTACCATAACAACATTATCTCAATGAACACAAGTTTCTGAGCACCTACAGTACTCATTTAGTGCCTGAGGTTTAAAAGGGAAGACAAGTAAACAGGCAATTAAAATACAGCATGAAGAGTGAGTGGCACAGAACTATGGGAACACATCAACAGATAAGAGCAACACAAGATGACCTGTTCTGGTGAGAGGGTACAACAGAGCCCCCCAGTTAGCACCACCCTGACACAATGCTCATACCAAGCAGGCCCTGAGCACCTTTTCCTCAAAACACTGAAGAACAACTTCAGGTCCCTTTGTTCCATGTTTCTTCCACACAGAGCAGTTACTCTAAATCCACTCTTAGAAACCCATGCGTAGCTTAAAACAAGAATCAAGTCACTGCCTCTTCTTTTCTTGGTGGACCAATTTCAAACCTAATAGGTCTTCAAAAATCCTGCCTTCAACTGTTAGGTTATGTTTATGTCTGCTCTAGTTCCTTCACTGATTTTGAACCCAAGGGACCTATAACAGATATGAAACTCTGGAGAGGACTAGGAATAATACAAAGTACAGAGACTGCTTCGGCAATGGAAGAGAAGCAGTTTATGCCTGGCTTAGAACACACACTAGCCTAACTTTGGATCTGAGACGATGATGAGACAGGAGAGATACTACAAACTGTTAGGCTGATCTCTGGGAGATTTCCTTTGAGAGAGGATATGTCTTTCTGTTATCGAGAGTGATACACAACTGTATGGAACAGAAGACAGTAAAGGACTAAGCATAAAAGCAAATGAGAAAAATAAGCAGTGCATGTACAGTTTGAAGCAAATCTTTAGGAAACCAAGTTAAATAGTACTCAAAGTATCCAAAACTAAAAAACCAAACACTGGCTTTAACACAAATTTTTTTTGGCGCGCTGTGCTGCTCATGGCATTTTAGTTCCCTGACCAGGGATACAACCCAGGCCCTCGGCAGTGAGAGGGCATTATCACTGGACTGCTAGAAAATTCCCTCACAAATATTCATGTTTCTTCTTCCCTCCACTTGTGAACATTTTTAGCCATGGTTCTGAGCATGACTCTGGTAGGGCAACATTCAGATGTACCCAGGCTGACAATATACCCATAATGACTTGAAAATACAACACTCAAAAGAACAGTTCCTCCACTTAAAAAGGATGGCAATAAGGCATAAGGCAATAAGGATGGCAATAAGGCATAGCCTTACAAGCTAAAAACTCAAGTGCAAACTTCAAGAGGATGTAAATAAGTAACTTTATCAGCAAGGATGTGAATCTTGCCTGAAACTGCTTAACTGGTCTTTGCTTTCCTCATTAACCAGAGGGAAAAAAGCACATACCAATCTCTGTATTGCAGGATTGTAACAAGCACCTGAGTGTTAACTTCTCTTCCCCTCCTTCACATTCCAGAGTTGAGCGAAGTAAAATAGGCTGCTGGTCAGCACTACTGTTTCTCAGCTCCAAGCCTCCCCCCCTTCTATAGTTTCCTACAATGCTGGCCCAGGAGGTTGTCCTCGATGGGGTCATTTTGCTCCCCCAGGGGATATCTGGCCACGTATGGAAACATTTGGGTGTGGGGTGGGTACTGGAATCAAGTGGGTAAAGGCCAGGGATGTTACTAAACTTCCTATGAAGCACGAGACAGCCACCTGGCCCAAGATGTAATGGTGCTGAGGCTGAGGAACAATGGTCTAGGGTCTGCAATGTCAATTATTTATATCCCCTTGGCAGCTGGCTCCTGGTTTACATCTGCCAATAGGAGGTTAGAAAGAGAGACAGAGTATTCCTCCACCAGCAGAGGGGTTCTAGCATCAATCGCTCTGGCATTCTCATCACCAACCAGCTATATCCCCAGATGCCAAGTACCAACTGTGCTGAGGTAGGCCCAGGGAAGTAGGAGTCTCTGAACTCCTAAAATCCTAGTACCCCCATCTTTTTCTTTTTTGCAATGACTGAAATATCTGTTTATCTGTACTGTCCAATGTAACAGCCACCAGGCTCTGTAAAATCTGTAAAAACCCCTTGTCAGCTTACAGAGCATAGACGCAGTGCTGGTCCAGCAGCTACAAGCCTACCAGGCAACCAGATCTGGTTTCCAAACAGCATTCTCCACTGGATGGATGGAGGAACTAGAGCTCCTTGGAGAAATGGATGACTCCAGAGGAATTGGGGCAAGCTCATAAGGAGGCTATAATGTCTAGTTCTAGAATGAATGATCCAGAAAGAACGATGGAGACATGCCAAAGGACACAGAAGAAACCTGAATGAGGTTTCCATGGTTCAAATCTGGGACAATTTGAGCATCAAAATCAATAAAGTACAGAAATCAATGTGTCCATACTGATATAAATGAATAAGTAAATAAGTCAAGGAGAAGGAAAAAAATTTCCATGTAGTAGATACACCGACTAGACCTTACATTCCAATTCCAGATCATCAGCTCTGGACCTGAACTGTCCAGTATATGCTAGCCACTAGCCGCACCATTCCAGTACTCTTGCCTGGAAAATCCCATGGATGGAGGAGCCTGGTAGGCTGCAGTTCATGGGATCGCTAGAGTCGGACACGACTGAGCAACTTCACTTTCACTTTTCACTTTCATGCATTGGAGAAGGAAATGGCAACCCACTCCAGTGTTCTTGCCTGGAGAATCCCAGGGAGGGGAAGCCTGGTGGGCTGCCGTCTATGGGGTCGAATAGAGTCGGACACGACTGAATCGACGCAGCAGCAGCAGCAGCAGCCGCATGTGATCATTTAAATGTGATTTGTTAAAATCAAATAAAGACAATTCCCTGGTGGTCCAGTGCTTAGGGATCCACACTTCCACTGCAGGGGGTGCAGGCTTGATCCCTTGTTGGGGAACAAAGATCTTGCAAGCTGCGCAGCATGGCCAAAACAAATAATAATAATAAAAAAAATTCAGTTCCACACTGAATTCCACAGCCTTATTTCAAAGTATCACACAGTGCACTGGACAATGTATTTGAGACTGAGCCGTAATTTTGTGACAATAAGGTCTAGAACAGATAAGGTAAGACCTAATTCTGTTCATTTCTGAAAATCAAATTTAGTATTGGAATTTTTAAATTAATTTAATTGGAGGCTAATTACAATATTATAGTGGTTTTTGCCATACATTGAATCAGCCACAGGTGTATATGTGTCCCCCTCCCACTCTGTCCCAAACCTCCCCCCACCGCACCTCCCTCCCCATCCCATCCCTCTGGGTCATCCCAGTGCACTGGCCCTGAGTGCCCTGTCTCATGCACTGAACTATTTCACATATGGTAATATACATGTTTCAATGCTATTCTCTCAAATCATCCCACCCTTGCCTTCTCCCACAGAGTCCTAAAGTCTGTTCTTTATATCTGTGTCTCATTTGCTATCCTGCACATGGTGTCATCGTTACAATCTTTCTAAATTCCATATATATGTGTTAATACACTGTATTGGTGTTTTACTTTCTGACTTACTTTGCTCTGTATAACAGGCTCCAGTTTCATCCACCTTATTAGAACTGACTCAAATGTGTTCTTTTTCAATAGCTGAGTAATACTCCATTGTGTATATGTACCACAGGTTTCTTATCCATTCGTCTGCTGATGGACATCTAGGTTGCTTCCATGTCCTAGCTATTGTAAACAGTGCTGCGATTAACACTGGGGTACACGTGTCTCTTTCAATTCTGGTTTCCTCGGTGTGTATGCCCAGCAGTGGGATTGGTGGGTTGTATGGCAGTTCTATTTCCAGTTTTTTAAGGAATCTCCACGCTGTTCTCCATAGTGGCTGTACTAGTTTGCATTCCCACCAACAGTGTAAGAGGGTTCCCTTTTCTCCACACCCTCTCCAGCATTCATTGTAGACTTTTTGATGGCAGCCATTCTGACCGGTGTGAGATGGTACCTCATTGTGGTTTTGATTTGCATTTCTCTGATATTGAGTGATGTTGAGCATCTTTTCATCTGTTTGTTAGCCATCTGTTATGTCTTCTTTGGAGAAATGTCTGTTTAATTCTTTGGCAAATTTTTTGATTGGGTTGTTGATTTTTCTGGTACTGAGCTGCATGAGCTGCTTGTATATTTTGGAGATTAATTCTTTGTTGGTTGTTTCATTTACTGTTATTTTCTCCAATTCTGAAGGCTGTCTTTTCACCTTACTTATAAAGACAATTTCATAAGGATAAAGAGAGTAAAAGTAAACAACAGCAACAAAAATTTGGAAGCTGGAAAGCAGATGGATGAGTGGGAACTGAGTTAGGAGGCTGGAAAAAGATGAATCTTCATAAAAAGGTAAAAGCAAAGGGTAAAAAGGAGAAAGCAAAGAAACCACTCAATATTCAATACAAACTCAACAAAGTGTCCAGGACTGGCAGTATCAGGTATTGCTGGAACTTGGGTTAGAGAAGAGAACTATCTAAAGATGAAAGATGTAAAAAGCTCTTCCAGAAGCAGTTAAATTTGTACGTTGACTTTCAGACATCCTCTACTTCAAGTGGAAACAAGAAGTTTACCCATTAAAGGGTAAACAGAGGGCGCTGACCTAGGGAACTCAAGGCACTGTTGACAAGATAGTAATATGCACAGTTTACTGAAAAGAGAAGAGTTTGTGTTAAATCATAACTAAATTATTCTCAGAAGGAGAAGGTGAAGAGAAAAGAGAATAGAACATTAAAGAGAAGAAAACTGGAACTCAAGTGTCAATAGCCTGAAAGCAACCTTACACTTAAAGGAAGCAGAAAAAGAACGAACAAAAGACAAGTTAGTAGAAGAAACAGTATCATAAAGATGGAAGCAGAAATAAATGAAAGAGACTGGAAAAAAAAAAACCCCAGAAAAAAGATCAATGAAACTAAGAGCTACTTTTTTTGAAAAGATAAACAAAATTGTTAAACTTTTAGCCAGACTCGTCAAGGAAAAAAAAAGCCTAAATCAGTAAAATCACAAATGAAAAAGAAGTTACAACTAACACCACAGAAATACAAAGGATCATAAAGAGATTATTACAATTATACACCAATAAAATAGACAACTTAGAATAAATGGACCAATTCCTAGAAATATACAGTCTGCAAAGACTGAATCAGGAAGAAGTAGAAAATATGAATAGACAAGTCATCAGTAAAGAAATTGATTCAGTAATCAAAAAATTCTCAACTAACAAAAGTCCAGGACCAGAGAGCTACATAGGTGATTTCTACCAAACATTAACAACTATCTTTCTCAACCTACTCAAAAAAAAAAAAAAAAATCATTGGAAGAAACACTTTTGAATTCATTCTACAAGCTTAGTATCACCCTGACACCAAAACCCTACAAAGATATCACGCCAAAAAAGAAAATTACAGACCAGTATTATTGATGAACAAAAATCCTCAACAAAACATTAGCAATCTAATCCAAAAATACATTAAAAAAGCAGTCTACAATCTTTTTTGGCACCAGGGACTGGTTCCATGTAATACAATTTTTCCATGGATTGGGGGAAGAGAAAGTGGGATGGTGCAGGTGGTAATGCGAGTGAAGGGGAGTGGCAGATGAAGCTGTGCTTGGCTCACCTGCCATTCACCTCCTGCTGTGTGGCCCAGTTCCTATTAGGCTGTGGGCCACTGGTCTGCAGCCCAGGGTCTGGGGACTCCTGCATTAAAAGGATCACACACCATGATCAAACAGGATTTATCCCCGTGGTGCAAGGATGGTTCAATATCCACAAATTAATCAATGTGGAAAAAATCAATTAATCAATTGGAAAAAAAAATGGCATGAACATCTCAATAGATACTGAAAAAGCTTTTGACAAAACTCAACATCCATTTATAATTAAAAAAAAAAAAACATCAACAAAGTGGGTATATAGAGAACAAACATCAATATAATAAAGGCCACATAAGCATCATACTCAATGGTGAAAAGCAGAAAGCATTTCCTCTAAAATTAGGAACAAGACAAGGATGCCCACTCTCACCTCCTCTCATCCCTTTTATTCAGTATAGCATTGGAAGTCTAAGGATTTCAGGACTTCTCTGGTGGTACAGTGAGTAGGAATCCACCTCCAATTCAGTTAGAACTGGACATGGAACAGCAGACTGATTTCAAATCGGAAAAGGAGTACATCAAGGCTGTATACTGTCACCCTGGTTATTTAACTTATATGCAGAGTACATCATGAGAAATGCTGGGCTGGACGAAGCACAAGCTGGAATCAAGACTGCTGGGAGAAATATTAATAACCTCAGATATGCAGATGACACCACCCTTATGGGAGAAAGTGAAGAAGAACTAAAGAGCTTCTTGATGAAAGGGACAAGACGAGAGTGAAAAAGTTGGCTTAAAACTCAACGTTCAGAAAACTAAGATCATGGCATCTGGTCCCATCACTTCATGGGAAATAGATGGGCAAACAATGAGAGACTTTACTTTGGGGTGCTCCCAAATCACTGCAGATGTTGACTGTGGCCCTGAAATTAAAAGACACTTCTCCTTGGAAGAAAAGCTATGACCACCGTAGAGAGCATATTAAAAAGCAGAGACATTACTTTGCTGACAAAGGTCAGTCTAGTCAAAGCTATGGTTTTTCCAGTAATCATGTATGGATGTGAGAGCTGTACTATAAAGAAAGCTGAGCACAGAAAAATTGATGCTTTTGAATTGTGGTGTTGGAGAAGACTCTTGAGAGTCTCTTGGACTGCAAGGAGATCCAACCAGTCAATCCTAAAGGAAATCAATCCTGAATATTCATTGGAAGGACTGATGCTGAAGCTGAAACTCCAAAACTTCGGCCACCTGATGTGAAGAACTGACTTGTTGGAAAAGACCCTGATGCTGGGAAAGATTGCAGGCAGGAGGAGAAGGGGACGACAGAGGATGAGATGGTTAGATGGCATCACCAACTCGATGGACATGAGTCTGAATAAGCTCTGGGAGTTGGTGATGGACAGGGAAGTCTGGCGTGCTGCAGTCCATGGGGTCGCAAAGAGTCAGACACGACTGAGCGACTGAACTGAACCAATGCAGGGGACATGGGTTTGATCCCTAGTCCGAGAAGATTCCACATGTTGAGAAGCAACGAAGCCCGTGCACAACTACTGAACCTGCGCTCTAGAGCTTGGGAGCGGCAACTGCTGAGCCTGCACGCTGCAACCACTGAAAGCCCCACGCCTGGAGCCTGTGCTCCATAACACAAGAAGCCACCACAAGGAGAAACCTGCGCACCGCAACTGGAGAAGAGTCCACACACAGCAACAAAGACCCAGAACAGCCGTAAATAAATAAGTAATTTTAAAAATAGTATTCTAAATTGGAAAGGAAGAAGCAAAACTGTCACTCCTTGCAGATGACATGATACTATACATAGAAGATCCTAAAGACACCACTGAAAAACTACTACAACTCATCAACGAATCTGTAAAGTTGCAGGATACAAAAAAAATCTGTGGCATTTCTATACACTAACAATCAACAGAAAGAGAAATTAAGAATACAGTGCTACTTAAAACCACATCTAAAAGAATAATGAGGAATCACTCTAACTCAGGAGGTAAAAGACATGTACTCGGAAAACTGTTACATGCTGATGGAATAAACTCAAGACATCAAAACAGATGGAAAGATATATTGTGTTTATAGACTGGAAAAGTTAATATTGCTAAAATGACCACATTACAAGGCAATCTATTCAATGCATTCAATGCATTCCCTATCAAAATACCACTGGCATTTTCTATAGACCCAGAGAAAATAATTCTAAAATTGATATGTAAACACAAACTACCCTGAATAACCAAAACAATTTGAGAAAGAAAAGAACTGGATGAATCATGCTCCCTGACTTCAGACCGTACTACAAAGCCACAGTAATCAAAACAGTATAGTACTAGCACATAAAACAGATACAAAGATCAATGCGACAGAATAGAGAGCTCAGAAATGAGCCCACACAAATACAGGAAATTAATCTATGACAAAGCAGGCAAAGATACACAATGGAGAAAAGACAGCTTCTTCAATAAGTGGTGTTCGGAAAACTGGACAGTTACATGCAAAAGAATTAAATTACTTTCTCACACTATACACAGAAATAAATTCAAAATGGATTAAAGACTTAAATGTAAGACCTGAAGCCATAAAACTTCTACAAGAAAACACAGGCAGTAAGCTCTTTGACATTGGTCTTAATCTTATTTCTTTGGATATGTCTCATCAAGCAGGAGAAACAAATGCAAAAGTAAACAAAGGAGTATACTAAATTAAAAAGCTTTTTGGCACAACAAAGAAAAGTATCAATATCACTGGACTTCCCTGGTGGCTCAGACGGTAAAGTATCTGCCTACAATACAGGAGACCAGAGTTCAATCCCTGGGTTAGGAAGATCTCCTAGAGAAGGAAATGGCAACCCACTCCAGTATTCTTGCCTGGAAAATCCCATGGATGGAAAAGACTGGTAGGCTACAGCCCATGGGGTCACAAAGAGTCGGACATGACTGAGCAACTTCACTTTCTTTCAATATCACTAAAACAAAAAAGCTGCCTAGGGAACGGGAGAAGATACTTGCAAATGACATATCCAATAAGGGTTAATATCTAAAATATACCAAAAACTCATACAGCTCAACATCAAAACATTATTTTTTTTAAAAAAGCCTTATTGAAACCTGAATAGATGTTTTCACAAAGAAGATATACCGACGGCCAACAGAGACATGAAGAAAAACACTCAAATCACTAATCATCAGAGAGATGGAAATCAAAACCATAATGCTACTGCTGCTAAGTTGCTTCAGTCGTGTCCGACTCTGTGCGACCCCAGAGACGGCAGCCCACCAGGCTCCCCCGTCCCTGGGATTCTCCAGGCAAGAACACTGGAGTGGGTTGCCATTTCCTTCTCCAATGCATGAAAGGAAAAAGTGAAAGTGAAGTCGCTTAGTCGAATCCGACTCTTATTGACCCCATGGACTGCAGCCTACCAGGCTCCTCCGTTCATGGGATTTTCCAGGCAAGAGTACTGGGGTGGGGTGCCATTGCCTTCTCCAAAACCATAATGAGATCACCTCAAACCTGTCACTATGGCTATTATTAAAAAAGAAAAAATAACACAGCAAATAATAAGTGCTGGTGAGGATGGGACTGTTGGTAAGAATGTAAATCGGAGCCAAAGCACTCTCTCAGGAATCTCTCTCCCGAGTGCGTGCGCTCTTTTCTTTCTCTCTCTCTCTCCTGCTATCTTCTAAATAAAATAGAGCTGTAACATTAAAAAAAAAAAAAGAATGTAAATCGGTGCAGACACTATGGAAAATAGTACGAAAATTCCTCAAAAAATTAAAAGTAGAACTATCATACAATTCAGCAATTCCACTCCTGAGTATTTAGCTGAACAAAACAAAAACGCTAATGAGGAAGGAGGGACTAGAGGTCACACACATCAAGAATCAGATATGTGCAACATGAACACTGGACTGTAAAAGGTAATGCATTAATGTCATCAAACTTCCAAAGCAAAGAACTTCCACATTAAAATTATATACTTTGGAAAGTTGTCATTTTCCAAGTATGAGGTGTTAACAATTGTGTTAACAGTATCTTCAGATCTGCTAAATTAAAAAAAAATTATTCACAGTGAACCCTTCTTCAGAAACAATGACGAGTAAGAGGAGGAAATAATGGGGGAGATCGAATCTAGGAAAACAGGAGATCCAAAATAAGAGAGAAGCAACTAAAATCACCAGGAAGATGGTAAAGTGGGAATCCCCGGAATGACAGCCATGCTGTAGCTGAGGACAACTTGTCCACACCGGAGTGCTAACACTCAAGAGCCATGCACACTGAGTGGTCATCACCCAGATCCTGGGGCCAGAGTATTGTTTGTTTTACGCTGTTTACTGAAGTGAAACACCATTTAGAAAAGTACACAAAGCATAAACACACAGCTTGGTTTTCACAGAGTGAACACAACCTGCGTAACCAACACCCAGATCAAGAAACAGAACAAGTCTCCCTCATGCTCCCTCTAGTAACCACCCCAACTTACTATCCTGACATCTAACACCCTGGAATAATTTTCCCTGCTTTGTGTGTGTATATATATAAACATGTATATGTACACAGCAATACTTGCAGAGCTTTTACAGTCACTTGTGCACATCTGAGTTACCAATCGGCACATTCCTAGCTGAGCTCAGACAAGTGGCTGCTCTGCCTTCCTGCTTCAGTTCATCCTGTAAACAAACATCCTTTTCATGGTCTATGTACTGTTTATAGGTGACTGCACTGTTTAAAATGGCCCCAGATGAAGCACTGAAGTGCTGTCTAGTGTTTCTAAGTGCCACAAAACTGACAACATGTGTTAGATAAACTGTTTAGCCATGAGGTACAGTGCCGTTAGCTATGACTTCTATGTTTAAGAATCAACTTAATATTAAATAAGGTGTCTTTCAACAGAAACACACAGAAAACAAGGTTTTGTATTGATCTGTTGATGCAAGTGTGACCAAAGGCTCACAGGAACCCAGTCCTATATTGCCATTAGGAGCTCTGGTTCAGTATTTGCTAATTCAGTGTTCATGGCAACTTTAGGGAATACAACTACCAAGAATAACAAGAATCAACTACACAGAAAGAGAGAGAGAGACAATCATGTATTTTTGCTTTTGACATGAGGACAGAAGATGCCTGGGGAGTCTGGTCCAGGGTCTGCTGCTCCCCTGGAGTTGGGTGATGAAGTTCCTGCTCTCCCCTTCAGGAGGGAGGGTCAGCTGAGGACCCTCGCTTCACCCCCACACTTCTGCTCTGACCTGGTCCTGAAAGCTGGGAGTTGACCAAGGGGAGCAGCTGTCCTCTGGCCACATATCTGTTGGAGATCCATCCTGGTCCACATGAAGGCCCAGCCAAATTCCCCGTGTAGTGGTCCTGAGCTTTCAAGGCTCACTTGTGATCTCGCCCAGTTGACTTCTGCAAAGGGTCTCTGGGAAGCTCCCAGGGAGGTGGAAGGTAGACGGAGTTCAGCTTCTGTTCTCCTACGAGCTTGCGTCCCATGGTGCAAACTGCCTTTTCCTCACGTAGTGCACTCTGAATCTGTCACTCTGTGCTTCATAACTAACGACTACGCTGCTCAGATAGGAAGAGATTTACTGGGGAAGGCAAAAGGGTGATCAAGACGAAGGTACAGATAAGTGGTTATGGATATTTCTGTGAGATGGTCTATGTTTTAATATAGACGGGTATTATCTATTGTCTTTTTAGTGAATACAGACATACTGCATACTTCTGAATGCATGACACATTTCTCACACATGCATAAAAATTCCTTTCTCAAAGAAAAGATCTGACTATCTTAAATATAGCAAATATGTTTCAATTTTTTGAAAAATCTATAAACTTCTTAGAAGAAACTATAAGAGGATCTTTTTATTTTACCTCTTGGTGTGTGAGAACTTTCTAAGCAATACAGGGAACACTTGAAACCATAAACAGGGCAAGGAAGCACAATGTAAATTTGATAAGTAAGTAAGTACAAAACTTCAACAATGAAAAAGAGCCAGAAAAAAGTCAATTACAACAGATGGAGCAAGATAATCTGGAACAGATACAACAAACAATGGGTTCTTAAAGATTAAGAAAAAGACCAACATGAAAAAGAAAAATGGGAAATGATATATGACTTAGGCTCTACTGAAAAGGAAGTATCATTCAAATACATCCTTGGTAATTTAAAAAAAGTGCTTCTAAAGCCCTCCAAAATTTTCAATTCCATTCATAAAAAGGCCTAATTCAAGAAAGGCTCATGCAATCTTAAAGTAGAAGTAGCAGGCATGTCCAGTTAAATGAAAGCTAAGCTAACAATCTTATGAATCACAGCTGGCTTCTCCAAAAGTAAAACTGACCCTCCAAAAATTTATTTGTTCTCATTCTGCAAGAGTTCTTTAGCTTAGACACCACCCCCAGTTGACATGGAAGACTGAATCAAGGCCTTCACTCTATGATAACAGCACTATGATAATAGCTTCCTCATACAGTCAAATGCTTGCTATAACTTCTTTTCACTTGCCATCTTGTGCCATGGTAAGGTCCTGGACTTGACCCTGCTCTATGCAATATTTTTATTAGCATTTTAGAAAATGACAGAAAGCATACTGACAAGCTTTGCATAAAAGAAACCATTAAAACATTGGCGGACAGAATAGAAATGCAAAGAGGCGAATGGGTGTGCCAAAACAAATGAGATGAATTTTTAAAGGGATTCACATAAACTCTTGCTGTTGGATTAAAGAGCAATTCATATGACATAAAAACAAACTCTGGGTGAATTAACTAAGCAGAACTTCGACTTTAGTATTAGATCAATATGGGATGCAGTTGCTTAAAAAAAAAAAAAAACAAAAAAAACAGGCAGGAAATAAATAAACAGGCTTAGGCTACACTAACAGTCATGCGAAATACACAACTGAAGCATTTCCACATTTTGCTCCTGTCAGACCACATGTGAAGAACTGCATTCAGTTCTTGGTGTCCTGTTTTAAAATGAGAGGACTTCCCTGGTGTCTCGGGGTTAAGAATCCGCCTTCGGATGCAGGGGACAAGGGTTCAACCTGTGGTCAGGGAACTAAGATCGCACGTGTCCTGGGGCAACTACTGAGTCCGCACACAACAAAAGATTCCACATGCAGCAAAAAGACCCGATGCAGCCCGATACGTTAAAAATAAAAGGAGAAACAAACAGTATACTGACAGAACAATGAAAGATCTAGAAACTAGTGGGCAGACGAGCAGAGGGTAGGCAGTGTGGAGAGGATATGCTGGCTCTGTGCAGATCCAGTGCAGAGAAGAAGCCCACTGCCTTCCACACAGAGACTCAAGTCCAAACCAAGAGGCACAAAGAGAAACGTTGCATTCTGGACTGGATCCACAATAGGAAAGAGACATTAAGTGGAAAAACTGGTGAAATTTGACTAAGTCTATAGTTTCCAGAGTAACAGTATACCAATGCTGGTTTTCTTAGGACAAAAATGTGTCAGGGTGACGCGCCAACACTTGGGGAAACTGTGTGAAGCATCATGGGCAGTCTGTCTTTGTAATTTTTCTATAAACCTAAAATAAGTACAAAATGAAAAGTTTACTGATAAACAGAGACAAGGAGGTGGATGGTTCAACCAATGATACTCAGTGTAGTGAGTGTGACCAAATTTAGAAGCTAACTGAATTTTACAAAGTATCTTTTGTAAGATTTTTAAAACAGACACTGAAATCACCAGTAATACAACTGTTTGGGTAAACTGTTTAAAACTTGACACCAAGAGTTGTTCAAGAGAAACACTGATGGCAACATTGTTGAACATGAATCTCTAACACAACATGTCTACTATGGATCAGCATTTGAAGCTAGGTATTCAGTGAGTTCGCTGGAGAAGGGAATGGCAATCTACTCCAGTATTCCTGCCTGGAGAATTCCATGGACAGAGAGCCTGGCTGCGGGCTACAAGTCCATGGGATGGCCAAGAGTTGACATAACTAAGCGACTAAGACACACACACGCACATTTCAGTGACTCATATGTAGGTACAAGTACCTGACCTCTTCTTTATCTCCTGTAATTCAATTATGTCTGAGAATTTACATCTTGAAAAACATTATAAATTACTTCATCTTATTTCTCCTTTTGAGGCATTACAGTGATTTTTAAACAACTTTAATCATTGATGGTTTTTATTTACTTTTTAAAAAATGTTTATTTTAATTTATTTGGCTGGACCAGGTCTTAGTTGTGACATGCAGGTTTCCTATAGTGATTTCTTGAAAGTATGTGAATCAGAGTTCTTTATAGATTACAATGAATAAACATAGGAAATACAAAATTGAAAAAAAAGACACCCTGCAATCACTATGTACACCAGCTGACATTAGTAACTGTGAATGGAGGGACATGTGACATTTGAACCCACCGAGACAATCAGTCATTACGGTCCTAATAGTATAAAGTAATAAGTATTATAAAATAATCAGCACCTATAAAATATTCTATGAAGCAAACATCTGAATCAACCCTCTAGAACTGATTACCACTTAAAAGAAATATGGGGAATGAAAAAATATGCTAACATGACATCATAAGAATGCAAACCAGAATGCAGGAAATACCATAAAGAAATGGTTCAGTTTCTTCAACAAATAAACAGCCTTTTTTAAGGGGGGAAAGACTGTTATAAAGAGATTTTGAAGGACATAACAACCAAATGTAACTATGTAGACCTTTTTTGGATACTGATTTTAACAAACTAACTCATTTCTGAGTCAACTGGGAAAACCGAAGGATGGGGTATTATATAATATAAAAGAATTACTAACTCTTTGAGGAGTGACAATCATGTGGTGGCACCTATGTGCCTGTGTAGTGCGTCCCTGGCAACTAGGGATAAATACTGAAGTATCTGTGGGTAAAATAAAACACAGGTCTCAGATTTGCTTTAAAAATGTTCAAACCCTCCTAAAGGAAGTGAGTAGGAAACTGATATAAAAATGGCAAAATGCTGATGTGCTGAAACTGGGAAATAGAACAGGGGAATTACATTACCAATGAGTTAAACCTCAGTCAATTAAAAAAAAAAAAAACACTCAAAACAGAAAAGAGATACAGAAATCACCTCCTAGTCCTCTCTTTACTCTGAAAAATTCAAAGTGCTAGTCGCGTCCGACTCTTTGTGACCCCATGGATGGTAGCCCACCAGGATCCTCTGTTTATGGAATTCTAGCCATTCCCTTTTCCAGGAGATCTTCCAACCCAGGGATCGAACCTGGGTCTCTTGCATTGCAGGCAGATTCTTAACCATCTGAGCCACCAGGGAAGCCCCTCTTTAGTCTAGGTTGCCACTAACCTTTATGGATCAACACTCTGTGAGCCACTCCATCAGTGATGCACTCCTCTGACATCATCATCTAATGTATCAAATATCCTGTCCACGTTGACAGTGACAGTCTTTATACACCTGAGTGAAAGATAGTGCCTATGGTGACATTTTGATATGCCAATTTAGAAGCCCAAGCAAAAAAGAGGTAAGTTTGGTATGCTTGGTTTTGGTATATACCCTCAAATGTATCCAAATCACTATTATCTCTCACGGGCCTTTTCTCTAGCAAAACTGTTTACTGTTGAAAAATTCTCCCCTGTGTTTACCTACCTTGGCCTTATTAAATACTAATTTCTGCCCATCCCATTGGTCTAGAATGTCTGCTTCTACTCTAACCAGACAAATCCCTTACCCACAAAACTTGCTCAAACCTCTTCTTAGTCCCTCTGTCTTCCTCTGAATACCCAGATTCACAGCATGTTAGAAGATAAGAGACCATTCATAGCTTTCACTGTCCAATCATTTTAAATAGATAATGCCTCCTGGATTGTAAGACTTCTTCCTCCATTATAATGCAAATTCCTTGAGGGCAGGGACATTGTTTTACCTTATGTACTTTTATCTTACCTTACTTCCTGTATCTTCTCATATATTCTGTATAACATTAACACTCAAATTATATGCACAGAACTTAAAAGTATGGTAGACAACTGTTCTGTATGTCCAAGATAAAAATGATCATGATGGCTCAATGACTGCTTGCCATATGCCTGGCACTACTGTAAACATCTTATATATAATAACCATCAAATACAACCACCCTAGCATTAAGCCTTTGTTATGAAATGATACACAGAGAGGGAAACAACTTACCCATGGTCACAGTTTGTAAAGTCAGTGACCAGGCTGGGGTTTGAACACCAGCAGTCTGGTTCTAAAGTCCCATTGATAAATTTACTTTTCAGCATCTTAGAAAAAACTTGAGTAAACAGAAAATTTTATCCACTGAAGAAATCTAGCCTCAAAGTATCTATAAACTAATAAACCCTCTGATCCTACAGTTTGGGGTAATTTCATTTCAGTAGTATAGACAGTACAAAAGGAGTCTGGAATAAGAGTCATGAGATCTGAATGTTAGCCCTGTGATCTCAAGTAGTATGACTCAGCCTTTCTAGACTGCAATTTTATTTGGAAAAGAAAAAAAAAGGAGGTTGATTTCCTTCTGGACCAAAAGGTCTATTATTCTATCTTCTCTTGATTTTATTGGAGAGAAAAAGACTAAAATAAATTAATTCATTATCCAGCTGCCAAACTGGCCTAATTCCCACACAGAGCTCTCTTGGCCTGGACCAGTACCACTGCAACACTGGCGCAGGAGACTCGCTGGGCTTGCCACCTCTGTGCTCCCTCTCTCGTGGCACTTTGGGGAGGAAAACAAGGTTCACAGGCCCCCACACAGACATTTACATAATATAAGGTTTGGGGACTCAAGCCACAGTAAACTGGAAAGAGCAGCAGAATGGCATCAAGTCTTGATTTTAAGGTCCCTAATGATATTGCTGAGCGTGTATCTGTTCACACTCACCCAACCGGCTCCAGTTTATTCATCATACATCTCCACTTGAACATCTAACAGACATCTCTTACCTAATATGTCTGAAAAAGAACTCTTGACTTCTGCCTCCAAAAATGCACCTCCCTTCTGCATCTCAGTAAATGGCCCTCCTCTCACACAGTGGGCTGACATGTATCTTGTTAGCTCTAAGTTCAGAGGACGAAACTCCAGTGCCTCACCATCTCCTACAAAGCTCCACCTATACCTCATTTGCCCTCCTCCTCCTCGCTGAGTCAGCTCCAGCCACCCTGTTCCTCACATAACCTGCTTTATTCTGACCCCAGAGCTTTTTTATACCTGAAGTCTCTGCTTGAGAGGTATTACTTCTTGTGGAAGGCTTTCTTGACCACTCTTAAAAATAAACACCAGATCATCCATGCACCTTCCATCATAGTCAATCCTTAATCCTCCAGTCAGCTTTATTTTCTTCAGAATATTTATCACTAACCAAAATTAAATTATATGTTTCTTTTCTGTACCCACTCCCCGTTAAAATGTAAGCTCTACAGTAAGAACTTCCTCTTACCTTTCCTTACTCTATCTCCAGTTTCAACACCAGTACCTGGCACATTATTTATTGACGGAACGACTTTTCCCAGTCTTCCCTATCAGTCTGTAGTATCTACCCTAGAGCGGCACACATCTCTCCTTTCCCTCACAGCTAAATCTGTAACAGTGTTCCCAGTTTCTCATGTTCATTTGGAATTGAATACACTGCAATCTGGGTTCTAGCCTATGCTCATTAAGTTCTACAGCCCTCCTCACTCCAATAGCCACAGCCAAAGAACACTCACTCCTTATCTTCTTGACCTTTCTGCAGCAATACTGACCACATCCTCCTTCCAGAAAAATCACCTTCCTAAATTTCAATGACAATACTCTCTCCTGATTCTCCTTCTACTCTCCAGGTACTCCCTTCAGCCAGTCTCTCCTGCTCCTTAAATTTAATGATCAGTCTCCCCATTGTAATCTATAGGTTCTAACCATCCCTGAGCAATCAACTCTACTAACTATGGATTTATCTTAGCCCAGATTTATTCCACCCGAATTCCAGATCCACATGCTTAACTGTCCTTGGATATCTCTACTCGGATGTCCCACAGGTACCACAAATAAAACATGCTAAAAATGGAAGTCACTTCACTTTCCCCTGCTTCCAACCTTGACCCCTAAAGCATGCTTCTTTGTCCTAGATATGCATTCTGATAAACAGCACTGCCCAACTAATCAAGCCCAAACCCTGAGTTTTCCTAGACATTTCACTATTCCAAAATCCCCGTGCCTCATTGTTCACCAAATAGGTCTCCTACTTGCACGCGTGTACGTGAGTGCTCAGTCGTGTCCGATTCTTTGTGAACCC
>NW_011495040.1:1538410-1552238 GCF_000754665.1 Bison bison bison | reverse complement strand
AACCAATTTGCACTCACTACAGCAATTATCTTGGGGTAACTTACCTGTTCATCTCCCCACCCTGCCCTCTGCAAATCCATCCTTCAGAGAATCTCTTTCTAGAACACAAAACTCATACTGGTTTGAAATTTCTTAAAAACTCACTCCCATTTATCTACCCTATTGACAAGGTTCATTTCCTGGCATCAGCCCCTCCATTTTTGCTCCAATAATGTTAAATTTCTTATGGTTTCCCCTCAAAGGAAAATCCTTTCTGCTCATCTCTCTGTCCATGGGATACTCTCCCCAACATCAGAGACAACTCAAGCACATAACTCCCTTTGGGATGTGTTCATGAATTCGTCCATGAAACTGAGCAGCCTCCCATATCGATTCTTTCACTGTACCTTGCAAGTATAAATTTATTATAGTTCATACTATGATTAACTATATGATTACAGTTCACACTTTGTATTCAAATTACACGTCTCATCTTAGAAGGCTGGAACTGGAATTCCCTTTGTGTTTTGTCCCGAGTCCCAACACAATATCTCCACATAGAGAAGGTATTCAGTGCATATTTATTAAATGAATGGATGAAAGCAGAAGTCAGAAAACCATGGCCCATGGGCTAAACCTGGCTTACCACCTGTTTTTGTCTAATCTGTGAGCTAAGAACAGTTTTTGCATTTAAAAATGTTTAGAGAAGAAATTTTTATTTTATTTTTTTTGAGAAGAAAATTTTAAAAGGAATATTCAGTGATACCTGAAAAATACACGAAATTCAAATTTCAATATCCACAAATAAAGATTTTATTGGATCATAGCCAAGCTTATCTGTTTACATTTAGTCTTAAGGCTGCTTTCAAATCAGGAGAGCAGAGTAGTTGCAGTCGACAGCATGTGGCCTGCAAAGTCATACTTGTTATTTAGTCCTGTATAGAAAGTGTACTGACTTGAATGAAATAAAATGATCACAGATGTTTGGATGTGACAGAATTCAGTTCAAGTCTTGGCTTTACCACTTACTGCCTGGCATATGTGTGCACTCAGTTGCTCAGATGTGTGAGACTCTTTGCAGCCCCATGGACTGTAGCCTGCCAGGCTCCTCTGTCCATGGGATTTCCCAGGCAAGAATACTGGAGTAAGTTGCCATTTCCTCCGCCAGGGGGACTTCCCGACTCAAGGGTTCAAACCTGCATCTCCTGCACTGGCAGACAGATTCTTTATCACTGAGTCCTGCATGACCTACGACAAATAACCTAACCTTTCTTGCATGTGTGCGTGCTAAGTTGCTTCAGTTGTGTCAGCCTCTCTCACTTAGACTCAAATTCCAAATCTGCAGAATATGGTAACATATCTTGCTGGATTGTTTTGAAATTTTACTAAGCCTCATAACTGAGATCACTGCTGTAGGAACCAGTCTATAAAATGCCCGGTACAGAGTACAGTTTAAAAGACCTTGATGCTGGGAAAGACTGAGAGCAGGAGAAGGCGTCGATGACAGAGGATGAGATGGTTAGATGGTATCTCTGACTCAACGGACAGGAGTTTGAGTGAACTCTGGGGGATAGTGAAGAGCAGGGAAACCTGGCATGCTGCAGTCCATGGGGTTGCAAAGAGTTAGACATGCCTTAGTGACTGAACAACAACGTTGAGAAACCAGGCCTGGATTTGAATTCCAGCTTCATTACAGACTGTGTGATGAAGAACTTCTCAGTGCTTCAATTTCCTCATTCATTACACTGGGATAATAATAATATACATCTTATAGAACTGTTATGAGAATTAAATGAGTTGGTACCTGTGAAATGCTGAGCGCAGGGCCTTGCAGATGGTAAGCACTCCATAAATATTACTATTACTATAGCAGATGTTTGCTTAGTAGTGGTTTCTCCCCTTCCAGCCTCCTCTTCTACTCTACCTCTCATCCCTATTCAAAAAAGCCTAGATCTAAAGCAGTAAGTCAATACCTGCATGACAAGTGCAATTGTACCTTAAGAGGAGGTTGAGGGGGTCATAACAACCTTGTGCTCACTCTCTGAGCCCCTCTTCTCAAGATACTTTCTTCCTCAGAAATCTAGCCTATCCCCAGACGTCAATGTAGGGGACTATAAGATTCTTTTTTCTAACCAAGATTTCTCTCTTCTGAGCCCCAGTGCAGTGTTTCTCAACTCCTGATTTCTCCCCAGTGGCCTTACCTTCTCGGGGCAACTTCCTGACCCAGGGATTGAACCGGGGTCTCCTGCATTGCAGGCAGATTCTTTACCATCTGAGCCACCAGGGAAGCCTACCTAATGGCCTAACATCACCTTAAATCCAAAATGTCAAAAGCTAAAAATTACTCTTTTCCCCACCTCTCCCTTCCTATCTTCCCTAACTAATATTAAGAACCTGCTATTCTTTCAGCATGTTGACTGGTCGTCTTGAAATTATACTTTAGTCCTTGTTCTCTTGCAATGAGACTTTATCTCAAATCGTGTTGCTTTTTCTTTTCTTTTTGTTCCTACCATCACTGACTAATTCAGGTCCTTTCAACTTCAAGCTCATGCCACCAGTCTCTGAATGGTTCCTGCCACAAGCACCAACCTACTCCACACACAATACCACCACACTAATCTTCCTGAAACTTACTCATCACGCTCTTTCTTTGCTTCAAACTTTGACCCCTTTTCCATCCCATAATCTCTATGGAAAAAGGAAAAGACTGACCTTAGTGTTGCAATCAAATCCTTCCCTATCTACCTTGCTCCAGTCTTCATTTCTAATCTTATCCCCTATAATAAAAAAAATACCATCATCTTATACTTATGCAGTGCTTCATCCAACTTAGAAAACATCACTACATGCCCTGGTATTTCATCTTCACAGAGACCCTTGGAAAGAGGCCAAAGCAGCAGTTGCATCCTTTTTTTACAGAAAACAGATCTCTTGCACTGACTCAGAAGTCAGGACTTACATATGGGCATCTGTTCTAGAAACCCTGGTCTTCTCAGTACTGTCTGATAGACCTCTCTCTAACACGCTCTTGTTTTCTCAGCTCTGCAGTCTACCCTCTGCCATTCTCCTACTTGGTGGCCATCCCTGAAGTGAAGAGTGTTGGGGAAAGTTCATAAAGCAGTGTTTCTTAGAGATGCTGGAATGTGCTACAGCAGGTGTTTAGCTTCCAGTCTCTGCCATGTATAGCCAAAAAGATCCCTCTAAAGAAGGGCTTCTATAGTGTATTTCTCCAAGAACACACAATCAAACATCCTCACCGCAGGCCACAATACAGAGTATGCTGTGTCTGGACTAGTTACACTGACTTCATTTCCTACCTCTTCCCCCTCAACCATGGTCCTCCATCCGCAGGGGGTTCACTGCTGTTCCCAGAACATTCCAAATCTCAGGGCCTCTGGACTTGCTGTATCCTCCTTTTCACATCCTTCACTTAACTCAAGTTCTTTCTTTCAAAGTTCCATCTTCAGAAAAGCTCTCCCTGACCATCACTATCTAAAGTAGGCCCCCATTCTCTAGTCCCAGTCTGGGTTCTTGTAACAGTTGTCACTTTCTAACACTGCTGCTGCTGCTGCTAAGTCGCCTCAGTCGTGTCCAACTCTGTGCGACCCCATAGACGGCAGCCCACCAGGCTCCCCCGTCCCTGGGATTCTCCAGGCAAGAACACTGGAGTGGATTGCCATTTCCTTCTCCAATGCATGAAAGTGAAAAGTGAAAGTGAAGTCCCTCAGTCGTGTCTGACCCTTAGCGACTCCATGGACTGTAGCCTACCAGGATCCTCCGTCCATGGGATTCTTCAGGCAAGAATACTGGAGTGGGTTGCCATTTCCTTCTCCATCTATTTATTCTTTCATGGTCTTTTTCAGGGATTCACAATTTTTTTCTGTCAAGAGCCAGAGAGTAAATATGTTCAACTTTCTCTGTCATAACTCCTCAACTGTGCATTGTAGCACAAAGCAACTTTGAGAATATGCAAATGAGGAGATGCGGCTGTGCTCCAATAAAACTTTATTTACCAAGACAGGCAGTGGGCCAAGTCACAGGCCATACACCCTTGGCATATTCCTTCTAACGGAGTGTGAGTGTCAGAGGAACAGGAAGCTTCTCTATCTTGTTCACTAAGGTTTCCTTGTGGCCAGAATAATTCCTGGCCCTGAGTACACATTCAATATATAAATATGTGTTGAGTAAATAAAAAGAACTAGTCTGGAGTGGGGAGTTATGCTCCTCTTCTACCTTCTCAGGTGACAAGAGCATGACATTCAAGGAGAATGAGGCCAAGGTCATCAGCTCCATTTCCGTTTGGTTAGTATCATATCATGAAAAGTGGTCTCAAACCATTGGGTGCCTGTCACCAACAATAACCACCTCATGCAAACAATGCCTTTTATTACATAACCAGGTCCAGGTAGGAGTCTGTTAAAACACAGGCCGCTGGGCCCCACCCCCAGAAGTTGTGATCGGTAGGTCTGGGGTAGAGTCTAAGAATCTGCATTATGAGCAAGTTCCCAGGTGATACTGATAGGCTGGTCCTGAACCACATGTTGAGCAGCATTGGATGACAGTGCCCCAAAATAATAGGATGTGAGTGCTCAGCTGCTCAGTCCTATCCGACTCTTTGCGACCCTAAGGACTGTAGCCCACCAGGCTCCTCTGTCCATGGAATTCTCCAGGCAAGAATACTGGAGTGGGTTGTCATTTCCTCCTCCAGGGGATCTTCCTGACCCAGGAACTGAACCTGTGTCTCCTGCATCTCCTTTAATGCAGGCAGATTCTTTACTCTGAGCCATTAGGGAAGACCCCAAAACAATAATACTAGCATTTTTACACTATCAGGTGGGGGATGGGGAGGAGGGAAGAGCCACAGATTCCTGATGTCTCAGTGATCTGGCTGGAGGGGAGCTGAAGGAAAAACAAAAACATAATACTGACAGCTCAGCGGAACTGCTGCTCCAGTAAAATCAAGACAGAAAAACATGAGGTCTTTAATTTTTAACAGACTGTCTTCCAAACACTCTTATTTTCACTTGCAAATCTAGCTGTAACTGGCTAAAATAATAAGCCAAAAAGGTAAAAGAGAGACACCACCAGTGGGTGGCTAACCTTGATAGTGGACTAAGGATTATCTTCTCCATCGGCTCCATAATCAGTTTCCTTAAAATTAAACAAGAATCATAGCCACCTGTCTTTCTACTGGTAGATGCCAGGAGCCTTTTGGAGATGGATACTGGGTATATATAATCTATATAGTGAAAGTGTTAGTCACTCAGTTGTGTTTGACTCTTTTGCTACCCCATGGACTATAGCCCACTAGACTCCTCTGTCCATGGGATTTCCCAGGCAAGAATACCAAAGTGGGTAGCCATTCCCTTCTCCAGGAGATCTTCCTGAACCAGGAATTGAACCTGCGTTTCCTGCATTGCAGGTGGATTCTTTACCATCTAAACCACCAGGAAGCCCAACAAAATACATGTACAATAAATGACCAAGCCTAGGGGTCACTTTTTTCAAATGATGAATTCACCATAATAAAACTTGAAATGGACTAGCAACAACTTTTGCAAATTCTATATCTGTCAACTCCAGGGACTTCAAAATAACCCCTCAAACTCACATTAAAACCACCCCAAAGCCATTACTTACACTTCATCAATCTGAATAGCCCTCAAAGGAATTAGAATTTATATACATTTGTAGTTGTTTATAAAGTGGATTTCTACTGTGATGGTTTTATGTAGCTAAAGTTTAGGTTAAGAATAATTTTAAGGTCAAAAAATAGGGTAAAATCTAACTTCTTAGGAGAGAAATTCAGGAAACAAATCAAGAATGTTCATGAATGGACAATTAAGTAGATGGCAATACTGCATCAACATGTTACTTACAAAGACAGACAGTATTATGATCAAAATATGAATTAGCAGACTGCCAATGTGTCTGGAAGTCTAAAGTGTTTCTCAGCTAAGACCAAGTAATTTTTTTATGAAAATCTAGCATCTGAATTAAAAAGTTTCAGTGTGGAATATATCCTAGATTTTTACAGTGTTGTAAAGAAAAAAGAACATAAAAATATCTCATAAACAATTTGTATATTGGTTACATGATGAACTGTTATTTTGTATATATTAAGTTAAAGCATTAAATTATTAAAATTGATTTCACCTTCTCAGTTTTGTTACTGTAGCTCCCAGAGAATTTCAAATTACATGTGACTTGAAACTAGATTTCTATTAGACAGTGTGATCATACAGCCCAATTCTGCAAGAAGATTTGCTATCTCTTTTTCCCTTTGAGTGGTTTCTAAAAAGCTTGCAGAAAATGATAGGGAGCAATGAATAAGCATACAGATATGCAGTATGTCTGACATGGAGTGAAGCTCTTTGATCCTGGCCTAATACGGGATCACCTCAGGCCAGGTGCTCATCCACTGTAACCCAAGGTTCTAATCACCATTTTTCCCAGGGGAAGGACGATCAGTTTCACCTCAGCGACTACTGTCCATGTGTGTTTAGTCGCTAAGTTGTCTCTGATTCTTTTGCGATTCCCCAAGGACTGTAGCCCACCAGGTTCCTCTGTCTGCAGGATTTCCCAGCAAGAATACTGGAGGAGGTTGCCATTTCCTTGTCCAGGGGATCTTCCCCACCCAGGGATCGAACCTGTGTCTCTTCTATTGGCAGGTGGATTCTTTACCATTGGGCCACCAGGGAAGCCCTCAGAGACGACTATGTACACTCTTATCTGTAGCTATACAAACACATGAAATTCATTTCAAATTGCAATTAACTGTATCAGAACTGCTAGCAGTGTTACTAAGAATGAACATGATCTCTGACTATGAAAACTACCTGGTTCCCACCACCCCCCACCTCCCAGCATGTATTTCATTCTTACCGAGAAAGGACACATTTCTAACAACTCCTTTACATAATCCCTGTCCATTTCACTTCAGTGTCTTTAACTCCTGATTTAGAAAGTTTCTCATTTCCTTGCACTCACTGTCAAAACTCTACAATCACAGGGGACACCAAAGGAGAATGCTGGTTGAGGAAGAATACCAGAAGGAAGTAGGGTCCAGTTACTCACCCCAACGGTTGCTATATAACCATAAGGATGCCACACACACAAAAAAAACACTATACGGAATATAAAAAGTTTAATACCTTGAGCTCTCTTTGCTAAGTATCAAAAAGATACTTACGTGTGCAGATGTGTGTTGAGACCTTAAGTTGAAGGATAATATTGTTAGAGAACGAAATGTACTGCTGGGCAGAATTAGAAGTGATTGTGAAGCTTGAATGAAAATAATGTTTAAAAAAAAAGGAGGGGGGTGCAAATATTGCCAAAACATTAAAACACTTACATGATTTAATTACCCTGTCATAAAATATAAACTTCAAGGACTAATTCGAGCACACTGGAAAAGAGCCACAACCTATGCAATAGGAAAGAATTTTATTCCCTAACATGTGTTTCTAACCCACTGAATATTATCATCCTGCAGCAAGGGTCAACAACTTGTGGCCAGCTCTGGAGATGACTTGGAGTGGTACTTGAGTAGGTAGCCATAAATATTCTCTGAATGAAAGACTGAATGAAGCAGGAAACTCACACACGGTGCAATTAACATGCAGATCATCACAGCCAGTTAATCTGAAACCAGAGCCAGAGGGAGAACAAAACAGCACCTTGGTGTCCAGTCCCAGGCCATTCCCCAGGGAGTCAGCTACCCTAAGTTATTTTCATTCTATGTACACATAGTTTACTCATCCCCTCTTACTTTTACGAAAGTTCCAAGTTCTCTTTCCTACAAACTCTTTCCCTCCTAACCAGTTCCCCCATACAAAAGCAGGGATGCACTTTCGAGTCTTACCATTTTTTCAGACAATTATTAAACATCTCTAACAGTCACTCCCAAATGTTCACTGGGCCTCCCAAAGGCCAGACACTATGCTAGGTGGTAGCATACAGAGGTGTAAGTATAACACTATACCTATGTGGTGCAGCCAGACAAGTGAACAATTACAGCATAAAAAAATGCCTGGAGAATGATGCACGAGTGCTATTGGAAGGACTTAACTTTGCTGGGTGGGCGGGGAGGGTGACAGAGTCTTACGGAACAAAGGTAAAAGACGTCAAAACCAAAAATTACAGTCTAATATACCTGCAACTGTTCTAATGGTCAACTCATCAAGTTAGCACTCTAAACTGGCTCTTTGAATGTAGATCCTCTGACTACAGAGAAATCTGAAGTTCATGACAGTGGCACTGATTACTGGCAAGAGAAGGAAAACACAGACACACACACACACACACACACACACACATACTCCAGCAGAAGAAAATGTGCAAACCTAATTAGTGATGATGTCAAGAGGCTTCACCCACTTAATGTCTGTCCCTCCAAGCTGAAGGTGACTTGACTGACCCACTCCTGTGATTGACTTCAGTTGGATTTTTCACACAGTAGTGATGGATTTGCAAGAATCCATCCATACTTTCTCCCTGATACCTCTTGTGGCTACTGGCCAAGTCTGCTAGACTGCTGGTTGGTACCACGGCCCTGAAGAGATAAACAGACCATGTACGTGAACAAGACAGACCCACACTCTGCTTTGGTACTATTCAGAAAGACAGTTAGAAACATGGATTCACAAACATGTGGGAGGGCAGTTAGAAAAGCAGCAAGGATGGCACCCGGGAAGGTGCCTAACAAGCAATTCATCTCTTGCTAGTTTTGCAGGACCCTGTTTTTACCTCCTGGTACCTGGTTCTTTAGACATTTCATCAAGCATGAGAGTTTTCTGTTTCTGACTTCCTGTGGCTACAGATCATTCCCAAGATTCATGACTACCCTGCCTAACTTTCTACTGCCATCACCCTCCTCGTCTCTTGTCCTCACCCTTGCCCGAACCCTCTTTTCATGCAAAACACTCACTTTCCTCCCATGGAACATAGGTAATGTGTTCCTCTGGAAACCGTCTGCCTTATCCAACATCTCCATCATCAATCAGGACACAGATAATATATAAAAATCACCACATTTTAAAAAATGCTCTGATCTATAGACCTCTTACAGGTTCTTTCCTTAATTTTAATGTATAACTTTAGCGGCTAAAAAGTATGTGTGTGTGTGTTAGTTGCTCAGTCGTGTCCGACTCTTCGCAACCCCACGGACTGTCTGTCAGTGGCTAAAAAGTATACCCAACCATTTTAAGGAAATGAAAAACATCATGGCTCCTAGCACAATGCTAAAATTAATGTGAAATTAAACTTTAATCAACAAAGATTTTAATTACGAATGGCACTACTTTAAAATTTTATGAATATGAAGGGTAGGAAATGCTTCCATATTCATGAAAGAAGCCCCACGGCAGTACTTATGATGACATTTAAAACATACTATTTTTAGGATAATATATCCTAAATGATACCTTAATCTTCACTAAAAACAATTTTTGGAACCTGCACTCTAAAAAAATCCAAACCACTGTAAATATATGTGTTAGATGTTATAAAGCTGATGTTTTGAAAATTAAGACTCATAAGGACATGGATTTCTTTTTTGAAATGTTGCAAACCTAATGTGAAGGAATTTGGTCAATTCACATCAGAAGCTTCCTGATTTTCACTGTGAAAAGGTTTACAACCTTTAAACAAGACTGCTGTTAATAAACTCTTAAAATTCTAAGACTAACAGAAATACCTTTCAAACTAAATTTCTAATATAAAACAAGAAAGTTTATTTTGCTATATTTTAACTTACACATGGATGTCAACAGATGAGAATGGACTTCAAAATCAACTTTATACAAAATCATGGAATCAAAGACTCCAGAAATTAAAATATTTATGTTTTATCCTTTATTGAAAGTCAAAGTAAATATAATAAATGATTCACTTAAATTTAAAGTCAAGTAAGAGTGTCATAATCTTTTTAACAGATCACTTAGTGAAGTAAGTTGTTCGACATGATAGCAAAGAACTTTTCAGTGGGAGTGAATTTACTTTGTCACAGGAAAGCAAAAGTCACCACGTTAAAAATCCCATGCTAATTGCCAATGCTGGCTTTCCAGTCCCCAAATTCTGAAAACAAAATTATTGCAATTCCCACTGGGACTGTCTGCATGCTCATTTATAGCACTAGATAGCACTCCTGGAGAACAGAAATCTAACAAAAAAGTGATACAACTTCAAAACCCTTTCAAGAACTAGAGTAATGACCTACCTACTGTTGTACTTAACATTTTGAAAATAAACAGTCTCAGATGCTTTTGAGAATAACATGTTAGGATCACTGGTCCATTTATTCACTATCATTGCTTACATATGAAAATCTTCAAAAACTTAGGGGAAATATAAATCAAGTAGAGATTAGTTCAAATAGGAACTCTATTTGAAAGCTCAAATGATTTTATCCAAAATGAAGAGCAGCCCACAAAAAAGCTAGGAGGCACTCAAGAAAAAGGAGTTAGAATTCACAAAAGATTCCCTCTCTGAAACTGGGCAAAATTAGTAAGAAAAAAGTTGGTAATTATATTGTCATCAATTTGTTTATCCCTTCCTTATGGCATGTCTCACACTGTGCTGCAGGAGCTGTGCACATGCGTCTTCCGTCTTCCCCACCACACTTAAGTTGAGGAGCTCCCTCTGCTTCATTCATCCTTGGTACCTAGCCCAGGGTCTTAAACATAGTAGCAAATGAAAAAAACGGTGGATGATTTAAGGTAATAAAACATATTCCTAACTAGGTAATCAATTAGGCTCCAACTCATGCAAGAACATTTATAATTTCATTTTAGCTAATAAAACACTGACTAATTTGATATGTTTTTAACAACATTTGCAAAGCTATTAAATGGATTTTAAGCTCTGAATAACATATTTATACTCTAAATGTATTTAAGAAGAAAGCATGTAGTGAAACATTAGGGAAAAAAAAACTTCTACCAATGAAACAGAAAATGATGGGTTTCACTGTGTATAACATGGAACTAGATGGTGCTGGCAGGTTGAACATAAAATGACTAAGAACTGACATTGTAAAATGTTTAAAGACCCTGGAATTCTGGTTGTGAAAGTCAAGATTGGCAAGCAGGAGACAATGTAGAGTACCAAAACTCCAGTGTCTGGAAAGGCAGGTGGGGAGTCTGTTTCTCCAGCAGGAACAATAACTCTGATCACAATCTATATAGTGCTGCTGGAAACAGGTACAGAACCAGCCCACACCATGGACTCACTCCCCATACCCCAGAGGAAACGATGGAATACCAAGCAGAGTGGGTCCTTTCTGGACTCTCCACAATTTCAGTTCAATCAACTCTAAAACTAAAGTCCAGAGCTAAAGTAGGCAAATGATAGCCTGCAGGCCAAAATGGGCCAAATGTGGCCACCTCCAGTGTTTGTGCAGCCCTCAAGCTAAGAGTGGTTTTTACATTTTTAAATGGTAAAAACGAAGAATCATAAAAATTATATGAAATTCAATGTCAGTCCCATAAAGAAAGTTTTCATTGGAACACGGCTGTGCTCATTCATTACATGTTGTCTGCTTTTACACTACAACAGCAGAGGGGGCATAGGATTGCCAAGCCTATGATATTTACTCCCTAGCCCTTCACAGAAAAAAAGCATGCTGACCCCTAGAATATGCCTTGAACATTTCTCTGTGCTTCCAGTTGCACCTCATTTCTCTGAGGTAGTCCACTGCTTTGCAAAGTATAGACTAAAGCTTGACAGATGTCCACCTTGGGGTTCTGTTGTCCAAAGTTACATTCTTACATACAATATAGTGCAACTCATTAGGGTGGGCCCAAAGACGCAAAGCAGGGGCATACAGAACGCACTGAAACAGAAGCACAGGGCAAGCACGCTACAGGCGGGCAGCACAGTTCAGATTTCTTCCCAGACTACTACAGCCAGTTCTAGGTCATACTACTGAAAGGAAAAGGGAACTACAGAGAATTTGGCGGTGGACAGATGATTAAAAGAGCTCAAAAATCCTACCACTAAAGAAATGGGATTAGTTGGCCCAAAGAAGAAAGCATGAGAAAAGAACTACACTACCGAGGGTGTCAATCTCTACATTTGTTGATACATTAAATTCTAACCAATGAAAGTAACTGGTAGGCCCAACTAAAATTCCACACACCATAGATCTAATAAATTAAATGTGATTCTTAAGGAGATTGTCATTCCTGCCTTAGGCCATTAGCTAGACCCTTAAAAAGTAATCATTTGACAAATAATGTACTATAAATCTTCAACTGATGTATGGTAGGAATGTTCCTTTTTTCAGAAACATCTGGCATGCTCTAAGTTACAGAAAAGGTGTGCTATTCCTGTGCTGAGGGGCTCAGTAATATTCAAGTAACTAAAAGGTAAATATAAGTTTCATGACCACATGTCTTTCCACAGGACCAAACAGGGGAAAACAGGCTTAAAGTACAGAATTTGTGTTACATTCAAGAATGTTCACACTGTGGGGTTTTAATTTCTCTAAAGGATTCCTGAGGGTAAAGGAATGTTCCCAGGATACCATTCAATTACAAAACTCAGCCTGCAACTACCCAGATATTTTCTTGAAGCAAGGAGAATGGGTCTCAAACACCCTTCTTCCATTGCTATGATTTTGTAACTCTAACTCTTCCAGTTCTTACGAGTCAGAGAGCCTACAGCCATTGCTCACTTTCATTTTGTCCTGAAGGTGGTCAATGTACACACGACTTCAAAGATAAACTTCACATACCAAATTAAAATTTGATTATCACTTTAATTACAATTTATTTTAAATTACAAGACAGGAATGTTTCCATTAAGTAAAAAAAGGGGGGAGGGGGAATAGGCATAGCTTCTAAATATTTCTATGAGCCTATGTACCTTATTATTTCAAACTGTCCAACATCAGTACACAGTAAGTGAAGAAAATACAGTATATTTCCTATTGGTTTTGTGATTTTAGAATACAGAATCCTTGGACACAATATATTCTTGAAGTCAATCTCAAATTAATTATAATTAGTAATGGAAATCCTGAAACTTGCTCTAAATATAATTTTGATCAATCTGAGTTTTTCCATCTTGAAATTCTAAGGCCTATATTTCCCTAAGAATACCTTCGCAGCGTTGTGGTGCACACGCAAGAATCTGACTCACTAAACTTTCTCCATTCCTACATCACCTATATAGGATTTTAACATCAAGAGTACAAAATATCTTCAAGCCACTTCTACAATCTTGCATTAACCTTACCAGGATAAACTTTTCCGCCAAGTTTCGTTAAGACTTTTTATTTAAAGACCTGTGGTAGTGAAACAAAGAAAACACAACCCCCTCCCCCTTTTCTAAACCATATGGCAGCAAATTAAAGTTAACTTATTTATCAGCTCAACGCCTAGACCTCGGCCCTAAACATTTTTCTCTTTGTGCCCTGGGATCGGACTAAAACAGTCTGCTGATTTGCAACTGTACCCCCATGTTTTAAAATCACAAAACAAAGTCCCAAACGCCCCCTAACCACTACCAGACCTCACCACGGTCATTTACTAAAACCTGGTTCAGGAGACCATGCATGCCGGGCAAGGGGCCCGCAGCCCGCCAGGAGCGAGTCCCCTTCCGACCCAGTGACCGAGCAGTGAGTTTGCTCACCCGGCCGGGCCGGATCCGCCCCGGGAACTTGGGTTACCCGAGCCCAGGGACGCGCCGAGGCCTAGCCGCGAGGCCGGGGCGGGCTCCAGGCGACGGGGGCTTCCCGTTCCCCGACCGCAGAGCCTTCCCGCCCGCCCCGCCGTCGTCCGCAGGCAGGGGCACTCCCCGTCGTCTCCCGGAGACCGGACTCACCCACCGAGTCCCGGGTCGGCTC
>NW_011495040.1:1520731-1537049 GCF_000754665.1 Bison bison bison | reverse complement strand
CTTTTTAAGCCAGCGGCTCGGCAGGAAAGGCGGCTGACCTCCGGGCGTTGTCCCGCGTTGCCCGGCCCGGTGACTCGTGGTCGGGAGGGCGTGGGCGCGGGAGGCGGCTGGGCTTGGCTGCTGTGCCCCACGGCCGGCTGGCTCCTTGGGAACCATCCCGGTGGAAGACTCCGCTACCGCCTGCCTGGGTGTCCGGCGGCCCCCGCGCAAAGTTTGTTCCAGCATCTTGGCTCAGCCTGAGTGCTCCGCTCTGAAAACTATTGGGGTGTGTGTGTCTGTGTGTCTTTTTTTTTTTTTTTTTCCTTTTCCAGTTCCTGAACTACTTTCCCGTTTTTAACCTATCTTTTATATTTTTACCATCATCCTTGTCAACTTTGTTTTCAGGCATTATTCATCAAATATTTATGCATCCCCTTACCACGTGTCTGTTGGTAGCGTGGTTTGGTGGAAAGAAGCCGCACTTTGGAATCAAGACAGATCTGCCATGGATTCTGGATCTGATATCTTCTGTATAACCTTGGACAAGCTCATTGACCTTGCTGAGTCCCCGTTTCCTTGTCTTTTGTTTGGTTTTTGACTGTTATTTTAATTTACGCGTTTATATTTGAAATTTCTTTGTGTGTGTGTGTGTGTGTGCGCGCGCGCAAAAACCAGAACTGTGTCCTTTAGCTAAAAGTCTACCTAAATTAGATTCTAAAGTACTTGCTTTGGGATTATTCTTATTCCTTTCCACCATTACTAGCTGTGTTACCTGGAGAAAACGAAAGCCTTCTTGTGCCTTTCCCATCTTTAAAATGGGCGTTTTAAAAAAAAAAGGGGGCGTGATTACAGATGATAATAATAATAACAGCAAGTATTTGGTGAATTAAGAGCTAAAGTGTGTATAAACTAGCAGGGGACACAATAAAAGCAGTTTGTTACAGTATTTCTTAAATCTGATTTAAGAGGCATCTTGATTTCAAAGATATAAAAAGCTTGTCTTAAAGTCAAGGAAATAAATATTCGGTCACTCAGCTCTACCCAAGGGCTTGTGTGTGTTTGGTGGTAATTAATGATCAGCCAAACTAAGGTTTAAACAAACACGGCTTTAAATGAGGACTTTGTCACCAGAAATATTTCCAACGCATGTATGGAGCTTTTGCCTAAGTCCAGTCCCATCCAGATTGAAAAGTTTCATCAAGGCCTTAACGGGGTTTGGTGGGATAGAAAGAGTAGGGCTTCTAGGGACTTCCCTTGTGGTCCAGTGGTTAAGACTCCATGTTTCCAAGCCTGGGGCCTATGGTTCGATCCCTGGTTGGGGAACTAATTTCCCACATGCCCTGTGGCGTGGAAAAGAAAAAAATAGGGCTTCCATCAAGGATAACTAAGATTAACTGACGATTGTCTTCTGCCAGTGACTTTCTATGCATTTTAGAGTATTGTGTGTGTGATCTAAGGTACCAAACTCTTAGTACCCTTGGGCTATAAAAGAAAAGACAGCAACACCCCATAGTCCTCTGATAAGTAAACGATGTCTGTAAATATATTGTGATAGTGATTAAGGCAGTATCAATAATATAGTCAGACAAAATGCTGGAGCAGGTAGGAGACCTGACAGAAACACAACTGAACTCCAGGAAGGAGTAAGAGTTTGTTTCGGTTTGGGAATTTGTTAGCTAATCCTATTAAGGAGTGCATACAGATGACTGTCTAAACCTGAAAGGGATATCAGATGTTTGACAGTTATTGTTTTCAATCAGGCAAGAGTAAGAAAATGAAGAATCTGATTAAAGTATTTTTTTCTCTTTGTTAAGAGTAAGCAGGAATATTACAATTATTCAGGGTTTTCATGACTGGACGAAGCATTTCCTCAGTTCAACTAGAGTCAGCCCTTCAATTAAAACAACCTGCTTGCTGTCCTGCCATATAGGAGACTCCCATTTGCCAAAGGATTAATGTAAACGTTCATACCAAGTTGTTCATCAAATGATGTTTGTTCTTCATAAATGTCTCCTCCAGTCCTTTCCCTGCACTTCTTGAGTTCTCCTTCCATGTCTAACTCCATATTAGGGGCTTCCCAGGAGGCACTAGTGGTAAAGAACCCACCTCTCACCTCTTGCAGAGAGTCAGACAAGACCAAAGTGACTTAGCACATCCTCACATGTTCCTTGAAAGTGAAAGTGCTACTCAGTTGTGTCCAACTCTTTGCGACCCCATGTACTAGCCCACCAGGCTCCTCTGTCCATAGAATTCTCCAGACAAGAATACTGGAGTGAGTAACCATTCACTTCTCAAGGGGATCTTCCTGATCCAGCAATCAAACCTGGGTCTCTTGCATTGCAGGTAGATTCTTTACCATCTGAGCCACCAGGGAAGCAATGTGCATACATCAAAACATTCATGACAGGCATGTTCAAAAATTATAGTAACCTTACAAGTTGGGGTGGTCAGCCAAATTTCCCTTTATAATAAGAAAAACGGTGAAATTATTTCTTGAATTTAAGTTATAGGCATTGTGCCAAATAAGCACACCTGCATCACCTCCTGGTGTTTAGTCACTCAGTCATGTCTGACTCTGCGACCCTGTGGGCCGAAGCCCTCCAGGTTCCTTTCTCCATGGGATTTCCCAGGGAAGAATACTGGAGTGAGTAGCCATTCCCTTCTCCAGGGGATCTTCCTGACCCAGGGAATGAACGTAGGTCTTCTGCATTGCAGGTAGATTCTTAACCGTCTGAGCCACCAGGGAAGCCCAATTATGTTCCTTAAAGCAAGCTAATGCATGTAAACTTTGGTGAAATCAGAATAAGATCTATAGTTAATTACACTAATGTCAGTTTCCTGGTTTGGTATGTTCTGTAGTTTTGTAAGCTGTTACCATTGGATGGAGCTGGGGTAAGGGTATATGGGCTCTCTGTGCAACTTCTTGTGAGTGTATAATTAATTTTATAAAGTAAAAACTTAGGGAATATCCTGGTGGCCTAGTGGTTAGGATTCCAGGTTTTCACTGCCATGTCCCAGGTCCAGTCCCTGGTCAGAGAACTGAGATCCTACAAGCTGTGTGACACGGCCAAAAATCAAATAAAAGCAAACTAAAAACAGAAATCAGATTAATAGTTACCTGCAGCTGAGAAAGTGAGGGTTGGGCACTGGCTACATAGAATTTACTGAGGTGATGGGCATATTGTCTTGGTTTTATTAGTATTTTCTGTATACCTTTGTCACAACTTACAGGTCTATAAACATAAACGATTGTTGCATTCTACTTCTGTGTAAATTGTAGCTAACTAAACCTGTGCTTTGTTGTACTGTTTTGATTCCTGCCTCTGGTCCTGTGCATGTGCTGTTCCCTCTGCTTAAACGAACACAAGAAAATTCAACCCTAAATTCAAATTGCTTGTACTCTCTTAAGCCTTGCCTTGCCTCTCAGACCCACCACTCCAGCAAGTTCTTCCCCTATGCTCACTTATGCTATGCCTAATTTTTAGTTTTCATCTGTTTCTTAGCTAATCTCCTCCAAGACAGGCAGTCACACGATTTCTTTCTGTCACTGGGATCCAGTAGTGTTGAATGGGTGAATGAATGAATGGTTTAAAGCAGCAAGAAAGGAACTTACCTGGTGGTCCAGTGGTTAAGAATCCCAAAGATCACACAAGCCCTGGGGCAGCTAAGCCCACTAGCTGCAACAAAGACCCAGCCCTGCCAAAATTTAAAAAATGAAGTTGGATAAAAGCTTAAAGTAACCATTCTCAAAGTGTGGTCTGGGGTCTTCAAGACCCTTTCAAAGGGTCCGTGAGTTGCTTGGGTTTTCTTGTATATTAATACTTGAAACAGCACAGCTCAATAGAAGGCAGAAGCAGATAAGAGAATCCAGCTGTCTTCAATTAAGCCAGCCATTAAAGATATTGCTTGCAAAGATGTAAAATACTTTTTACTTTGAAAAATTATTTTTTCTTAAAAATACTAGGGAATGGGTTATGATCAAATTTTTACTCAGTGTTAATTTTCATTAAAATGCAGTAGATACATGTTTGGGGTTTTTTTTCAGTTATTTGGAGTCTTCAATAATTTTTAAGAGCATAAAGGGATTCTGAGACCAAAAAGTTTGAGAGTCTGTGCCTTAGAGACTGTTACAACCCTTTCGTAGTTCAAGTAGGAAATGATGATGATGTTGACATTCAAGTAGTGCTCTGGTACACGTGGCAGGCCTTGTGATAAGCACTTTACTTGTCAGTGCTATTATATCTCCATTTTACTCCTAAGACCAGTGAGGCACAGAGAAGTGAATTGACTTGGCCACATACCTAGTCAGGATTTGAACCCCATGTGTTTCAGAGGTCCTGCTGCCAACAGTTTTCTGCCGCCTTCCCAGAGGCCTGGAAAGGAGCGGAAAGGCTGGTGCGTCCCTGCTCTGTGCTCTCCACTGACCTCACAATCACTAGGCAAGAGTCATAGAGGCCTCCAACTTTCCAGTTTTCATTTCAGACTCTGCCACTCTAGTATTTTCAAGCACAGCCTTGCAATGCCTTGGTTTCTAACAATCTAACCACGCGCACCTGCGCTTCAGCCACCCATTCCTCTCTCCGGACCACACCCAGACTCTAGTATACAACTTCCTGTTTTATTGTGACTGCCTACTTTTCTGGTTTTCTTAAGTGTGAAAGTGAAGTCACTCAGTCGTGTCCGACTCTCTGCGACCCCATGGACCGTAGCCCACCAGGCTCCTCCGTCCATGGAATTTTCCAGGCAAGTGTACTGGAGTGGGTTGCCATTTCCTTCTCACCTGGTTTTCTTACCCTGGAATTAAAGCTATTCTTTTACTGCTTCAGGCTCTCAATCTTTTGATATTTCCACTTGACTTTTTTTCCTTTTTAGCCCCATTCTCTTCTCTCTCTCTCTCTTTTTTTTTTTTTCAAAAGATTTGTTTATTTTTTGGCTGTGGTAAGTCTTTGTTGCTGTGCATATGTTTTCTCTGGTTGAGGTAAGCGGGGCTACTCTAGTTGTGGCCCTGGGTTTATTGTGGTGGCTTCTCTTGTTGTGGAGCACAGGCACTAGAAGTGCTGGCTCAATAGTTGTGTTGCACAGGCTTAGTTGAGCCACGGCATGTGGAATTTTCCTGGACCAGGGATCAAACCCATCCCTAGCATTGCAAGGCAGAATCTTAACCACTGAACACCAGGGAAACTCCCCATTCTCTTCTTGACCAGTGCGTTCCCTGTTGTCAACTAAAACTTCTCTCATTAATGACCTTCAACTCTTTAGATGGTAAACTCCCAATCCTGAATCAATTGCACAACGATTCTGCACACTATCACCACCTATGTTTGATTGGCATGCAGAACACAAGGTAAAATATGCTGGAAAGATATGGAGTTAGAGCTGGGGGTTGCGCAATGGAGGGGGGATCTGTTAGAAAAATATAGTGGATTCAGCTACAGTTTGACCTCAGAGTACCATTGAGCACTTCTTATCTGATCAGCACCCTCTGTCATTCTCAGATTTCTTTAGACCTTCACCAGCTGGTGGCAACTACTTACCTATCCATAGCCCCAGTAGATAACCTCACCCAATTCACAGGGGGAGTGCAGTTCACAAAATAAGAACTTCTTCCCCTTCCCACTGTGAACCCCCAAAGGAATCTGTACATATCTCTCCTATTGCCTCATGCTCTCACTCCCATCCCAGAAGAACTGAGAGGTCCTTTTTCCAGTTCAATCCCACCTCTGCTTAGGATCCCACATCACCCCATCTCAGATCAGCCTCCTTCAGCCACTTCCTTGACATTTATACTTTCAAGTACTCAGCCTTGGTTAGTCTGCTTCCCTTTGCTGAGAAACACCCCAACTCAACACTCCCTCTTGTTACCACCCAATTGTTTCTTTCGCTTCGTAGTTAAGCTTCTTAAAATAATTGTAGCTCCTCTTCCTCAGCTTTATAACCTGATTCATCTGATTGCTTAGCTTTTGATGCTGCAGGCCAGTCTCATTGCCTGTGACACTATTCTTATCTTCCCTCATGTGTCTGCTCCTCCTGGATCCCTTGTTGGATTAAGCAGTCACCATCAACCTAGTCAGTCACCCAAGATGAAATCCAGCCATCATCTAGACTTCCGATTATCTCCCATGGCCAATCAGTCACCAGTGGATTCTACGCATTAAACATTGGTCATATGCATCCCTTTTCATTCCCATGGCAACCAAACCATTCCAGGCTGCTACCCTCCCTCCTTGAGCCTCAGAGTGAATCTTGTCTCCTGATCACAAATTCATACCTCTTTCTCTCCTTTGTGCCTCTTTGTGTGTGTGTGTGTGTTAGTCGCTCAATCCAACTCTTTGCGACCCCATGGACTGTAGCCCAGGGGCTCCTCTGTCCATGGAATTCTTCTGGCAAGAATACTGGAGTGGGTTGCCATTTCCTTCTCCAAGAGGATCTTTCCAACCTGGGTATCAAACACTGTAAGTAGATTCTTTACCATCTGCACTTCTAGTTTGTATTTTTTCCTTTCTTGACTAAATTTCTAAAACTATAAAAGTAATACATACACATTGGAGAAGTTTTGGCCAATACAGAAAAGTGTAAAGAGAAAAAAATAAGGATCACTTAGAAATTTACCAGCCAGAGGTAAACACCGTTATATTATTTAGATGCTAAGTCATGTCCGACTCTTTTGCAACCCCAAGGACTGGACTTCTCTGTACATGGGATTTCCCAGGCAAGAATAATGGAGTGGGTTGCATTTCTTCCTCCAGGGGCACTTTCCCACCCAGGGATCGAACCCTGGTCTGCATTGGCAGGCAGATTCTTTAACACTGAGTCACTAGGGAAGCCTAAACATTGTTATATACATATGTATATTTTTGGCCACATGTCATATGAGAATCTTAGTTCTCTGACCAGGGATAGAGTCCACACTCCCTGCATTGGAAACGTAGAGTCTTAACTTTGGACCACCAGGGAAGTCCCAATTTTGTTATATTATGGTATATTTTCTTACTAGAGCGACAGTTCAGAGTCACAGGTGGATCATATATTACTGCTTATTGTTGCTGTGGTCACTAAGTCATGGGTCTGACTCTTTGAGACCCGCATGGACTGTAGCCCACCAGGTTCCTCTGTCCATGGGATTTCCCAGACAAGAATATTGGAGTAGGTTGCCATTTCCTCCTCCAGGGAATCTTCCCAACACAGGGATTGAACCCATGTCTCCTACATTGGCAGGCAGATTCTTTACTGCTGAGCTACTAGGGAAGTCATTCCACAGCTTCAGTTCAGTTCAGTCACTCAGCCGCGTCCGACTCTTTGCGACTGCATAGACTGCAGCACGCCAGACTTCCCTGTCCATCGCCAACTCATAGAGTTTACTCAAACTCATGTCCATTGAGTCGGTGATGCCATCCAGCCATCTCATCCTCTGTCATGCCCTTCTCCTCCTGCCTTCAATCTTTCCCATCATCAGGGTCTTTTCCATTGAGTCAGTTCTTCGCATGAGGTGGCCAAAGTATTGGAGTTTCAGCTTCAGCATCAGTCCTTCCAATGAATATTCAAGACTGATTTCCTTTAGGACTGGTTGGATCTCCTTGCAGTCCAAGGGACTGTCAAGAGTCTTCTCCAACACCACAGTTCAAAAGCATCAATTCTTCGGTGCTCAGCTTTCTTTATAGTCCAACTCTCACATCCATACATGGCTGTTGGAAAAACCATAGCTTTGACTAGACGGACCTTTTTTTTGACAAAGTAATGTCTCTGCTTTTTAATATGCTAAGTTGGTCATAACTTATCTTCCAAGGAGCAAGCATCTTTTAATTTCATTCCACAGCTTAGAGCCCTTCAAATGGTTTACCTTCAATGCTCTCATCTCTTAAAATTACTCAAATTCCTACCAAGGTATAAGTCCTGACAGGGTCTGCCTCACTATATAATTCGTGTTAGATTGAAAGCATACCACAAGTATATTTCTAGCTGCTTTGAGTTTGGATAAACCATAATTTATTTAGGTTGTCCTCAATCTGTCTGCAGAGAAGTTTCCTTTCTTTCCTGTCCCTGGAATGTCTGTACCTCATTCTTCTTGGAACAGCATTAACCTAAAGTCATCTCCTTAGGGGATCCTTTCCTGACCACTTTATCTGATATAAGGTCCTCCCCCCACCACAGGTTGTTTTTTTAAGTCTTGTTTATTTTATTAATAGAAATTCACATAAATTATTACAACCATTCCAAAATAGGATTTCAAAGAGCTGTAGAGTTTTGCCCAATCTTTGGTACAGCACTCCCAATTGAACCCACTGAACTGAACTGAACTGAACCCACTGGGTCTCTTTAAATCATGATTGATACATGCAAAGATTTTAGATACAAGGACATTTGTCACAATGTTCTTTTTAATATTTCAGATTGAAGGCAACCTAAATAAATTATGGTTTATCCAAACTCAAAGCAGCTAGAAATATATTTGTGATATGTTTTCAATAAGAAAACCAGACTTCAGTGCTCGCTTCGGCAGCACATATACTAAAATTGGAACGATACAGAGAAGATTAGCATGGCCCCTGCGCAAGGATGACACGCAAATTCGTGAAGCGTTCCATATTTAAAAAAAAAAAAAGAAAATCAGACTTCAAATATACACTGATCCTCTTCTAAATGATGTATATATAGCGCGATGTCATTTTTGTTTTCCAGTAAAGCAAATACATAAAGACTGGATGGATAATATAGATGATTTATGTTATTTGTTCAATTTATACATCTTTATTGGGATTCTTCTGTGTCTACTGAAGATACAAGGATGAAAAAGAAAATCATGTCCTTATTCTCAAGGCCTTTACATCCTAGTGAAAAAATTGAATTGCCATTGTGGTAAGTGTTCAGAGTGTCTTGAGAGTTTATGATATGGTTAAGAAGGGCCTTTTCCACTGAGTTTTGAAATTTTCTAAGGTGAATGTGTACTGGTTTTGGAATCAGAAGGGCCCTTTTGCCTCCTGCCCTTTTGTTTGTTTCTTTTTTTTTTTTTCTTTTATGTTTAAGGAAGCTTCTCGCTGAAATAAATGGGAGGGACTTCCCTGATGGTCCAGTGGCTAAGACTGTACTCCCAACGCAGGGAGCCTTGGTTTGATCCCTGGTCAGGGAAGTAGATCCCACAAGCCACAACTAAGAATTTACATGCTGCAACTAAGACCTAGCACAGTCAAATAAAATATTTTAAAAAGAAAGAAATGGGGACTAGAAGGTGGTAAGTGGAGGGGTCCGGAGTGAAAGGGGCAGTTCTTATGGTTTGGGGCATGGGGGAGACTCCAGTATGTGTGTGAGTGTGTGTTCCGGTCTGTCCCTAAGTGGGAGTGAGGAGGAGCCCAGGTGAAGAACTAAAATCAGTTTAGGTAGAGCTGTGTCTCTTGGCCTTCATTTTCTGAAAATCAAAGGTAAAGGTAACATCACACCATTTTGTGCCTTTGTGCCAAGTAAGTTTCTACTTCTTCCTCCTCTAAAAATCAGCCAAAGAGGAAGTTCCCTGATGGGCTACTCATTAGGATTTGGCAATTTCACTGCCCCCAGTTCAATTCCTGGTGGAGGAACCGAGATCTCACAAGCTGCACCCTGCTGTGCAGCTAAAACCGACCTGCCCTTGTGAACCATTTCCTGTCCCCTTCCTTCAGGTGTGCTAGGGCCACTTTGAGTAAAATCACCTTCATGTGTGTGTTGGGGGGTGGGGCGGGTGGTGAGCACTTGTTGAGACCTACTGGATCAGAATTTCTGAGTGGTAGGGACCAAGGATCTGCATTTGAAAGAACACCCACGAGGATCCTGGCCATCATGCACAGTTGGAGACTAGCCCCACAAAGTGCTCCCAATTCATTTTGTAATTCTCCATGATTACAATGAAACTATTCCCTTTTACCAGCTTGCCACCCTTGGGAGGGAGTGAGCACAGCCCTGCACTTGGCCACCACGGAGAGTTTTGGGTGCTAATTTGTGAAATGACTGATACGTCCAAAATGAGCCCAGGTCCACACTTGCTCCTCTCACATCATGGTTTATCCCCACAGACCACTGAATTCTTCGTGAGAACTTTTCCTGCTTCAACTTTGCCAAAAAATCATATGCTAACTAAAAACCTAACAAACTCACCTGGGAAGATCTTGGGAAGAATGGGACTTAGAATGAGTAGCTGTAAGGAAAGTCAGAAAATGTGACCCTTTGAAAGCGAAGTGAGCACAATACACACCAAGTGGATGAGTCAGCCCTTGCCGCCGGCAGCGGGGCCTCTCAAGAGTGTCACCTGTCTCCCCCCACACCCATCAAGGAGTTAAAACAAGCTCTGGAAAAGAGCTCTGGAATGTAACAGTTAATAAGGTGAATGCTCAGCAGGCAATGAGTCATAACAAAAGGCTTGTGCGGAATCCAGAAGAGGGGTGACCACAAGGATAGAAATTATAGTATGTCTCCCACACTGTCCAAGGACAAAGATGCTCTGATTGGTCAGAGCTGTTCATTTAGAGAGAATTGTTCAAAGGACAGCCAGTTCATCTTAGGAGAAATGGGTGTATATCCTGATAACAGCTCATCCACTTTCTTTTATACAAGTCTTTATGGAGCACCTCCCATGGGTCAGGGGCTATACCAGCTGCTGGAGAGGTAACAGTGGGCAACACAAGCATAGTACCTGCCCTTGAAGAGTCTCAGCATCATTTTCACTCACTCAGTTCCCAGCCTGTAATTAGGAACGATTTGTGGACTGGCCTGGTAAGGGGAGAGGACTCTGAGCAAATGATCAGAGCCAATTATTTTGCAATTAGGCCTCCTGTTCTCACATTAATAACATTCTAGTTTTGAGTCACTTATGACTCAGATGAGGGACAGGGAGGCCTGGCATGCTCAAGTCAATGGGGTCACAAAGAGTTGGACACGACTGGGCGACTGAACAACAACAACAATGACTCAGATGAGTGTAAAATAGCCAATTCTTCAGAGTTTGATTTCCTATGGACCTGTGGATATGCTGGACAAATATCCCTGGCCTGGTAAGCCCTGTGATGGCCAGCAGCCTGGCTTTAGTGGCTCTCAGTTCCTGCACAGCCTCAGCCCCACCCCCAGCACCGCTAGGATTGCCTGTGTACTTTCCTGCCCCAGTGGCCCACTGAGAGGTGGTTGGGAGGATTTTTAAATTCCTGGGTGTCTTGAATTCCAAAACGATGAGCCAGCAGAAGCCACTGCTTGCTGCCCACCCCACCCCCCAGTGCCCCCGGGTTGATTCAAAAGGCCAAGGGAGCAGGACCAGCTATTTGTTGTTGTTCAGTTGCTAAGTCATGTCTGATTCTTTGTGACTGCATGGACTGTACCCCGCCAGGCTCCTCTGTCCATGGGGTTCTCCAGGCAAGAATACTGGAATGGGCTGCCATTTTCTCCTCCAGGGGGATCTTCGTGGATCAGGGACTGAACCTGTGTCTCCTGCACTGGCAGGTAGATTCTTTACCACTGAGTCACTCCAGCTGATATTAAGTGAAGAATGAATGTAATAGGAATGACTTTGAACTGGCCACACCTGTGACATTTAGGACAGCCCCCAGGTTCTTAGTTGCCTTGAGAGAAACCCTGAGGGCCCAAACCAGGATCCTTAGCTGCTGGTAATTCCTAAAAACAGCATTTCATAGACCTGGCTCTGAGAAACATTCACTCAAGGGCAGATCCAGATTTTGGAGCCTGAGGCCTACCTGTCTGAGGGGTGACTCTTAGAAAAACAAAATTAGACACAGGGTCTTAGGGAGCCAGGGACCCTGAAGCATAAGGTTCGATAGTTTCATGGTAAACCACCTACGTGTTCATGCTAGAATATAAAAATATTGGGTGTTTCTGATTCCAAAGAATTGGAGAACTCCTGGGATGCTTAGAGGAAAGAAGAAGCCTGGGATGAAAGTGACTTAAATATTTTACCTCCTTGATCTTATTGATAAATCACACTTCCCTTTCTTCATACTCACATCTAGTTATAGATTCAAATGCTAGGCTCTTCGATACTCAAGGACAGAAATCACCTCCCGTTCATCATTGAATCCCTAGTACTTCACAAATTTTTTGTTGTTGTTTTTCAGTCACTAAGCTGTGTCCAACTCTTTGCCACCCTGTGGACTGCAGCCCACCAGGCTTCTCTGTCCTCCACTATCTCTCAGAGTTTGCTCAAATTCATGTCCATTAAATTGGTGATGCTATTCAACCATCTCATCCTATGTCGTCCCCTTCTCCACCTGCTGTCAATCTTTCCTAGCATCAGTGTCTTTCTATTCAATGCGTTGACTCTTGGCATCAGGTGGCCAAAGTATTGGAATTTCAGCTTCAGCATCAGTCCTTCCAGTGAATATTCGGAACTGATTTGCTTTAGGATTGACTGGTTTGATCTCCTTGCAGCCCAGGGAACTCACAAACAGCATAAAGCAAAATACCTATTGAAGGGATGAATGGATGAGTGAATAACTGAGTGAATGAAGTCTCTCAGGCACAAAGAAATGACAAGTCCTGTTTATCCCCTACCCTTTCTTTCTTGTCTGCCTCTAGGTGGCATGGGATGAGAACCTGGGCTCTAGAGTTGAACCTGACCTTGAATCCTGATTTTGCCATATACCAGCCTTGGGCATCTCTCAGCCTCAGTTTCCTTCTCCATTTTATAATGGAGCCAATAATCCCTCTCTGCAAGGTTGGTAGAATCAGCAATAATGTTTGAAAACTGCCTGCTACATGGTGGGTCTCAATGCTAGCTGTCTTCTTATTACTTTAGGTCAAGCCTAGGCAAACAGTGGCCCATGGGCCAAATATGTCCCCAACTTCTTTTTTTTTGGCTTCCATGGTGGCTCAGCTGGCAAAGAATCTGCCTGCAATGTGGGAGACCTGGGTTCAATCCCTGGATTGGGAGGATCCCCTGGAGAAGGGAAAGGCTACCCACTCCAGTATTCTGACCTGGAGAATTCCATGGACTGTATAGTCCACAGGGTCACAAAGAGTCAGACATGACTGAGTGACTTTCACTTCACTTCCTTTTTTGTAAATAAAGATTTATTGAAACATGGCCGTGTGTGCGTGTGTGTGTGTGTGTGTGCGTGCGCACGCGCACGCTTAGTCGTGTCCAATGCTCTGAGGCCCCATGGACTGTAGCCCACCAGCTCCTCTGTCCATGGGACTTTCCAGGCAAGAATACTGGAGTGGGTTGCCATTTCCTCCTCCAGGGGACCTTTCCAGCCCGGGGATCAAATATGCCTCTCTTCTGTTTCCAGCATTGGCAGCTGGATCCTTTACGACTGGTGCCACCTAGGAAAGCCATGGCCATGTGTATTTGTTACATACTGTCTCTGATGGTTTTTGTGCCACCACGGAAGAGCTGAGTAGTGCTGACAGAGACTGCATGGTAAACAAAGCTTAAAATGTTGTCAATCTCTAATCTAGGCCTTCATCACTTTATTCTCAACTTGTGCTGTGCTAAATCACTTCAGTCGTGTCTGACTCTGCGATCCTATGGAGTACAGCCCTCCAGTCTCTTCTGTCCATGGGATTTCTCAGGCAAGAATACTGGAGGGGTAGCCCTTTCCTGCTCCAGGGGATCTTCCAGACCCACAGGTCAAACCCGTGTCTCCTGCGTTGCAGGTGGATTCTTTACTTTCAACTGGCAGTTACCTCCTAACTGGTCTTTGCTCTTCCTCCCACTCTATTCTCTTTCTATTCTGCAGCTGGTTGTTTTCCTAATATATATAATCCTACTAAGGTTTTACTCAATGAAACCTCTGTTGGAACCTCATTTTCTGCAACTTCTTAGTGTATTTTTAAAGTTTGTTGCCATCTGGCCGCTATGTTTCCCTGCAGCCTCTCTCTCCCTACTCCCTTCTGTGTCCTGTACAACAGCCACATCACACCTCAGTGGCTTGTGTAGCTCTGTGATTCTACACCCCACCCGCCTCCAAAATGTCTCTTTCTCTGTTTTCTGCTGCTCCTTGGCTTCATCTTACCAAGCATCTCTATGAAACCTGTCCTGATGTCCTTTCTCTGTACTCTTAGATCAATCAGGAAAAGGTCAGTTACACTGCAGTAACAAACCCCCAAATCTCAGTGACTGAAACCTACAAAAACCAAATTGAACAAAGAATAACAAGTATACAAAGGTCCCACTCCTGAAGTGCTTGACAAATATCTATGGTTTTTTTTCCTCCCAAGAACAGAAAAAAAAACAACCTAACCTTTTTTTTATCCCCCGTATAATGATCCTATTAACAGATGCTTGTCATTTTGCCTAAAACAAAGGCAAAGGTAGAGGTTGTAGTTGATAAAAATTGTAAAAGGGGAATTTCATTTAAGGAAGAAAGAATGGAAAGTCTGGATAGATGAACTGTAACTAAAGAGTTGGGCTTCCCACTAGCTCAGTGGTAAGAATCCACCTGCCAATGCTGGAGACACAGGTTTGAAGGTTTGATTCTGGGTTTGGGAAGATCTTCTGGAGAAGATCTTCTGGAGATCTTCTGGAGAAGAAAATGGCCTTGACTGAGAAATCCCATGCACAGAGGAGCCTGAGGGGCTACAGTCTATGGGGTCACAAAGAGTCAGCTGTGACTTAGTGACTAAAGAGCAACAACAAACTAAAGAGTCATGATTAGTACCACTTTTGGCTACAGTAAAAGCTCAATAAGCACAGCATGTGGGATCATAGTTCCCCACCCAGGCACTGAACCTTGGCAGCGCAGAGTCTTCACCACCAGACTGCCAGGAAAGTTCCTCGCATCCAGTTCTTGAGCCAGTCCTTCCCAAGGCCAGGTCATGGGGTTGAAAGAGGAGGGAGGGAGGACCCAGTCTATGTCTGAACCAGCGTGTGGTTGTACTGCCATCAGGATCCTCTTCCCAGGGGGCAGAAAAACAAATCTGAGCTGCTCCAAGGGTCACGGGAGAATTTCTCCAGGACTCTCTGCTCTCTCCATTCAGAATGTCCTTGTCCTTGTCTTGCTCTCTGATACTTGGTTTCTGCCTCGTCCCTTCCTGTTATGCAGCCCACAGGGCACACCTTCATACTGGGGAGCACATTAGGAGCAGATACAGCTCTATGAGCCCTGGGCTGTCCCTGGAGCTCTCTTGTTGCTGTTCACCATGCCTTTGCTTAATAATCTGGCCCCAGGAGTCTCTGGCTCAGGGCCACCCACTGTGCCTATGTGTTTCTGAAATCACTTCTTGCCCTGTCCACGCACGATCCCCCATCCTTGGGCTTGGCCTTTTTTAAGGTGTTACTGTTCTGTCTTGCTCTCTTCTGTGTTTTCCCTTTGGACTCTGAACACCACCATTGGCTCCTGCCCTTGTTCTTCCAGGCAGCGCCACATCAGAACTCATGAGAAAGCCAGGCTTGGAAATCCATACTGGCCTCATCTCTGATCTACATCCAGATCTGTGCCTCATCCCGCCCCTCCCCAAATACCTCTAGACCCCAGTCTTACTCCGTATGCAGCCCTAAGAACTCTTCATGTAGAACTGGATTAAATTTACCATGCTGGGGGACTTGCCTGGTGGTCAAGTAGCTAAGACTCAGTGCTCCCAACGCAGAGGGCCCAGCTTCAATTCCTGCTCAGGGAATTAGACCTCACATGCCACAACTAAGACCCAGTACACATGTGTGTGGTAAGTTACCTCGGCCGTGTCTGACTCTTTGAGACCCTATGGACTGTAGCTCAGCAGTGTCCTATGTCTATAGGATTTCCCAGGCAAGACTACTCAAACGGGTTGCCATGTCCTCTTCCAGGGGATCTTCCTGACCCCAGAGATTGAACCCACATCTCTTATGTCTCCTGCATTTGCAGGCTGGTTCTTTACCACTAGCGCCACCTGGGAAGCCCCAAGATCCAGTATAGTTAAATAAATAAATGTGAATATTGATTTTAAAACATCAGTCAGTTCAGTCGCTCAGTCGTGTCCAACTCTTTGCAACCCCATGAATCGCAGCACACCAGGCCTCCCTGTCCATCACCAACTCCCGGAGTTCACTCAGACTCACGCCCATCGAGTTGGTGATGCCATCCAGCCAACTCATCCTCTGTCATCCCCTTCTCCTCCTGCCCCCAATCCCTCCCAGCATCAGAGTCTTGTCCAATGAGTCAACTCTTCTCACGAGGTGGCCAAAGTACTGGAGTTTCAGCTTTAGCATCATTCCTTCCAAAGAAATCCCAGGGCTGATCTCCTTCAGAATGGATTGGTTGGATCTCCTTGCAGTCCAAGGGACTCTCAAGAGTCTTCTCCAACACCACAGTTCAAAAGCATCAATTCTTCGGTGCTCAGCCTTCTTCACATTCCAACTCTCACATCCATACATGACCACAGGAAAAACCATAGCCTT
>NW_011495040.1:1512020-1520391 GCF_000754665.1 Bison bison bison | reverse complement strand
CTTTTGAGTTCCTCTTCACTTTCTGCCATAAGGGTGGTGTCATCTGCGTATCTGAGGTTATTGATATTTCTCCCAGCAATCTTGATTCCAGCTTGTGTTTCTTCCAGTCCAGCATTTCTCATGATGTACTCTGCATAGAAGTTAAATAAGCAGGGTGACAATATACAGCCTTGACGTACTCCTTTTCCTATTTGGAACCAGTCTGTTGTTTCATGTCCAGTTCTAACTGTTGCTTCCTGACCTGCATACAGATTTCTCAAGAGGCAGGTCAGGTGGTCTGGTATTCCCATCTCTTTCAGAATTTTCCACAGTTTATTGTGATCCACACAGTCAAAGGCTTTGGCATAGTCAATAAAGCAGAAATAGATGTTTTTCTGGAACTCTCTTGCTTTTTCCATGATCCAGCGGATGTTGGCAATTTGATCTCTGGTTCCTCAAGGCAAAATGGCAGTCTGAGGAGGCCTTACAAATAGCTGAGAAAAGAAGAGACACAAAAGGCAAAGGAGAAAAGGAAAGATTTACCTGTCTGAATGCAGAGTTCCAAAGAGTAGCAAGGAGAAATAAGAAAGCCTTCCTGAGTGAACAATGCAAAGAAATAGAGGAAACAATAGAATGGGAAAGACTAGAGCTCTCTTCAAGAAAATTAGAGCTATCAAGGGAAGATTTCATGCAAAAATGGGCATAGTAAAGGACAGAAAAGGTATGGACCTAACAGAAGCAGAAGATATTAAGAAGAGGTAGCAAGAATACACAGAACTACACAAAAAGGATCTTAATGACTCAGAAAACCACGATGGTATGATCACTCACCTAGAGCTGGGTATCTTGGAGTGTGAAGTCAAGTGGGCCTTAGCAAGCATCACTATGAACAAAACTAGTGGAGATGATGGAATTCCAGCTGAGCTGTTTCAAATCCTAAGTGTGAATGCCAGCCTGCAGCACTCCAGGCTTCTCTGTCCTTCTCTGTGCTTTGCTCTTTCCTGGAGTTTGCTCAGACTCCTGTTAATTATGATTAACAGTGATGTTACCTAACCGTCTAACCAGGTTGTTGTTATTATCATCGTATAATTAAACTAGGCATGGCTTGACCCCAGAAGAGGAAGACCTACATGGCAGTTAATAATCCTGGAACTTCCTTGGTAGTCCAGTGGTTAAGAATCCACCTTCCAATACAGGGGACACGGGTTCAATTTCTGGTTAGGGAGTTAAGATCCCACATGCCATAACTGGAGAGAAGCCTGCCCACTGCAACAAAGATCCCAAGTGCCCCCCAAAATAAATTAATTAATTAAAAAAATAATAATCTGGGCTCCCCTGCTGGCTCAATGGTAAAGAGTCTGCCTGCCAATGCAGGGAACATAGATTGGATCCCTGGTCTGGGAAGATCCCACGTGCCACGGAGCCACTAAGCCTGTGAGCCACAACTACTGAGCCCATGCACCCTAGAGCCCAGGTTCTGCAACAAGAGAAGCCACTGCAATGAGATGCCTGTGCACTGCAACTGGAGAGTAGCCCCAGCTTACAGAAACTAGAGAAAAATCCAATGCAGCAACGATGACCCAGCACAGCCAGAAATAAATAAATAAATAAAAATTAAAAAAATAGTAATAGTCTTATTGTGGGAACTCCCTGGCAGTCCAGTGGTTAGGACTCGGAGTTTTCATTGTTGGGGCCCGAGGTTCAGTCCCTGGTCAGGGAAATAAGATCTTCAAGCATTGCATCTCAGCCGAAAAAGTCTACTGTCCAGGTACTTGGACATCCCCTTACCCCTGTCATGTTGCCTCAAACTCTGTTCCATGCATTTGGATTGTAGACTCACCTTGACCTTTCACAAACCAAGTGCTCTCTCTTGGTCTGTTTCTTCCGCTTTGCTCTCAGCTTGTAATGAATGACCCTTTTATCCAATCCTGTACCCCTATGAAGTCATCTCTCCTCTTCCTCACTACAGACGATCCTCCGTCTGGACAAAGACTGAAGGTTCTTAATTGTCCTTCCCCTAATGACCCTGGACAGTGTGAGGAGCTGGTGACTTGGAGAGCACCTAACATCCCCTGGCTTCTTTCACTGTAAATAGACTGTGGGCAAGAGGTGTCTCTTAGGCAGGAATCTGGACTCCAGTGAACACAGGCCTTGAAATAGGAAGACAGGAGGAATGGGTTTTGGGTTGTCAGGAGTTGCTGAGGCATTGCTGACAGATTCCAGGAACAGAGAAAGACCACTATTGAGGCCACATGGCCACTGGGGAAAGTCAGCCTGGATGTGAGCTGGGAATAATTGAGAAGGAAGAGGAACTTCCCCTGTGGTCCAGTGGTTAAGACTCAGTGCTTCTAATGTAGGGGTGCAGGTTCAAAAAGAGAGAGAGAGAAGGAGGAGAACCTTCACCAAAGGGAAGAGCAAACCTGAAAGAGAATACATGGAGCTTCCTCAGGACCTGGTTCTGTGCCTGGACCACAAGTGCGATGCAGAATGGATGGATGAATGGGCTCAAGGGAGAGAAGGAAAGATAAAACACAGAAGAACATATCCAACAAATCAAATAAGTAAATGAGTCATAGCAAGATCTGGCTTCCAGTAACCTGGGACCTTCCTCCCTGCCTCCCTCCTCCTCTCCATCTCCCTCTCCCCCCTCAATCTCTCTCTTTCTTTTTTTTACGTATTTTTTTTTCTCTTTCTTTTTTTTAAATTGACCTTGTTCATATGTTAGAATCATGTTTATTTATTTTTTTAAATTTATTTTGGCTATGCCACATGGCATGTGGGGTCTTAGTTCCTTGATCAAGGAACAGACCCAGGCCCCCTGGTTTGGAAGCACAGAGTCTTATCCACTGGGCTGCCAGGGAAGTCCCTCTGTCTCTTTCTTTAATGAGATTATTTCCCATCCTGGAGTGGCTCTAACTTTGTCCCCACCAGAGTGGCAGCCTGGCTGAGTAGGGCGCTGTGTACAGGAAGAAAGCCAGAGGGCTGGGTCTGATGTGTGTGACGTGGGGCCCACAGCGGGGAGAACCAGAGGCTGAATCAGGCCCCTTTAGTAGTAGGGCTGAGCAGAGAGCTTGGTTTCATAAAGGAACTAGCAGGATTAGCTGGACTGAAGCTTCAGGTGGAATGTACCAAAATTCTCTCTTGCACAGGGAGACCTTTGGCATGAACAGTTATGGCAAATCCACAGTGAAGTCTATTGATATAACAATGTGCAGCTGTTAAAATATTTCCTTCACATACCAAGAAGTTTACCATTTTAAAGGGTGAACCTACTAGTTTTTACTTACTCACAGAATTGTGCAACCATCTCCACTACCCAATTCTAGAATAGTTCATCACCCTGAGTCTATTAGCAGTCACTCTAAATTCCCCCTCCCCTCAGCCCCTGGCTATCGGTAATTTAGTTCCAGTCCCTGGATTTGCCTATTCTGGATATTTCTTAGAAATTGAATCATACAATATGTGTGGGGCCTTTTGTGTCTGTTCTTTCACTTAGCACAGTGTTTTCATGTCTTATCCATGTTGTAGCATTTATCAGGACTTTTGTTTCTCTTTATGGCTGAATAATATTCTGTTATATGGATATATCGGAGAAGGCAATGGCACCCCACTCCAGTAATCTTGCCTAGAAAATCCCATGGATGGAGGAGCCTGGAAGGCTGCAGTCCATGGGGTCGCTGAGGGTCAGACACAACTGAGAGACTTCACTTTCACTTTTTACTTTCATGCATTGGAGAAGGAAATGGCAACCCACTCCAGTGTTCTTGCCTGGAGAATCCCAGGGACGGGGGAGCCTGGTGGGCTGCTGTCTATGGGGTCGTACAGAGTCGGACACGACTGAAGTGACTTAGCAGCATGTGGATATATCACATTTTGTTTACCCATTTATACGTTGTTAGATGTTTGTGTTGCTTCCACCTTTTGGCTACTTGAATAATGCTACTATGAACTTTTGTGTACAAGTTGTTGTGTGGACACATTTTTATGTCTCGAGCGTATACCCAGGAGTAGGCTTTCTAGGTCATTTATGGTAGGTAGTTCTAGGTTTATCTTTTTGGGGAACTATCAAACTGTTTTCCACAGTGGCTGCACAATTTAATGTTCCTGTCATCAGTATATGAGGGTTCCAGTGTCCACACATTCTTACCAACACTTGTCATTGTGCATCCTTTTACTAGAGCTATCCTAGTGAGTGTAAAGCTACACCTCACTGTGTCTTTGATTTGTACTTCTTTAATTGCCAGTGCTTTTGAGCATCTTTTCATACATTTATTGGCTGTTAGTATATCATCTGTGGGGAGATACCTATAACAATGTATAACTTTAACTCTGCTGCTGCTAAGTCGCTTCAGTCGTGTCCGACTCTGTGCGACCCCATAGACGGCAGCCCACCAGGCTGCCCCATCCCTGGGATTCTCCAGGCAAGAACACTGGAGTGGGTTGCCATTTCCTTCTCCAATGCATGAAAGTGAAAAGTGAAAATGAAGTCACTCAGTCGTGTCCGACTCTTTGCGACCCCATGGACTGCAGCCTTCCAGGCTCCTCCGTCCATGGGATTTTCCAGCACACATATATTTATATTCCCCAGTACAGTCTGAAACTGTGCACAACTTCTGATAATTGCTTCATTGGCAGTCCGAGGGGAAGGGATTATCCCTGAGGCTTCTTGGAAGAAAGAGGAGTTTTGTGTGGGTCAATATTTTTCCTCAAGGTTGCTTTTCTTGGCTGTCAGGTGGCATATTACTGGGAGGATTAAATTTGGAGTTAATATGGATAGTGTGATATTCAGCAGCTCACACTGATCAGTGATACCAGTTATTGATGAATAAGGCCTGCCACAAAATTAAAAGATGCTTGCTCCTTGGAAGAAAAGCCATGAAAAACCTAGACAGCATATTAAAAAGCAGAGACGTCACTTTCCTGACAAAGTTCTGTATAGTCAAAGCTATGATTTTTCCAGTAGTCATGTGCAGATGTGAGAGCTGAATCATAAAGAAGACTGAGTGCCAAAGGACTGATGCTTTTGAATTGTGCTAGAGAAGACTCTCAAGAGTCTCTTGGACTGCAAGATCAAACCAACAATCCTAAAGGAAATCAATTCCAAATATTCATTAGAAGGAATTTTCCTGAAGCTGAAGCTCCAATACTTTGGCCACTTGATGTGAAGAGCCAACTAATTGGAAAAGACCCTGATGCAGGGAAAGACTGAAGGCAGGAGAAGGAGGTGACAGAGGATGAGATGGTTGGATAGCATCACTGACTCAATGGACATGAGTTTGAGCAAACTCCTTGAGACAGTGAAGCACAGGGAAGCCTGGCTTGCTTCAGTCCATGGGGTCACAAAGAGTTGGACACAACTTAGTGACTAGACAACTAACAACAGCAAGGTCTGTGTCTGTTCTGGTTGGTTGATGTCCATGCCATAATGGTTATTTAATATTTGGAACACCATGCCTGTGTATAGAGTATTCAGCTTGCATGTCTAGTGTAAGGTTGGTAATTGTTAACTTTCTTTTTCTTTCCTTCTTTTTTTGGGCTCTATTATGTTCCATCATCTCCAAGAGTAGGCCAGAGTTCCATCATCTCCAAGAGTTGCTAGTATCTCTTTTTCATTGTCTTATATCCCTGAGTTTTCACCTAATCCTGGCCCCTGGAGGGTGCTTTGATGCTTTTTGGTGAGTGTTCTGGTTCTTTTTCATGAAAACAAGATCTCAAGGACTTTGGCAATTATTCCTGTCTGTCAACTCAGAGACCCTTTATTATTATTATTTATCATTATTATTATTAGCCATGCTGCATGGCTTGCAGGATCTTAGTTCCCTGACCAGGAACAGAACGAGTGCTCTCTGCAGTGGCATGGAGCCCTAACCCCTGGGCCACCAAGGAATTCCTTGGCACACTTTTTCTGCAAAGGACCAGATAGCAATGTTTTAGGCTTTGTGGGCCATAGAGTCTCTGATGCAACTGTTCATCTCAGCAACTGTAGTGCAAAGCCCGCCACAAACAATATGTAAATGAATGGGCTTGCCTGTATGCCAGTAAAGCTTTATTTAGGTGCTGGGCTGTCTTTGCCTGGAGTCCATGGTTTGCTGACAGTCTGATATGATATGTGGCTATGTGCTATTAAAAAAAATCAAATAGATTTTTTAGGTGTTTTACCAAAGATTTACATCAAGTTACTTAAATATATACATGTATATTTTTGTGGGGAGAAGGGATAAAATTGCACACACCTTTGTGTGGGTCAGAAAGTCTCCAAGACACACACCCAACTGTTAAAATTTGTCACACCTGGTGATTAGGACTGGGGAAGTGGGAGGTTAAAACAGACGAGCTCTTTTCCTGACTTTATGTATTTATTTATTTATTTTTGGCTGCACCTCCTGGCATACAGGATCTTAGTTCCCTGACCAAGGGTCAAACCCATGCCCCCTGCAGTGGAAGCTCAGCTCTTAACCCCTGGACTGCCAGGAAAGGCCCTCTTGACTTTGTTGAAACTTGTGGACTGAGAGAGCTTTGCTTTTGTAATTAAGTAAAATTCAATGGGGATTTTTTTTTAAAACAAAATAATTTTACTAGTCTTAGTCATAATGCAAATACATTTGTATGCTACATAAAATAGAACACATTTCATAACTGTATTAACCACACAATCTCCATTACACAGTATGTCTAAGGCATGGCATCTCATGGTTATTCATGAGAGTCTACAGGGATCCATGGAGAAAGAGGAGGCAGGCTGGTTGAGAAGACAGATCAGAACCTTTGTAGGAAGGCACCAGTCTGTGTCTGGAGCCAGGTGGTGAGGCAGGGCTGAAGACCGAGGTGTCAGCCTCAGCTCAGGCCTCCTTTAGTCAGCACGACACCCCCCGCCTTCCCCTGACATCGAACCTCTTCTAGGTCTAAATAGTCTCAGGGATGTTCCAGCAGCTTCTGCTTTCTGGGTCATCAGCTGCACATTCACTGGTCAGAAGCCCTCGTTTGTTTCCTCATTCGCTGAAGAACTGCTGTGGGCCAGCCAGTGGGTGCAGAAGGTCTTATACCCCCGCAGTTGGAGCAGGAAGGAGAACTCGTGAATGAGTGAGGTTCGCAGTCCTGGAATACGTGCACTCCAGAGGTGAGCTCGAGTGGGAGGGGATCTGTGTGTAAGACGTCACGTCTGAGTCACAGCTGAGTCACTCTGAAGGGTGGCTAGGGGTTCGCCACATCAACCAAGGCAGGGCAGGAAATTCCAGGCAGACAGAAGAGCAGAGGTGAAGGTCCAGAGACAGGAAATACTGTCAAGGGCACCCTGAGAATTTTATGAACAGAGGTGAGGCTGAGAGGAGGCCATAGATCAGGAAGGGGAACTAGCAGAGTGTTGCGAGCAGAGGAGACAGGAAGTCAAAGTGAGCTTCAGAGAGATTTTCTGGTGGAAGACAATGGGTGCGGAGATCCATTAATGATCTCTTGTCCATGCTGCCTTTACCTCTGGTTCATTCTCAAAGCTGCCTACTCTACTCACTATCTCCCCTTCCCTTCTCTTGGCATAGCCAATTCTCCTTTAAAATTTTAAAATGCAGGCATCATCCTACTAAGAAAAGTTCACTGAAGAATTTCCCTGGTGGTCTAGTGGCTAAGACTCTGCACTCCCAGTGGAGGGGGCCTGGGTTTGATCCCTGGTCAGGGAACTAAATCCTTCATTCTGCAACCACAAAGATCCTTCATACCACAACTAGGACCCAGCACAGCCAAAAATAAATAAATAAGTAATTTAAAAAGAAAAGAAACGTTCACTGATATTCCCATCACTCCCAGCTGGCCTCCTGCTCTGGGCTACATGAGGCCATAAGCATTTCTTTGTTTCTGCATGAAACTCATTGCTTTATGGTTGTATTTTTGTTCTTAAATCTTCCTAAGACAATGGCACCCCACTCCAGTACTCTGGCCTGGAAAATCCCATGAACGGAGGAGCTGAGTAGGCTGCAGTCCATGGGGTCGCTAAGAGTCAGACACGACTGAGCGACTTCACTTTCACTTTCACTTTTCACTTTCATGCATTGGAGAAGGAAATGGCAACCCACTCCAGTGTTCTTGCCTGGAGAATCCCACGGACGGGGCAGCCTGGTGGGCTGCCGTCTATGGGGTCGCACAGAGTTGGACACGACTGAAGTGACTTAGCAGCAGCAGCAAGGCAGGGGCCAGTCTCATTAGTCTTTGGTTTCCAATCCCTGGCATAAAACCTGGCACAGAAAAGGTAATTAGTAAATATTGAACTGGATAAGTAAATTGATGAATAAAAGGTAAAGATAGGAGATGACAGCTATTTGGGAGGTTAAATCAGGATAACTTGACAAGTTCTTATGCAGGGTTTGCAGTAAGGGTGGGCAGTGGGGTGTGGCATCATGCCAGG
>NW_011495040.1:1493455-1511920 GCF_000754665.1 Bison bison bison | reverse complement strand
CATGCCAGGTTTTCTGGTTTGGGAGTTGGGGAGGCCTGAGCTGTTTTTCCTTAGGATTCTCTGACATCAGTGTGTGGGTGTTTTCCTCACAATAGCCAATTCTCCAGCTCTCCAGACACCAGCTGGGTGTCCAACGATTCAATTCAATTCTGATACTACTTACCTGGATTTAGTCAGATCCCACAAGTTAAGGCTTCAGTCCTGCAAGCATGCCTCTACTTCAGATGCCAGTAGCAAGGCCCAGGTTCCCAAGTGTACATCTGACCAACCAGCTGTACATCGAGGCTTTCTACACCACCCACCCCATTCAGGTTCAGCAATTTGTTAGAGTGGCTCATAGAGCTCAGAGAAACACTTTACTTGTCTTCACCAGTTTATTATAAAGGATGTGACTCAGCAACAGCCAAATAGAGGGGTTTTGATATTTAAATGTTAATCTCTCTAGGGAAATACAGATGCGAAGACAAAACCCTTGAACATGGGGAAGTTGTAGAGTCAAGAAATCTCTTAAGGTTAATACAGCTTTAGTCCTTATTCTACAGCTTCCAGTTCTTCCTAGATGGAAGCTAGGAGCCCAGTTTATTTATTTCTTCACCCATCTAATAAACATTTATTGATCACCTGCTCAGGACCAAACCCTGGAGCCACAAAGGTGGATAAGGCCCAATTTTAGCTCTTGTGGGGTTCACAGGCCAGAGTTGGGGAGACTGACCCAATCTGGCATTTGATGTCTGCGAATTTCCAGGCATAAAGGAAGAGTTTAGGAAGGAAGGAATCCCTGTTCCCCTGGGGCTGAGCTGCCTGGGCAGGTTCTCAGCACAGTGGGGTTGAAATTATCTCAATTCCTGCCTGGAACATGTGCTCTAAATTGCAAGTGGGGGTTAAAGTTGGCATGGATTTTGTGTAGGTAAATTTGACAGTAAGGAGCAAAAATTTTCCCAGAGTTTTCCTTCCGGGAATGTACCTTTCTTTGTATGCATAAGAAATTACCTATGCACAGGTTTTTTTCACTGTAACACTGTCAGTAATAACAAAGACTGAAAATAATCTTTATGTTCAACATGAATAAAAAAGATGGTGCAACCACACAAAGGAATCCTATGCAACTATAAAATCGAAGAGGAACTGTATTTGTGCTGATCGGGAACATTCTTCATGACACACTGAGAAGTGAAAAAGCAAGTGTCTGAACTGTGTTATAATAAGCTACCCTTTAAGAAAAAATATATATATTTAAGTATATTAAGATAAATCATATATATATATGTGTGTGTGTGTCTTGTATATGTATAAACTAGTTCTGGGAGGAAACAAAAGAAACAGTTCTTTTGGGAAGAGGAACTGGGACAGTGAGAGGGAAGTTTCAGTGTGTACTTTTTTTTTAAGATTTATTTATGAGTTTTTGGCTGTGCTGGGTCTTCGTTGCTGCACGTCGGCTTTCCATAGTTGCAGCAAGTGGGGGCTACATTTTGTTGCAACGCACTGGCTTCTCACTGAGGTGCTTCTCTTGTTGCAAGGCACAGGCTCTAGAGCACAGGCTTAGTAGTTCTGGCTCATGGGCTTGGTTGTTCTGGAGCATGTGGGATCTTCCGGGACCGACAGGGGAATCAAACCAGTGTCCCTTGCATTACAAGGTGGATTCTTAACCACTGGACCACCAAGGAAGCCCGCAGTGTGTACTTTCATCACTTAAAGTTTCAATATATTATTTATTTTCCTTTTTTTTAAAAGACACGCCTCTCCTTCTTTTCCTAAGGTGAGGATGGGGAGGGGGGTGGCAATTTGTGTCTCTGGGAGGGTGAGCTATTGCTCTGGGTAAGTCTGTTGCAGAAAGGCCACCTGGGGCATCTTTCTTCACGAGGACTTAGCCTGAACTTTCAGTGTTACCCGTAGCTGCTCAGTCTAATGTCAGCTTTCATTTCCTGTTCCACACCCTATAAAAGGCTCTGTGCTTTCAAAAGCCTCAGGGTTTGGTCTGTATCACGTCCTGAGTCTCCGATCTCAGGGGCCCCTGGCTGGTTCCAGCTGCTGGCAGCTGTGTGGACAATCAAGCATCTTAGGCTTATTGCTCCCCAGCTGTTTGAACTCAGCTCCCTGTGTCCTTGCTGTGGGGCTGTTCCCGCTGTCAAATCTTCCTGCTCTGATGAGGAAAGTCCCCTTTTAAGCCACGTGCTTAAAACTGAAACCAAAGTGTAACGGCCACAGGTCACCACCAGGGCAGGGTCTCAGTGTGTCAGTCGCTTCGTGGTGTCTTGACTGTTTGTGATCAATCCCACAGACTATATAGCCCACCAGGCTCCTCTGTCCATGGAATTCTCCAGGCAAGAATACTGGAATGGGTTGCCATTCCCTTTTCCAGGGGATCTTCCTGACCCAGGGATCGAACCCAGGTCTCCTGCATTGCAGGAAGTTTCTTTACCAGCTGAACCACCAGGGAAGCCCTGGGTGGAAGTCTCAAGTACCCTCTAAACCTCACTGATGTCCTGTTGTGGTAGCACACTCAAGCCCAAGGTGGCTTGAGGAAACCTGTTCCTGGTAGTTTTGAAATCTAGACTTGTTTTCCCTCCAGGGAGGAATTTTGTCCCTTGCTTCTCTCCCCACTAAGCCTTTTCTTTACTGATTCACATTTTAAATTTAGCCAAGAATCGGAGAGCATTTTTTAAATTTGACTTTAAAAATATCAGATGGTAAAGAATCTGCTTGAAGTGCAGGAGACCTGGGTTTGATCCCTGGATCAGGAAGATCCTCTGGAGAAGGGAATGGCAACCCAGTTCAGTATTCTGGCCTGGGGAATCCCATGGAACCTGGTGGGCTACAGTCCGTGGGGTTGCAAAGAGTCAGACATGACTGAGTGATTAACACTGTGTGGCAGATATTTGCCTAGAAAATATGTAGAGTTTTAAATATGAATATTAAGGATATTTTAGGGTTTCATGGTCTAAATGCCTCGCTGCATGTGGGATCCTCACGGACCAGGGATCGAACCCATATCCCCTGCATTAGCAGATGGATTCTTAACCATTGGACCACCACGGAAGCCCCAACAATGGAAATTTATGTCTCACCATTCTGGGAGGCTGGAAAGTACAAGTTCATTGAGCCGGCAGATTCAGGGTTTATTGAGGGCTTGCTTCCTGGTTCATAGATACCTGTCTTCTTGCTGTGTACTTATATGGCTGAGGAGCTCTGTGGGGTGTCTTTTATATGGCACTAAATCCAATTCATGAGGGCTCCATCCTCACGATCCAATCACCTCCCAAAGGCCCCTACCTGCTAATATCATCACCTTGGGGTTTCAGATTTCAACATATGAATTGGGAGGGACACAAACATTCAGACCACAGAAACCTTATACCGGGCAAGTTCCCAGTGCCCTATGAAACCAAAAACTATTTTATGAATATGGCGTCTCAAACAGAGATCAGCCCTAGATTTGAATGTTTTAATTTTTGTTTTGGTTGATTTTATTATTTAATCTGTGTCTCTACCTTTCAGCATTTCAAAATTATTTAAAATTGTTTATGCCTTTTAAGATTGCTTCTCCCGCCCCCATCCCATTTACTGTTTTTAGTAACACTTAAATTGAGACAAAATTCACACACCCTCCAAATTTGCCTGTTTAGATCGTACAACTCACGGCTTTTAATAGATTCACAGAGTTGGGCAACTACCACAATCAGAAAGTTTTCATCATTTCCAAAAGAAACATAGCCAGCAGAACTCCACTGAAGAATACTGGAGTGGGTAGTCATTTACTTTTACTCCCCAGGAGAAAGGTTCCCCAGCCCCAGGCACCACTTTCATTTCCTACAGATAGATCTGTGTATTCTATCGTTCCATGTAAATGGAATTATGCCATACATGGCTTTTGTCTTAAGCTTAATATCTTCAAGTTTCATCAGTGTTGTGACATGCGTCAGTACACCATTCCTTTTTATTGCTGAATAACAGTTTGTTGTATGGACATACTATATATGTATTTTTGGCTGCACCTAGACTGCAGCCATGAAATTAAAGGATGCTTACTCCTTGGAAGAAAAGTTATGACCAACCTAGATAGCATATTCAAAAGCAGAGACATTACTTTGCCAACAAAGGTTCGTCTAGTCAAGGCTATGGTATTACCAGTGGTCATATATGGATGTGAGAGTTGGACTGTGAAGAAGGCTGAGCACCGAAGAATTGATGCTTTTGAACTGTGGTGTTGGAGAAGACTCTTGAGAGTCCCTTGGACTGCAGGGAGATCCAACCAGTCCATTCTGAAGGAGATCAGCCCTGGGATTTCTTTGGAAGGAATGATGCTAGAGCTGAAACTCCAGTACTTTGGCCACCTCATGCAAAGGGTTGACTCATGGAAAAGACTCTGATGCTGGGAGGGATTGGGGGCAGGAGGAGAAGGGGACGACAGAGGATGAGATGGCTGGATGGCATCACTGACTCGATGGACGTGAGTCTGAGTGAGCTCCAGGAGTTGGTGTTGGACAGGGAGACCTAGCATGCTGCGATTCATGGGGTCGCAAAGAGTTGGACAAGACTGAGCAACTGAACTGAACTGAACTGAGTGGCATGTGGCGGAGAAGGCAATGGCACCCCACTCCAGTACTCTTGCCTGGAAAATCCCATGGATGGAGGAGCCTGGTAGGCTGCAATCCATGGGGTCACGAAGAGTCAGACACGACTAAGCGACTTCATTTTCACTTTTCACTTTCATGCATTGGAGAAGGAAATGGCAACCCACTCCAGTGTTCTTGCCTGGAGAATCCCAGGGATGGGGGAGCCTGGTGGGTTGCTGTCTCTGGGGTCGCACAGAGTCGGACACGACTGAAGTGACTTAGCAGCAGCAGCAGTGGCATGTGGAGTCTTAGTTCCTTGACCAGGATCAAGGAGTCTTAACCACTCGGCAGCCATGGAAGCTCCCTGGATAGACTATGTTTTGTTTATCTCTTTATCAGTCGATGGACATTTGGATTGTTCCTACTTTTTGACTATTGTGAATAGTGCTGCTGTGAACATTCGTGTCTGGTTTTTTCTTCATTGTGGTAAAGTATACATTACGAATATTTACCATTTTAAACATTTTAAAATTACTGTAGAATTTTAAGTGTATAAAATAATTTGCTTATATTTATAGAACTGTATTTCTTTTATATCCACTTCTTTTAAAAGCTTTTGGTAATTATTTTTAAAATTATGATAAAATAGACATAAACACAAAATTTGCCAGGTTAGTCATTTCTAAATGTACAGTTCAGAAGCATGAAGTCTGAAGTACTTTCACATTGTTGTACAACCACCACCACTACCTATGTCCAGACTTTTCTTTATCTTCCCCAGTTGAAACTGTATCCGTTAAACAATAATGCCTCATTCTACCCTCCTGGTAGCCCTTGACAATCACCATTCTACTTTCTGTCTCAGTGACTTTGCCTGTTCTTAGTACCTCATTTAAGCAGAGTCATACAATACTTATCCTTTTATGACTGACGTTTTATTTATCATGTCATCAAATTTCACTCATGTAGCATGTATCAAAATTTCTTTCTTTTTTAAGGCAGAATAATACTCCACCATAGATATATGCCTCATTTTGCTTATCCATTCATTATGTGCAAGTGTGTATGTGGACACATATTTCTATTTGTATAGGGAATATACCTGGGGGTGGAATTGCTGGGTATTGTGGTCGTTCTATAATCATCTGAGGAACTGCTAGACTGTTTTCTAAAGTGACTGCACATTTTGCATTCTCTTTAGTTGTGTATAAGGGTTCCAATTTCTCCACATCCTTGTCAACACTTGTTATTATCTGTTTTTTGAGTAGAGCCAGCCCGGTGGCTGTTCTATTGACTTCTATAAACATTTGGGTTAGATAGAAAGGCAAAAATGGGAAAAAAAAATACCCATAATCCTACCATCCTACCGGAGGTACCCACTTTTAGCTTTTTCATCTTAATTTTTTCATTTAATGTGTGTGTGTGTATAAAATCTATGGAGGGCTTCCTGGTGGCTCAATTGGTGAAGAATCCACCTGCAATGCAGGAGTCCCAGGTTTGATCCTTGGGTTGGGAAGATCCCCTGGAGAAGGAAATGACTACCCACTCCAGTATTCTCCAGTATTCTCGCCTGGAGAATTCCTTGGACAGGAATTTGGATGGAGGGCTACAGTTCATGGGGTCACAAAGAGTCAGACACAACTTAGTGACTAAACCACCACCACCACCATATATAATATATACTAAGTGTCATTTTAGTTGTATTCCTTTCTATTTTCGGAGCATCTCCCAATGTGTGCACTTTAATAGGGAGCAAAGTAGAACCTGAAAGGTGGCCAGATGCTTTGTCCCTGGCAGCCAGGTTGCTGCCATGTGACAGGCTCAGCCACTCCAGAGCTCCCCTCAGGTAGAAAAATCTAAAAAGACTGACTCAAAGATGGCTGACAAGTAGAGACTTTCTCATAGCAATGAGTACATATGCAATGGCCATAGCAATGAGTACAAACTGCAGTTTCAAGTAAGTTGACCCAGATCTCAGACCTAGTAACTAGCAGGTCTATCTGACTCTAGACCTTGAACTTGTAACCACCACCCAGTTTAAGGCTTTTATTGAGATTTTTGAGTTTTCCAAATTTGCTGATATATTTGGAAAACCGCAGTGGCCACAGGACTGTAAAAGGTCAGTTTTCACTCCAATTTCAAAGAAAGGCAATGCCAAAGAATATTCAAACTCTGTACAATTGCACTCATTTCACATGCTAGTAAGGTTAAGCTCGAAGTCGTTAAAGCCAACAGTACATGAATTGAGAACTTTGAGATGTACAAGCTGGATTTAGAAAAGGCAAAGGAACCAGAGATCAAATTGCCAACATCTGTTGGATCATTGAGAAAATAAGGGGATTCCAGAAAAACATCTAGATCTGCTTCATTGATTACGCTAAAACCTTTGACTATGTGGATCACAGCAAACTGTGGAAAATTCTTTAAGAGACAGGAATACCAGACCACCTAAGCTGTCTCCAGAGAAACCTGTATGTGGGTCAAGAAGCAACAGTCAGAACCTTATGTGGAACAACTGACTGGTTCAAAATTGGAAAAGGAGTATATTAAGGCTATATATTGTCACCCTGCTTATTTAACCCCTATGCAGAGTACATCGTGCTAAATGCTGGGCTGGATGAATACCAAGCTGGAATCAAGATTGCCAGGAGAAATAACAACAGCCTCAGATATGCAGATGATACCACTCTGAAAGCAGAAAGTGAAGAGGAATTAAAAAGCCTCTTTTTTCTTTTTTCAACTTGGAGGAAATAAAGGGCCTCTTGGTGAGGGTGAAAAGGAGAGTGAAAAAGCTGGCTTAAAAGTCAACATTCAAAAAACTAATATCATGGCATCTGGTCCCAACACTTTATAGCAAATAGAAGGGAAAAAAGTGAAAGCAATAACAGATTTTCTTTTCTTGGGCTCCAAAAATCACTGCAGCAAGTGATTGCATCCATGAAATTAAAAGACACTTGCTCCTTGGAAGAAGAGCTGTGACAACCCTAGACAGCATATTAAAAAGCAGACACATCACTTTGCAGATGAAAGTCCATATGGTCAAAGCTATGGTTTTCCCAGTAGTCATTTCTGCATGTGAGAGTTGGACCATAAAGAAGGCTGAGTGCTGAAGAACTGGTGCTTTCTAATTTTGATGCTGGAGAAGAATCTTGAGAATCCTTTGAGCTGCAAGGAGATCAAACCAGTCAATCCTAAGGGAAATAAACCCTGAATATACACTGGAAGGACTGATGCTGAAGCTCAAGCTCCTATACTTTGGCCACCTGATGTGAAGAGCTGACTCACTGGAAAATACCCTGATGCTGGGGAATATTGAAGGTAAAAGGAGAAGAGAGTGGGGGAGGATGAGATGGTTAGATAGCATCACTGACTCAAGGACACGAATTTGAGCAAACTCTGGGAGATAGTGAAGAACAGGGAAGACTTGCCTGCTGCAATCCTTGAGGTCGCAAAGAGTCAGACATGACTTAGCGACTGAACAACAAAGCAAGCACTGAGTTTCTTAGGCCCTGAATTATTGAGCCCCATTCTTGGCTTTACTTTGTATTCATCTTCATTTTTTTTTTTTTTTGCCACAGTTTAAAATTTCTCTTTGGTTATAAGACTGGAAACTGCCTCAAACCCTTTCTGGAAGAAGATGGCAATTAGATGAGTAGATGTATATCATAGAATTCAGTTCAGTCGCTCAGTTGTGTCCAACTCTTTTTGACCCCATGGACTGCAGCACACCAGGCTTCCCTGTCCGTCACCAACTCCCAGAGCTTGCTCAAACTCATGTCCATCAAGTTGGTGATGCCATCCAGCCATCTCATCCTCTTTCATCCCCTTTTCCTTCTACCTTCAATCTTTCCCAGCATCAGGGTCTTTTCCAATGAGTCAGTTCTTCGCATCAGGTGGCCAAAGGATTGGAGCTTCAGCATCAGTCCTTCCAATGAATGTTCAGGGTTGATTTCCCTTAGGACTGACTGGTTGGATCTCCTTGCAGTGTAACTCCCCCTCATATGTAAGTTGAAGTGCCTGAGCTACAAATGGTGTGAGAGACCTCTGGATCTTGCACAATGAAACCAAGACTGTTTGCATGGGTAAGGGATTCTAATCTCCTGACAGTAACTGTTGCTTGTCTTGGCACTAATAGCAGTGGAAGCCTTCATTTATTCAACACATGTATATTCAGTACCTGCTATGTGCTAGTCAATGTTCTCAGTGCTGGGGAAACAGCCATGAGCAAAAGTAAAAAATACATCTGCTTTCATTGATCTTGCATTCTAGCAATGTGATGGAAAATTTTCTGAGAGTGAAATTCCACTGCTACCATTTAATAGTTGGCCACAAATTTCTCATGAGGATGATGTCTAACTTGTAGTATTATAATAAGAGTAAATAACATATATAAATATTAGTAAATGAGACCCACATGATGGGAGGCAGCAAACCGCAGTCTTTATTATTGGCATGGCCTTTGGAGTTGGATTCCTGTGTGCGTGGCCTTGCTTCACAAATTGCTTAACCTCTCTGTGCCTCATTGTCCTTATTTTAAAAAATTGGAATCATAATGGCACCTCTTTCATAGGACTGTGAGGATTAAAAGGATTAATAAATGGAAAACCTAGCACAAAGTGATCACCCAATAAAAGTTAACTATTTTTCATTACATTCAAGTGGTTAGCCCTGTATCTCATATTTCTTTCTATCCTCTAAAAATAAAATAAAATAATAATTATATATAGATAATATGTAATCATATCTAGTTACATATATAAGTATATACAGTTACTATATAATCGCCCAGTCAGGGCTGTATATAGGGTAAGGAAAGATGATGAAGTTTCAAGCACCAGGTACACAAGGGAAACTTGGAGTGGGTGTGAGATGGGGTGAGATGGAGGGTCGGTGGTGCTCGTGGTAAAGAACCAGCCTGCCAATGCAGGAGACATAAGAGATGCAGGCTCGATCCCTAGGTCAGGAAGATTCTCTGGAGGAGGGTATGGCAACCCACTCCAGTATTCTTGCCTAAAGAATCAGGGGAGCCTGAAAGGCTACAGTACATAGGGTCACAAAGAGTAGGACATGACTGAAGTGACTTAATACGCATGCATGCAAGAGAAAATACTCTTGGGTGGGTAGAGCAGTCCACACTGAGAAGTTTCTGTGTATGGTAGCAATCTGTTCAGATCATTCTCGTTACCAAAGAGAGCAAATCGATTTAACCGAGTTTTCTTCTCCACTCTATTTGTGTACCAGAAATGTCATTTGGAAGAACTGCTGATTCTGGGTAGATTGTGTTATCTAGGAAGACATTTCAAATGCTGAGTTAACATGCATCTCTGAATGTGTTGCTACACACCCTGTTGTTTTTTAATTAATTAATTTGTATGTATCAGGTCTTAGTTGCAGCACACAGGATATTTCATTGCAGCTCTCAGGCTTAGTTTCTCCAGGGCATGTGGGATCCTACTTCCTCAACCAGGGATCAAACCCATGATGCCTGCATTGCAAGGAGGATTCCTAGCCACTGGACCACCAGGGAAGTCCCCACCCTGTGGTTTTTTTTTTAATATGTGATTCCATTTATATAATTTTTTGAAGGCAGGCTAATCTATAGTGAGAGAAAGAGGATCACTGTTTGGGGAAGAAGCATAAATTTAAGCAAAGGTGGGGAGGAGGGTTTACCAAAGAACAGAATGAAGTTGTTCATTTCCTTGACTGTGGTGATTATTTCACAGGTGTATATACATATGCCACAATTTCTCAAATTAAATGTTTTAAATTGTACAGTTTATTGTCTTTAAACCTCAATAAGTTGTTAAAAAATAAAAATGAAAACAGAAAATAATTAAACATGAAAATAAATTTGATCATGTTGAGAGGCTTGAAAGCTTCAGAATGAATTGATAGAACACTAAGGAAAATATGAAGCAATGACTAATTACAGGAAAAACATTTGATCAAGAAAGGAAATGTAATTCTGATATATGCTATACTGCTTTGTTGTGAATCATATTTCAGTTCAGTTCAGTTCAGTCGCTCAGTCATGTCCGACTCTTTGCGACCCCATGAATCGCACATGCCAGGCCTCCCTGTTCATCACCAACTCCCAGAGTTCACCCAGACTCACATCCATTGAGTCAGTGATGCCATCCAGCCATCTCATCCTCTGTCATCCCCTTCTCCTCCTGCCCCCAATCCCTCCTAGCATCAGAGTCTTTTCCAATGAGTCAACTCTTTGCATGAGGTGGCCAAAGTACTGGAGTTTCAGCTTCAGCATCATTCCTTCCAAAGAAATCCCAGGGCTGATCTCCTTGCAGTCCAAGGGACTCTCAAGAGTCTTCTCCAACACCACAGTTCAAAAGCATCAATTCTTCGGTGCTCAGCCTTCTTCACAGTCCAACTCTCACATCCATACATGACCACAGGAAAAACCATAGCCTTGACTAGACAGACCTTTGTTGGCAAAGTAATGTCTCTGCTTTTGAATATGCTATCTAGGTTGGTCATAACTTTCCTTCCAAGGAGTAAGCATCTTTTAATTTCATGGCTGCAGTCACCATCTGCAGTGATTTTGGAGCCCCAGAAAATAAAGTCTGACACTGTTTCCACTGTTTCCCCATCTATTTCCCATGAAGTGATGGCACCAAAAAACAGACCTTTTCCAGTCCTGTGGCCACTGCCAAGTTTTCCAAATTTGCTGGCATATTGAGTGCAGCACTTTCACAGCATCATCTTTCAGGATTTGAAATAGCTCAACTGGAATTCCATCACCTCCACTAGCTTTGTTCGTAGTGATGCTTTCTAAGGGCCACTTGACTTCACATTCCAGGATGTCTGGCTCTAGGTGAGTGATCACATCCATCATGATTATCTTGGTCATGATGATCTTTTTTGTACAGTTCTTCTGTGTATTCTTGCCACCTCTTCTTAATATCTTATGCTTCTTTTAGGTCCGCACCATTTCGGTCCTTTATTGAGCCCATCTTTGCATGAAATGTTCCCTTGGTATCTCTAATTTTCTTGAAGAGATCTCTAGTCTTTCCCATTCTGTTGTTTTCCTCTATTTCTTTGCATTGATCGCTGATCTTTGGAACTCCACATTCAGATGCTTATATCTTTCCTTTTCTCCTTTGCTTTTCGATTATTACTGCATACGTGAACCGTGAACTTCCTGATGTTCAAGCTGGTTTTAGAAAAGGCAGAGGAACCAGAGATCAAATTGCCAACATCCGCTGGATCATGGAAAAAGCAAGAGAGTTCCAGAAAAACATCTGCTTTATTGACTATGCCAAAGCCTTTGACTGTGTGGATCACAATAAACTGTGGAAAATTCTGAGAGATGGAATATCAGACCACCTGACCTGCCTCTTGAGAAACCCATATGCAGGTCAGGAAGCAACAATTAGAACTGGACATGGAACAACAGACTGGTTCTAAATAGGAAAAAGAGTATGTCAAGGCTGTATATTGTCACCCTGCTTATTTAACTTATATGCAGAATACATCATGAGAAACGTGGGGCTGGAAGAAGCACAAGCTGGAATCAAGATTGCCGGGAGAAATATCAATAACCTCAGATATGCAGATGACACCACCCTTATGGCAGAAAGTGAAGAGGAACTAAAAAGCCTCTTGATGAAAGTGAAAGTGGAGAATGAAAAAGTTGGCTTAAAACTCAACATTCAGAAAATGAAGATCATGGCATCTGGTCCCATCACTTCATGGGAAATAGATGGGAAAACAGTGGAAACAGTGTCAGACTTTATTTTCTGGGGCTCCAAAATCACTGCAGATGGTGATTGCAGCCATGAAATTAAAAGATGCTTACTCCTTGGAAGGAAAGTTATGACCAACCTAGATAGCATATTCAAAAGCAGAGATATTACTTTTGCCAACAAAGATCTGTCTAGTCAAGGCTATGGTTTTCCCAGTGGTCATGTATGGATGTGAGAGTTGAAGAAAGCTGTGAAGAAAGCTGAGCACCAAAGAATTGATGCTTTTGAAGTGTAGTGTTGGAGAGGACTCTTGAGAATCCTTTGGACTGCAAGGAGATCCAACCAGACCATTCTAAAGGAAATCAATCCTGGGTATTCATTGGAAGGACTGATGCTAAAAGTGAAACTCCAGTACTTTGGCCACCTCATGCAAAGAGTTGACTCATTGGAAAAGACCCTGATGCTGGGAGGGATTGGGGGCAGGAGGAAAAGGGGATGACAGAGGATGAGATGGCTGGATGGCATCACCAACTCGATGGACATGAGTTTGAGTGAACTCCGGGAATTGGTGATGGACAGGGAGGCCCGGTGTGCTGTGATTCATGGGGTTGCAGAGTCAGACACGACTGAGTGACTGAACTCAACTGAATAAGATTTTTAAAATAAATATTTAGTACTCAATTATCAAATAACTATACTGAGGATTTGGGGAAATGTTCTTCGTAGATGGTGGTATAATGGAGATAAATGATACTCTAGCACACTAAGAAGTGTATACAGATGTGTACACATCCTGTTTTAAAAGAGAAAACATTAACATGCTATGTTTTAAAAAACACTTTTTTTCTTTAAGGCATTTAATGAAAGTTATGATGAATGTTTTTGACAAGAAAAGAATGAAATGAGAGACCATCCTGAACCTGGAGACTGAAACAAAGAAGGTTTGTCTAGTCTTTGTGTGAGCGAATCCTAACCCACAAACTCAGGCAGGTATACAGAAATGTAATTTCCTTTTTATCTCTTGCCATGTGGCATGTGGGCATCCAAGTTCCCCAACCAGGGACTGAACCCATGTCCCCTGCAGTGGAAGTGCAGAGTGTTAACCACTGGACCATTGGAGTGCTGGGGAAGTCCTGAAATGTAATTATGTGTACTTAAAGAATTCAACCAACTTCTATTTTTCAGTTAGGGTTTCTTGATTAATTTTTAGAGTTAGTCTGATTTTTGAGGAATGTGGAGGGGATCATGCATCAGGTGAGGGTTTGGATAAGGAGCCCATCCTTGCTGTTGTCTGTCAGGCTGGTGTCCACTGTGGTGGTCATTGTCCTTCTGGTCCACGAAGGTCTCTGCTGTGTCGTTGCTTCTGCTGACTGAGGGTCCTCACAGGTCTGGTTCTATCACAGCTCCTGCAGAGGAGAAATTTGGCCATGCTTCCTCAGCACCTGCCTGGAAGATCAGAGTCCTCTTGGGCCTCTTCCTGCTCCGTGTTCCTGTCATGCTGGGCACTGGGGAACCGCAGAGGCCCTCCTTCCCCAAGAAGGGAAAGGTAGGCCACTTTGTCCTTGGACCATCACACACCTCTCTGCATTACCCCCTTTCCTTGACCTCTCTTGAAGCTTGGGAGCTGCTGCAGACTGAAAACTGTGTCCCTCCCGAATTAATATGTTGAAGACCTAATGCCTGACGTTATGGTATTTGGAGATGGGTCTGGGAGGTGCTTTATGGTTGGATGAGGTCATGAGGGTGGGGCCTTCATGATGAGATTAGTGTGCTTATAAAAAGAGAAAGAGACATGAGATCTTTCCCTCTCCTTGTGCACACACCAAGAAAAGGCCATGTGAGGATGTAAGGAGAAGGCTACTGTCTGTAATCCAGGAAGAGGGCCCTTACTAGACACAGAATCTATCAGCACCTTTTTAAAAAATAGTAATTTAATTAATTAATTTATTTTTGACTGTGCAGTGCTCGGGCTTCTAATTGAGGTGGCTTCACTTTTTGCAGAACATGGGCTTTAGGGTGCAGGGGCTTCAGTAGTTGCGGCTGCTGAGCTCAAGTTCAGGAGTTACAGTACACAGGCTTAGTTGCCCCATGACATGTAGAATCTTCCCAGATCAAGGGTAAAACCCATGTCCCCTGCATTGGCAGGTGGATTCTTTACCACTGAGCCATCAGGGAAGCCCTGCCAGCACTTTGATGCTGGACTTTCCAACTTCTAGAACTGTGAGAAATCAATATTTGTCATCTAAGCCATCCAGTCTATGGTTAAGGCCACTTGGGTGAACTGAGATGTTGAGACTCTCAGGTCTTTTTAACTCTCCTGCTTCCCCTTCAGCTCTTCTCTCTCATTCCAAGACATTTTTTCCCCCTTATTTCTCCATGGAAAAAAATGGAATGAATAGTCTTCTAAATCATCTTTGGATTTTTGAAACCCCAAAGCCAAAACGCAGTCTCTTTTCTTCATTTCTCTATAATTTCTCTGCCATTAACCAAAGGGCTGAGTGGTTAAAGCAATGGACTGCTAATCCATTGTGCTCTGCACCCATGGGTTCGAATCCCATTCTGATCGGCTTGCAGCTTCCTCGGCGCTCCTTACGTTGGGCTTCCCTGGTAGTTCAGTTGGTGAGGAATCCGCCTGCAAAGTGGGAAATCTGGGTTTGATCCCTGGGTTGGGAAGATCCCCTGGAGGAGGGCATGGCAACCCACTCCAGCATTCTTGCCTGGAGAATCCCCATGAACAGAGGAGCCTGGTGAGCTACAGACCATGGGGTCCCAAAGAGTCAGAAATGACTGAGTGACTAAGCACAGCATAGATATTAACCAAAGGAGGGGGAATACTCTTGGTTTAGCTGCTGGATAGAGAGGTTCATCAGGTATCAGGAAATCATGGGGGAAAACATTTATGGTTACTTATATCACAATGCTGGGATACCCTGGTAGCTCAGCGGTAAAGAATCTGCCTGTAATGCAGGAGACGTGGGTTCAGTCCCTGCATTGGGAAGATCCCCTGGAGAAGTGCATGGCATCCCATTCCAGTACTTTTGCCTGGAGAGTCCCAGGGACTGAGGAGCCTGGTGGGCAAGAGTCCATAGGGTCACAAAGAATTAGACATGATTGAATCAACTGACCACACATATCACAATGCTATCCATCAATTAAATATTCATATTTAAAAAAATTAACAGATCACTTTTAGAACAGTCTTAGATTTATAGAAAAATGAGTGGATAGTAAAGGGAGTTCCCACAATACCAACCTCCCACACAGTTTCTCCTATAACTAACATCTTGCGTTAATGTGGTGCATTTGCTACAACCAAAAAGCCAATATTTTCAATACATTATCAGTAGCTAAACTCCCTAGTTTATATTAAGGTTCACTTTTTGTGTCTACAGTTCTATGTGTTTTGCTAAGGATATAATGTCTTGTATCTACCCTTAAAGCATCATTTAGGATAGCTTTGCCATCCTAAAATCTGTGCTTAATTAATCTTTTCATCCCCTACCCCTGAGCCCCCAGCAACCACTGATTTTTTTACCGTCTCTAAAATTTTGCCTTTTGCAGAATGTCAGATAGTTGGAATCATACAGGCTTTTCAGATTGGCTTCTTTCATTTGGTAATATACATTTCAGATTCTTCCTTGACTTGATAGCTCAGTTCTTTTTATCCATTAATAATATTCCATTGAAGCAAAAATATAAAATGGGAAAAAAAAAAAACAGTCTCCTCAGCAAACTAGTGTGGGAAAGTTGGAAAGCTGCATGTAAATCAATGAAGATAGAACACACCCTCACACCATGCATAAAAATAAACTCAAACTGGCTTAAAGACTTATAAGATTCCTAAAAGATAACCATAAAACTCCTAGAAGAGAACACAGACAAAACATTCTCTGACAAATCATAGCAATGTTTTCTTTGGTCAGTTTCCCAAGGCAATAGAAGAAAAAAATCAAAAACAAACAAATGGGACCTAATCAAACTTACAAGCTTTTTCATGGCAAAGGAAACCATAAACAAAATGAAAAGACAATCTATGGAATGGGAGAAAATACTTGTAAATGATGTGACCAACAAGGGCTTAGTCTCCAAAATAAACAACAGTTCATACAACTCAAAAACAAGCAAAGAAAAGCAAGTGACCCAGTTGAAAAATGGACAGAAGACCTAAACAGACATTTCTCCAAAGAAGACATGCAGTTGGCTACCAGGCACATGAAGAGATGCTCAACATTGCTAATTATTAAAGAAATGCAAATCAAAACTACAGTTAGGTGCTGCCCCATACCAGTCAGCATGGTGATCATTAAAATGTATACAAATAACAAATGCTGGAGTGTGGAGAAAATAGAACCCTTTTCCACAGTTGGTGGGAATGTAAGTTGGTGTAGCCACTATGGAAGACAATATGGCAGCTCTTCAGAAAACTAAAAAGAGCCACCATATGATGCAACAATTCCACTTCTGGGCATATATCCAAACAAAACTATAATTAAAAAATATGCTTGTACCCCTATGTTCATAGCTGCACTATTTGCAATAACCAAGACATGGAAATAATCTAAATGTCCATTGACAGAAGAATGGATAAGGAAAATTTGGTTCACATAAGCAATGGAATACTACTCAGCCATGAAAAAGAATGAAATAATGCCATTTGCAGCAACGTGGATGGATCTAGAGATTATCATACTAAATGAAGTAAGTCTGAAAGAGGAATACCATATGATGTCACTTATATGTGGAATCTAAAATACGAAACAAATGAACCTACCTGTGAGACAGAAACATACTCACGGACATAGAAAACAGACTTGTGGTTGCCAATAGGGCTGGGGTAGGGGAAGAGTACACTGGAAGTTTGGGGTTAGTAGATGCAAACTGTCATATACAGATTGGATGGTCCTACCTTATAGCATAGGGAACTATATTCAATGTCCTGGAATAAACCATAATGGAAGAGAATATAAGAATGTGCATGTATTATTTATATATATATATATATATGTAACTGAGTGACTTTGCTGTATAGCAGAAATCAACACAACCTTGTATATCAACTGTACTTCAATAAATATTATATTCCTTGCTTCCAAGTCTTTGGCAATTCTAAACAAACTATAAATAAAAATGCCATAAACATTTATGTGTAGCCTGTTGGGTTCAGAATTTTCAACTCAACCGAGTAAATACATAGGCCTGTGACTGCTGGATTGTCCAGTAAGGCTGTGTTTAGTTTTATAAGAAGTGGCTGAACTGTCTTCCAAAGTGACTGTACCATTTTGGATTCTTACCAGCAATCAATAATCATTTCTGTTGCTCCACATTCCCACAGGCATTTGATATTGTCAGGTTTATTTCTTATTGAAAACATTTTTTAGCCATTCTCTTGATATATGTGTGGTGCTCTCTCTGTTGTTTTAATTTGAAGTTCCCTAATGATATATGTAGGAATATATAGTAGGAAGTCAAGAAACACCTCGAGTAACAGGCAAATTTGGCCTTGGAATACGGAATGAAGCAGGGCAAAGGCTAATAGAGTTTTGCCAAGAGAACACACTGGTCATAGCAAACACCCTCTTCCAACAACACAAGAGAAGACTCTACACATGGACATCACCAGATGGTCAACACCGAAATCAGATTGATTATATTCTTTGCAGCCAAAGATGGAGAGGCTCTATACAGTCAGCAAAAACAAGACCAGGAGCTGACTGTGGCTCAGATCATGAACTCCTTATTGCCAAATTCAGACTTAAATTGAAGAAAGTAGGGAAAACCACTAGATCATTCAGGTACAACCTAAATCAAATCCCTTATGATTATACAGTGGAAGTGAGAAATAGATTTAAGGAACTAGATCTGATAGACAGAGTGCCTGATGAACTATGGACGGAGGTTCGTGACATTGTACAGGAGACAGGGATCAAGACCATCCCCATGGAAAAGAAATGCAAAAAAGCAAAATGGCTATCTGAGGAGGCCTTACAAATAGCTGTGAAAAGAAGAGAAGCAAAAAGCAAAGGAGAAAAGGAAAGATATTCCCATTTGAATGCAGAGTTCCGAAGAATAGCAAGGAGAGATAAGAAAGCCTTCCTCAGCGATCAATGCAAAGAAATAGAGGAAAACAACAAAATGGGAAAGACTAGAGATCTCTTCAAGAAAATTAGAGATACCAAGGGAACATTTCATGCAAAGATGGGCTCAATAAA
>NW_011495040.1:1492010-1493172 GCF_000754665.1 Bison bison bison | reverse complement strand
CGCATCTCATACGCTAGTAAAGTAATGCTCAAAATTCTCCAAGCCAGGCTTCAGCAATATGTGAACCATGAACTTCCAGATGTTTAAGCTGGTTTTAGAAAAGGCAGAGGAACCAGAGATCAAATTGCCAACATCCGCTGGATCATGGAAAAAGCAAGAGAGTTCCAGAAAAACATCTATTTCTGCTTTATTGACTATGCCAAAGCCTTTGACTGTGTGGATCACAATAAACTGTGGAAAATTCTGAAAGAGATGGAATACCAGACCACTTGACCTGCCTCTTGAGAAACCCATATGCAGGTCAGGAAGCAACATGGTTAGAACTGGACATGGAACAACAGACTGGTTCCAAATAGGAAAAGGAGTACGTCAAGGCTGTATGGAGAAGGCAATGGCACCCCACTCCAGTACTCCTGCCTGGAAAATCCCATGGATGGAGGAGCCTGGTAGGCTGCAGTCCATGGGGTCACTGAGGGTCGGACACGACTGAGCAACTCCACTTTCACTTTTCACTTTCATGCATTGGAGAAGGAAATGGCAACCCACTCCGGTGTTCTTGCCTGGAGAATCCCGGGGATGGGGGAGCCTGGTGGGCTGCTGTCTATGGGGTCACACAGAGTTGGATATGACTGAAGTGACTTAGCAGCAGTAGCAGCAGCAAGGCTGTATGTTGTCACCTTGCTTATTTAACTTATATGCAGAGTACATCATGAGAAACGCTGGGCTGGAAGAAACACAAGCTGGAATCAAGATTGCCAGGAGAAATATCAATAACCTCAGATACGCAGATGACACCATCCTTAAGGCAGAAAGTGAAGAGGAACTAAAAAGCCTCTTGATAAAAGTGAAAGAGGAGAGTGAAAAAGTTGGCTTAAAGCTCAACATTCAGAAAACTAAGATCATGGCATCTGGTCCCATCACTTCATGGGAAATAGATGGGGAAACAGTGTCAGACTTTATTTTGGGGGGCTCCAAAATCACTGCAGATGGTGACTGCAGCCATGAAATTAAAAGATGCTTTCTCCTTGGAAGGTAAGTTATGACCAACCTAGATAGCATATTCAAAAGCAGAGATATTACTTTGCCAACAAAGGTCTGTCTAGTCAAGGCTATGGTTTTTCCAGTGGTCATGTATGGATGTGAGAGTTGGCCTGTGAAGAAA
>NW_011495040.1:1485221-1491910 GCF_000754665.1 Bison bison bison | reverse complement strand
GAAGAATTGATGCTTTTGAAGTGTGGTGTTGGAGAAGACTCTTGAGAGTCCCTTGGACTGCAAGGAGATCCAGCCAGTCCATCCTAAAGGAGATCAGTCCTGGGTGTTCATTGGAAGGACTGATGCTGAAGCTGAAACTCCAATACTTTGTCCACCTCATGGGAAGAGTTGACTCATTGGAAAAGACCCTGATGCTGGGAGGGATTGGGGGCAGGAAGAGAAAGGGACAACAGAGGATGGGACGGCTGGATGGCAGCACTGACTCGATGCACATGAGTTTGGGTAAACTCCGGGAGTTGGTGATGGACAGGGAGGCCTGGCGTGCTGCGATTCATGGGGTCGCAAAGCGTCGGACACAACTGAGTGACTGAACTGAACTGAACTGAACTGAATGATATATGACAATTCACTCCAGTACTCTTGCCTGGAAAATCCCATGGACAGAGGAGCCCGGTGGGCTGCAGTCCATGGCGTCCTGAAGAGTCGGACACAACTGAGCGACTTCACTTTCACTTTTCACCTGCATGCATTGGGGAAGGAAATGGCAACCCTCTCCAGTGTTCTTGACTGGAGAATCCCATGGATGGGGGGAGCCTGGTGGGCTACTGTCTATGGGGTCTCACAGAGTCGGACATGACTGAAGAGACTTAGCAGCAGCAGCAGCAGCAATGATACATGATGTTGAACATCTTTTTGTGTGTATTTGCCATCTGTATACCTTCCTTGATGTGGTATGTTTAGATCTTTTGCCCCATTTCTAATAGGTTGTTTGTTTTCTTATTGTTGACTTTTAAGGAGTTTTGGTATATTTGAATACAAATCTTTTATTAGATATGCGCTTTACAAATATATTCTTCTAATCTGTGACTTGTCTTTCATTCTCTTAGTGCTTTTCACAGAGCAGAAGTTTTTAACATTAACGAAACCCAATTTATCGTTTTATTTCTTTCATGGATTGTGCTTTTGACATTGTATCTAAAAAGTCATCACCATTTTCAAGATTATCTAGATTTTCTCCTACGTTATCTTCTGGAAGATTTATAATTTTGCATTTAGATCTATTATACATTTTGAGTTAATTTTTGTAAACTGTGTAAGGTCTGTGTCCAGATTTTTTTTTAACTCATGTCCATTCATTTTAGTTCCATTTGTTGAAAAGACTGTCTTTTCTCCACTGAATTGCTTTGTTCCTTTGTCAGATGACTACATTTGTGAGGGTTTATTCTGGGTTCTCAATTCTGTTCCACTGATCTATTTGTCTATTCTGTTGCCAATACCACACGTTGCCTTGATGATTGAAGCTTTAAAGTAAGCTGTGAAGCTGAGTAGTTTTAGTCCTCTGATTTTGTTCTTCCTCCTTAGTATTGTGTTGACTGTTCTGGGTTTTTGCCTTCCCATATAAACTTTTGAATCAGTTTGAAGATATCCACAAAATAACTTGCTAGGATTTTGACTGGGATTGCCTTGAATCTACAGATAAGTTGGGAAAAACGGACATCTTAATTATATTAAATGTTATCCGTGAACATATCTCTCCATGTATTAAAATCTTCTTTGATTTCTTTCATTAGAGTTTTGTGCATGCGTGCTAAGTTGCTTTAGTCATGTCTGACTCTGTGCGACCCTACGGACAGCCGTCTGCCAGCCTCTTCTGTTCATGGGATTCTCCAGGCAAGAATACTGGAGTGGGTTGCCATGCCCTCCTCCAGGGGATCTTCCCAACCCAGCAATCAAACCTGTGACCCAGGGATTGAACCTGTGTCTCTTACATCTAACCTGCATTGTCAAGAGGGTTCTTTACCACTAGCACCATCTGGGAAGCCCTAAAGTTTTGCAGTTTTCCTCAAATAGATCCTGTACATATTCTGTTACATTTATTTCCAAGTATTTATCTTTTGGAGATGCTAATGTAAATGGTATTGCATTTTTAATTTTAAATTCAAATGGTTTCATGATCCCATATAGGAAAGTAATCAACTTGTATATTAACATTCTGACTTTCAACCTTACTATAATGCTTATTACTTTCAGGAACTTTTTGTTGTTGTTGATTCTTTGGGCACAGAGACCCTCATGTCATCTGTAAGCAAAGATAGTTTTATCTTTTCCTTAGCAATTCATGTACCCTTCTCCCTCTTTTCTTTATTTTATTGCACAAATTAGGACTTCCAGTATAATGCTCAATAAGAGTGATGAGAACGGATTATCTTTTCCTTGTGCTTGATTTTAGGGGGAAAGCATCTAATCTCTCACCGTTATGTATGATGTTAGCTGTAGGTTTTTTGTAGATATTCTTTATCACCTTGAGGAAGTTCTCTTGTGCTTCTAGTTTGCTGATTGGGTGTTCATTTATTATGAATGGTTGTTGAAGTGGCCTCAGGCAGGGCCACATGAGGAAGTACCAAGGTTGGTCAGAAGGCAGAGGGAGTGAGAAAGCCTGGGGCAGAGCTTGTATTGTGTTTTCCATGGAAAGAGCAAGGCCCAGTAAGGGAAACAGTTTAGGACTGGCCAGTTTGAATAATTCTGGTGGGCTTTGGACATCAGGGCTGTTTCTAGTTGTCCAGTTTTTGGCCCTGGATTGACTTAGGGAAGGAGAAATATTGTCTTAATTTGTGAGAACTAGGTAAAGGGTAGAGGGTCTGGATTGAAGGGGAGATGTAAGTAATCCTGGTCATTAGTTTGTCCCTATGACTAATGGATGACATATAGATAAATGCAAAATCCAAGAAAACATAGATCAGAAGTGTCCTCTCTGCTTCCATTTTCTGGAAGAGATTGTCGAGAATTGATGTTATTTAAAAAAATATTGGGGTAGATTTCACCAGTGAAACTATCTCAATTTGGTACATTGTTTTTTGGCAAGTTATTAATTATTGATTCAATTTCTTTAATAGCTACAAACCTATTAGGATTATCTATTTCTCCTTGTGGGGCTTTTGGTAGCTTATGTCATTCAAGGAACTGGTCTATTTTCATCTAAGTTACTAAACTTGTGGGTGAAGTTGTTCATTATACTCCTTTATCATCCTTAACAATAATCGGTAGTGACGGGATCAATAGTGATGACCCCTTGTTCATTTCTATTATTAGTGGTTTGAGTCTTTTCTTCTTTTTTTTTTCTCTTGCTTAGCCTGGCTAGAGGTTTATCTGTTTATTGGGTGTTTTCAAAGAACCAACTTTTGGCTTCATTGGTTTTCTTTATTGATTTCCTGTTTTCAACTTCATTGATTTTTGCTCTAGTTTTTATTATTTCTTTTCTTCTCTTTCTTTTAGGCTTATATTGTTGTTCTTTCTCTAAACTTATAATATGAACCTTTGATTTTTATTTTTAGATATTTCTTATTTTCTATTATATGCATTCACTGCTATAAATTTCCCTTTAAGCACCACTTCTTGCATACCACAAATTTTGATAAGTTGTATTTTCACTTTTGTTTAAAATATTTAGAAATTTCTCTTGTGACTTCTTCTTTGGCTCATTGTTTAGAAATGTGCTATTTAAACGCCAAATATTTGGGGATTTTCCAGCTATTTTTACTCTTACTGATTTCCAGTTTGATTCCACTGGGATTTGAAAGCATACTTTGTACAATTTGTATTCTTTTGAACCCACTGAGGAGTGTTTTATGGCCCCAGTGTGGTCTATCTTGGTAAGTGTTACATGTGAGTTTGAAAAGAATGTGTATTCTGCTCTTGGATGAACTATTCCACAAATGTCAATTATATGCAGTTGATTGATGGTGCTGTTCAGGTCAAATATATCCTTATAATTTTCTGCCTGATAGATCTGTCAACTCCTGACAGATGCTGAAGTCTCTAACTAAAAGAGTGATTTTGTCTTTTTCTCATTGCATTTCCATCAGTTTTTGTCTCATGAATTTTAACACTCCGCTGTTAAATGTGTACAGATCAGAATGGTTACATCCTCTTGGAAAATTGACCTCTTTATCATTACATAATACCTTCTTTATCTCTGATAACGTTCCTTGTTCTGAAGTCTGCTTGGTCTAAAATTAACATAACTATTCTAGCTTTCTTTTGATTAGGTTTCGCATGGTATGTTTTTCTCTATCCTTTGACTTTTCATCTGTCTGTATCGTCATACTTAAAATGGATTTCTTCTATACAACATATATTTGGGTCTCTTTTAAAATCCACTCTGGAACTCCCCTGGTGGTGCAGTGGTTAAGAATCTGCCTTCCAATGCGGGAGATGCAGGTCTGATTCCTGATCGGGGACTAAGAGCCCACATGCCTTGGGGCAACTAAGCTCAAACACTTCAACTAGAGAAGCCTGAACACTAACTACTTTCAGATGAGTATTTGCTAAATTTTACTTTTCACAGCTTATCAAGTATATTTCTTTAAAAAATTTTTAACTGATTACTCTAGAGTTTACTAGAGTAAACTTTATGCATTTACAATTAATCTAAGTCTATTTTAAAATAAGATTATACTGCTTCACGAGTATCACGAATAGTGCAGATACCTTAAAACAGAGTACTCTCAATCTCTCCCACTTGTCCCTTATAAATTTGCTGTCATTCATTTTATTTACCCAGATGCTATAATTGCCAAATACATTGTTGCTATTATATCCTTGAACAGTTATCAATTAGATCTATTTTTGATTTTCCACAACTTGAATATATGACTAGGTGTAGACATTTTGGTATTAATTATGACTGGTATTTGCTAAGCTTCTTGGATCAATTTTGAAAAATTCTCAACTATTTCTACTTTAGCTATTGCTCTCTTCTGCTCTCTCTTCTTCTTGTGCTCCCATTACCTGTATGTTACATCTTTTGAAATTGTCCCGCAGTACTTGGATCTTCTGTTTTTGTTTTTCTTTCTTTCTCTGTTTTACATTATGAAGTATCTATTGACATATCTTTAAGCCCATTGATTTGGCTTCCCTGATGGCTCAGCGGTAAAGAATCCACCTACCACGCAGGAGATGCAGAGGACATGGGTTTGATTTCTGGGTCAGAAAGGTCGGAAATGGCAACCCATTCCAGTATCTCGCCTGAAAAATCCCACGGACAGAGGAGGCTGGTGGGCTACGGTCCAAAGGGTTGCAAAGAGTCAGACATGGCTGAGCACACACACTTCTATTCATATGGCTATCAAAGGCAGTCTTCATTTCTGTTAGTTTTATTTCTAGCATTTCCTTTAGATTCTTTCTTAGAGTTTCTATCTCTCTGCTTCATTATCCACCTGTTCTTGCCTGTTGTCTACCTTTTCCATCAGAACCCTTAACATATTATTCATAGCTATTTAAAATTCCCTGTTAATTTCAAGATCTGTGTCATATCTGAATCTCTTTTCTTTGTTTCTTTAACTGTATTAAAATTTTTTTTTAGGATGACTTACAGTTTTTGTTGAAAGCTAGACATGTATCAGTGAGGTGATAGAAACAAAGAAGCTTTTATGTGAAATGTTTATATTAATCTGGCTAGGTGAAGCTGGGCTTTGTTTAATGTATACTAAAGCTGTAGGTGCCAGAGGCTACAGTTTACTCTAATATCCTTAATTTTTCCCCTTCCATTGTTGTTTTTTGTCTTCTCTGATAACTCCTTTTTCTTGAGACGATTATTTATTTTTTTGGCCCTGCTGTGCAGCATGTGAGATCTTAGTTCCCTGACCAAGGATTGAACCTGTGCCCCCTGCATTGGAAGGGTGGGGTCTCAACCGCTGGACCATCAAGAAAGTCCCATCTGAAAATTCCATGTAAAAAACTGTGGCAACCCCCACCCCCACCCTGGCAAAATGTAAAATTCACCCCTTCAACAATTTTCAAGAGTGTACTACAATACTGTCAACCCCATGCAGATTGCCATGCAACTGATTCCTAGAACTTTCCTATTCTAAAAAAAACTCTACGTCAATGAACACCAACTCCCTACCTCCTATTCCCTTCAGCCACTGGCAACCACCATTTTCTTTCTATTTCTGAAGTCTATTTTAGAGACCTCATATAAGTTCAATCACACAGTACTTGTCTTTCTGCGATGAGCTTATTTCACTTAGCATAGTGCCATCGAGGTCTGTCCATATTGTGTTAATAGCATAGGACAGGAATTCCTTCTTTTTAAGGAATGAAGAGTTATGTATGTACATACCACATTTTCTTTATCCATTCATCTGCTGATGGACCAGAGATTGAATCCATGTCCCCTGCATTGCAAGGTGAGTTCTTAACCTCTGGGCCACTAGGGAAGTCCCTCTCTTCATTTTTCACCACGCAGATTTGCCCTACCACCTCAGTATTTGGATGTATCTAAGAAAAGTTGCTAATTTTCAGTTTATTTTTTTCTTGTTTTGAGGATAGGGTGACAATTTTCCAGATGTTTGTGTTCTAGCTGAAACCGAAAGTCTTCACATTTTTTTTAAATGAAAACAAACATATTCAAAAGTATAGAGAATAGAAAAGGAATCCCCATAAACCCATTGCTCAGATTCAAAACATACGAACATTTCGTCACATTTATTTTGTCTCTCCATCTATTCCTTTGCATTTTGCTTCTTTTAGTCTCTATGGAAATAGTTTACAGCAAATCCCAGACATCAATCAGTATGCAATCAGTTTGAAGCTCTGAAAAACAAAACAAACAGGTTTTTCGGGTTGTTGGTGATTTTGCTCACGTAACTTTGGGTTTTTTTTTTTTTTTTAATTTTTTTGTTTTTTAA
>NW_011495040.1:1484538-1485121 GCF_000754665.1 Bison bison bison | reverse complement strand
CTTTCAAAAATTAAGATGTAATTTTTAATATTAAATATTGAAATAGTCCTAAACCAAGTTTTCTACACAAAACAATATTTCTGAAAATGTGTACTCAGAAAACACTCTTCCTGTACCTGGCAACTGCTTGTGAGTTTAGGTCCACGTTGCCCCTAGCTCCTGGCTGAAGCAACCTTTGGATACCAACACCTGCCTTGTTTTCTGTCTGCTGCTTCTGCTTATCTCCTTCTATGACCTGAGGGACTTCCTAGGTGGAGCTAGTAGTAAAGAATCCACCTGCCAATGCAGGAGACATAAGAGATGCCGGTTTGATCCCTGGGTTGGAGAGATCCCCTGGAGGAGGGCATAGCCACCCAGCATTCTTGTCTGGAGAATCCCATGGACAGAGGAGCTTGTCAGACTACAGTCCATAGGGTTACACAGAATCAGACATGACTGAAGCGACTTAGCACACACACACATGACCTGAACACAACTCTATTACTCACTTCCACCCCCTTCCTGTTCCAACCTGGGTATTTCCTTCCCTCACTAATCACTCATTCATGGATTCAAGACTTATTTGCCAGAATACATATCTATG
>NW_011495040.1:1484134-1484438 GCF_000754665.1 Bison bison bison | reverse complement strand
AGGTTTGATCCCTCCGTGGAGAAAATCCCCTGGAGGAGGGAATGGCAAGCCACTCCAGTATTTTGCCTGGAGATTCCCACGGACAGAGGAGCCTGGCAGGCTACAGTCCATAGAGTCACACAGAGTAGGACATGACTGAGTAACTTAGAACAAATTCATAAACATGTACACCACAACTTAAGCCACCATAGATTTAAGGTAATTAAAAAAGATATTTACAATGAAACAAAAAAGAAGAAGGCAAAACATCGGCCAAGGAGACAATTGCAAGGATCATAAACACAAATATCTCATGCAAACTTAT
>NW_011495040.1:1476666-1484034 GCF_000754665.1 Bison bison bison | reverse complement strand
GTATTTTAGCATGTAGTTTTCTTGTTTCATTTTGCTGACAAATTTGATGGCTGAAGCATTTTCTTTCAAAAATTAAGATGTAATTTTTAATATTAAATATTGAAATAGTCCTAAACCAAGTTTTCTACACAAAACAATATTAACACTAACACTCTCTTGTCAGGGTTCTTTGAAAACCACCTCTAGGGAAGTTGCATCTCCATTTACTTCTAAGTGCCTCTCAAGCTTAAAGGTAAACAAGCTATGCAGTGTTGAATAAAAATGCGTTGAGAGCAGGGATCTGATAGGGAAGCTCCCTGGAAAATAGGAGACCTCCTGAGAATACCCAAACTTAACTCCAAAGTTGAGTCAAAGCGCTCATAAAGGATCCTCCACCCCCAACCCTCCCACCAGTGTGAACTGTTTGGGGAATATGGAGGAGGTCAGTTGTGATCAGAGAAGAGGGAATGTGTTAAATTAGTTGTTTCTGGCCTTTAGGCTGTTTAGTTGCTTAGTTGTGTCCGACTCTTTGTAACTGGGGACTGTAGCCTGCCAGGCTCCTCTGTCCATAGGATTTCCCAGGCAAGGATACTGGAGCAGGTTGCCATTTCCTTCTCCAGGGTTCCTGACCCAGGGATCGAACCCACATCTCCTGTATTATAGGCTGATTCTTTACCACTGAGCCACCTGGGGAAGCCCCCAGATACTACACTACTCTCTGGATTTTTTTTTTTTTTTTTCTGCTTTGCTGAAGACCTGAAACAGAATTGGAGCAAAATACAGAAACTTGTCCCAGTTCTCTATTGCTACTCCAGAAGTGGCCACAAGATGGCGCTTGTTCCCTCTTTAGAGTCTTCAGTGTTCCTTCCGCCCAGCGCCCTGTTGTACCCGGAACCTGCTTGTGGCTGCCTGCAGGCTGGTGGTTTGAGTTCTTTCGTGTCCTTCCAATCTTGCATGAAAGAAGTCTGCTCTCCTGCACTGGGAGCCCGGAGTCCTAACCACTGGACCGCTAGGGAAGTCCTTCAGAAGTTTTTTAAACACTGTGGTGGCCTAACACTGCATATCTCCAAGCCACTTATATTTAAAATGTCTGGCCCAGAATAAAACCTGAACTCCCCAGTATGACCCTGGGGACCCTTCACAGTTATCCCCGGCTTCCTTTTCCATCCCCATCTCAAGCACTTAGGCTCTAGGCAGACCCAACATGCCCTCCACAGCCTTCGCCCTGGGCGCAAATCCGTTGTCCAGAAAGCCCCTGCTCGAGCGTTCCCGCTCCCCCGCAGGCTTGTGGGGTCCTCGCAGGCTGAGACAGGACCGCTGCATAGCTTCACTCCAAGGGGCAACTTTCCACTGGACTTTGTCAGAACGGTGTCCCCCGGGGCAAGTTGTGCAACGTCGCCGCTGGGCACGGAGCAGGCTCTCGGTGTGACAAATTACCGGGCTCACTCAGTCTGTGGCCGCCTCCACGGCCGGCCGCCAGTCGGCGCTCATCCTTCCCTCGGGGGCTCTGCGGCGGCCGAAGACCAGGGAGGCAGGTCTGTGGCGCTTTTGAATCTCAAGCCGCCCTTTGCCCCTCATGGCCCTGGAGCCCTGAGCCCCCTAGAGACCGGATTTAGGGTACATTCCCCTCCCTTCTGCCCCGTGGTTGGTTCTAAACACCCCCAGGCTCAATTCGTTTCCACGTGGACGGTGGTGCTGACTCAAGAACTTGTTATTGGAGTCATCAGACCCTCTCATGATGCTCGAACTGGCAGTACCAGCCGTGCACGTTCCACTTGCCTAGTCCAGCCCTGTATCCCCCTGGGGGTGGCCAGGCTTGAGGACTAAGTGGACTGGCATCTAGATAGGCCAGGCAGACACCCCAACCCCCCACCCCCAGAATGTGACCCAGGGGTTCTGGAAAGACCCTCTTAGCACTCTGAGCCTGCTGGCAGAGGGGGAGACACGGTCATGGGAGGGCTTCCAACAGCCAGGAACCTCCAGGCGAGCTGAGCATAAGCAATGGGACAGCCTTGTCTAAAGGGCCACTCATCTGCCTTGTGTCTATGTTCTGTGAAGTGAAAGTGTTAGTTGCTCAGTCCTCTCTGACTCTTTGGGGCCCCATGGACTGTAGCCTGCCAGGCGTCTCTGTCCACGGAATTCTCCAGGTGAGAAAACTGGAGTGGGTAGCCATTACCTTCTCCAGGGGATCTTCTCCACCCACGGATCAAACCCTCCTCCTCCTGCAGAAGGATTCTTTACATCGAGTCACCAGGGAAGCCTTTCTATGGCCTTTAAGACCTCTAGAATTTCTAAAAAGAAGGGGCTAGGCAGCAATCTGTTTGGAAGAGGGTGGCCTATGGCATGGGAATAAGGGAGGCGCTTACAGACTTGCTTTGTAAGGATCCCCTTTTGCAGCTTAATAAAAAGAATATGATTTTCTAGCATTGTTTTTATTACATGTACATAAGAGTATTCTTGTTCAGATGCTCAGTCGTGTCCAACTCTTTGCGACCTCATGGACTATGGCCTACCAAGCTCCTCTGTCCATAGGATTCACCAGGCAAGAACAGTGGAGTGGGTTGCCACTTCCTTCTCCAGGGGATCTTCCTGATCCAGGGATGGAACTCATGTCTCCTGCACTGGCAGACAGATTCCTTACCACTAATGCCACCTGGGAAGCCCCAAGGATATTCTTACATGTGTTTGTATACTAGTTTGATAAAGATTGGTCTTCCCTGGTGACTCAAGTGGTAAAGTGTCTGCCTGCAATGCAGGAGACCTGGGTTCAATCCCTGGGTTGGGAAGATTCCTTGGAAAAGGAAATGGCAACCCATTCCAGTACTCTTGCCTGGAAAATTCCATGGATGGAGGAGCCTGGTGGGCTACAGTCCATGGGGTTGCAGAGTCGGATACGACTGAGCAACTTCACTTTCTTTCACTTCTTTCTTTGATCAAGATTATAGTGGGGTTGGGACTTCCCTAGTGGTCTAGTGGCTAAGACTCTGTGCTCCCAAGGCAGAGGGCCAGGGATGGATCCCTGATCAGGGGACTAGATCCCACACGCCACAACTGAAGATCCCATGTGCTGCAACAAAGAGACCCAGTGCAGCCAGCGACTAACACACACACACATAAAGATTATAGTGGGACAAACATCCCTTGGTACCAATCATGTTCTGGGTGACAGATGTATTGGTAAGCAACACTGATGAGAAGCAAACTGTGATGGATTTAGCATACATCAATGGCACCCCACTCCAATACTGTTGCCTGGAAAACCCCATGGATGGAGAAGCCTGGTAGGCTGCAGTCCATGGGGTCGCTAAGAGTCGGACACGACTGAGTGACTTCACTTTCACTTTTTCACTTGCATGCATTGGAGAAGGAAATGGCAACGCACTCCAGTGTTCTTGCCTGGAGAATCCCATGGACAGAGGAGTTTGGTAAGCTACAGTCCATGGAGTTGCAGAGAGTCGGACACGACTGAGCATGCATGCACACACAGGGAGGAAGTGGCAGGACCTTCCGTTTCTCTAAAAACCCTGACTAGAGAACTCTGACTAATTTCTCTCCCATCGTATTCAAATCTTACTCAGTTTCCACCAGTAGAGTTTTGGCGTGTTCTGTACATTTCTTGCTTGACTTTTTTCCTAAGCGCGTTTTGTTCTGCTTTGCTGCTGAACAAAAACCTCATATTAGTGGCTCTGCCTATTTTGCTATCTGATGTATTCTGTGGATCAGGAAAATTTTTTTATTGTGGTAAAGTGTATATGATGTAAAATTTCCCATTTTAACCCTTTTCAAGTATAAAATTGAGTGGTATTAACTGCGTTCAAAGTATTTTGTAAAAATTACCACTATCTATACCCAAAACTTTTTCATCATCCCCAACAAAAACTCTGTACCCATCAACAATAACTCCACACTCCTCCCGTCCCTTGATGGTTCAGTGGGTAAAGAATCCACCTGCCATGCAGGAGACACAGGAGACATAGTTTCGATCCTTGGGTCTGGAAGATCCCCTGGAGTAGGAAATGGTGACCCACTCCAGTATTCTTGTCTGAAAAATCCCATGGACAGAGGAGCCTGAAGGGCTATAGTCCACGGGGTTGCAAAAGAGTCAGACACATCCAAGTGACTAAGCACACACTATTAGTTACCTCACTTCCCCCAGCCCCTGGTAACTGCTGTTCTGTTTCCTGTTTTCTCTATGAATTTGCCTATTCTAGATCCCTCATACAAGTGGAACCATACAATATTTGTCCTTCTGTGTCTGGCTTATTTCACTAAGCATAATGGTTTCAAGATTCATCCATGTTGAGGTAGGTATCAAAATTTCATTCCCTTTCATGGCTGAATAAATATTCTAATATTTGTATATATCATATTTTATTTATCCATTCATCTGTTGTTGGAGTTTAGGGTTGTTTCTCCCTTTTGGTCACTGTGATCAAGGCTCCCATGATCATGAGTGTGCAAACATCAAGTTCTGCCTTCAGTTCTTTGGGATATGTATGTAAGAGTGGAATTGTTGCTGTTTATTCACTCAGTTGTGTCTGACTCTTTTGTGACCCCATGGACTGTAGCCTACCAGGCTCCTCTGTCCATGGAATTCTCCAGTAAAAATACTGGAGTGGGTTGCCATTTCCACCTCCTGGAGTGGGTTGCCATTCCTTCTCCAGGAGAAGAGTGGAGTTGCTGGGTCTTATGACTGTTCTATGTTTAACTTGGAGAAATCCCCAAGCTGTTTTCCTTGGTGGCTGCACCATTTTGCATTCTGAGGGCCAAGAGTTTGAGCCACTTCAACTGGGCAATGCTGCTCTTTGTCACATCAGTTGAGGTCACTTCTTGGTACTCAGGTAGCAAACGGGGTGGTCTAGAAGCTCCAAGGTGGTATCATCACACATCTGCTCCCTTGATGGTATTGTGGGAAGGCTGGGCTCAACTGGGACTGTGGGGGGCTGTAAACTGGAGTGCTGAGAGTGGCCCCTCCAACCTGGTGGCCACAGAGGATAAGACTTGTTACCTGGCATATGGATGGGAGCAGGCATCCCAGGGGAATGAGGCATGCCCTTTTCTGGCTTAGCCTTTGAAGTCAGCTGAATTCTATTGATTCCCAGCAAGTCACAAGGCCAGACTGGGTTTAAGAGCTGGGGACTTGAACTCTATCCCTTATGGGGCAGTGGCCAGAACATACTGAGGAAGAGCATGTGGAATGGGATTTACTGTTGCTGAGAATTTAAAAAATACAGTCTACCAGGGTTTATTGAAAATATAGTCTGCTAGGTTTTCTTTTTACTTTATGAATGGCATTTGTCTGTATATATTCTAACTAATTATTGCTGCGATTGATTTATGTTCACTTTGTGATCTAAATAACCTCACCAGGTTCTCTGAATAATTCTAACATTTATTTACCAAATCTTACTTTGGATAAATATATTATTTGCAATTATGACATTTCTCTTTTTTATTTTTCATAATAAATTCCTCCTATTTCTTTTTATTAGCTTAAGGTGATAATTAAGACCTCCAGAATGATGTTGAAACACAGTGGGGCTAATTCACAACCTTATCTCTTTCCTGATTTTAAAGGGAACCATTCTGATGTTTCACCATTAGATAAGATGTTGGCTGTTAATATGAGCCAGATATTTTTAGTCCTTTTAAGAAAGAACTCATCTATTATTAGTTTACCAAGAACTTAAAAAAGATTAGATATAGCTCTTGAAATTAAAAACAACAAACTTTGAGGCTCATATCAAGGTAAACATATTTTTTCCTTTACCAATGAATGTACTGAATGATGACAATAGACTTCCTGATATTGAAATATCCTTGCATTCTTGTAGTAAACTTTAATTAGCAGCATTGTCGTAGTATTATTTTGATGTATTTCCTGATTAATTTTGCTAGTATTTTTATTTAGAATTTTTCAATAATATTCATAGTAGCTTTTGTTTATAGGATCATTTTGGCTGTGTAAAATGTTTGGGTAGACATATGTTTTTTTTCTAGCTACTGACACACATTTTGAGGTATTGAAGTTACTGCTTTATTGCAGCTTTGAAAGAAGTCATCTGTGAAACCATCTGGACCTGGCACTCTTCTAAGTGGTAACAGTGTGTGTGTGTGTGTGTGTGATGTTATTCAGTGCATAAAAGTTTGCGAAGGTTTTTAAGATAGTGGCAATATTAGACAACACTCTTTAAATGTTTACTATCTTCTGGTTTGAATTTTACTTTGTTTGTTAACACGCTAACTGTTTTGAAAACTGTTGCTGATGTGCTTTTCCTGAAAAAAAAAAAAAAAATTGGTTTTGACCCAATCTAAGTTAGAAGGATTTAAGAAATGAATTTATATTTATGGTTAGAAAAATTCCCTAGTCTTATTTCCATCTTTTTTTGGTGGAGGGATGGAGTGCTGCACAGCTTGTAAGATCTCAGTTCCCCAGCCAGGGATTGAACCTGGACCATGGCAGTGAAAGCCCAGAATCCTAAACACTTGGCCACCAGGATACTCCCTTATTTCTGTCATCTTGAATTATGCTTTATTTTAAAAAAGATGGTTCCTTGTTTAGTACTTTGTTTATTATCTTAAGTGACTTGCATGTTCTTTGGTTTTTGTATTGCATAGAATTAGGCTCATATAACACCTTCATATAACAGAAAATCCCCCAAACCCAATGACTTAAAATATCATAGAAGCTTTTTCCTCTCCCTCAAAAGAAGCCTGAAAAGTAGACAACTCAGGCCTGGAGGCTAGGAGATCCCAGGCTCAGAACAGAGGCTCTTCCCAGATTTCTGCTTCATTAATTAATTTAATGAATGGTCTAGTGGTTTTCCCTACTTTCTTAAATTTAAGTCTGAATTTGGCAATAAGGAGTTCATGATATGAGCCATAGTCAGCTCCCGGTCTTGTTTTTGCTGACTGTATAGAGCTTCTCCATCTTTGGCTGCAAAGAATATAATCAATCTGATTACGGTGTTGACCATCTGGTGATGTCCATGTGTAGAGTCTTCTCTTGTGTTGTTGGAAGAGGGTATTTGCTACGACCAGTGCGTTCTCTTGGCAAAACTCTATTAGCCTCTGCCCTGCTTCATTCTGTATTCCAAGGCCAAATTTGCCTGTTACTCTAGGTGTTTCTTGACTTCCTACTTTTCAAATCCTGAAAGATGATGCTGTGAAAGTGCTGCCCTCAATATGCCAGCAAATTTGGAAAACTCAGCAGTGGCCACAGGACTGGAACAGGTCAGTTTTCATTCCAATCCCAAAGAAAGGCAATGCCAAAGAATGCTCAAACTGCTGCACAATTGCACTCATCTCACATGCTAGTCAAGTAATGCTCAAAATTCTCCAAGCCAGGCTTCAGCAATATGTGAACTGTGAACTTCCAGATGTTCAAGC
>NW_011495040.1:1460867-1476566 GCF_000754665.1 Bison bison bison | reverse complement strand
GCTCAAAATTCTCCAAGCCAGGCTTCAGCAATATGTGAACTGTGAACTTCCAGATGTTCAAGCTGGTTTTAGAAAAGGCAGAGGAACCAGAGATCAAATTGCCAACATCCACTGGATCATGGAAAAAGCAAGAGAGTTCCAGAAAAACATCTATTTCTGCTTTATTGACTATGCCAAAGCCTTTGACTGTGTGGATTACAATAAAGTGTGGGAAATTCTGAAAGAGATGGGAATACCAGACCACTTGACCTGCCTCTTGACCTTGTATGCAGGTCAGGAAGCAATGGTTAGAACTGGACATGGAACAACAAACTGGTTCCAAATAGAAAAGGAGTACATCAAGGCTGTACATTGTCACCCTGCTTATTTAACTTATATGCAGAGTACATCATGAGAAACGCTGGGCTGGAAGCAGCACAAGCTGAAATCAAGATTGCCAGGAGAAATACCAATCACCTCAGATATGCAGATGACACCACCCTTATGGCAGAAAGTGAAGAAGAACTAAAAAGCCTCTTGATGAAAGTGAAAGAGGAGAGTGAAAAAATTGGCTTAAAGCTCAACATTCAGAAAACTAAGATCATGGCATCTGGTCCCATCACTTCATGGGAAATAGATGGGGAAACAGTGGAAACAGTGTCAGACTTTATTTTTTTGGGCTCCAAAATCACTGCAGATGGTGACTGCAGCCATGAAATTAAAATATGCTTACTCCTTGGAAGGAAAGTTATGACCAACCTAGATAGCATATTCAAAAGCAGAGACATTACTTTGCCAACAAAGGTCCGTCTAGTCAAGGCTATGGTTTTTCCAGTGGTCATGTATGGGTGTGAGAGTTGGACTGTGAAGAAAGCTGAGAGCCGAAGAATTGATGCTTTTGAATTGTGGTTTGGAGAAGACTCTTGAGAGTCCCTTGGGCTGCAAGGAGATCCAACCAGTCCATTCTAAAGGAGATCAGAGCTGGGTGTTCTTTGGAAGGAATGATGCTAAAGCTGAAACTCCAATACTTTGGCCACCTCATGCGAAGAGTTGACTCATTGGAAAAGACTCTGGTGCTGGGAGGGATTGGGGGCAGGAGGAGAAGGGGATGACAGAGGATGAGATGGCTGGATGGCATCACTGACTCAATGGACATGAGTCTGAGTGAACTCCAGGAGTTGGTGATGGACAGGGAGGCTTGGTGTGCTGCAATTCATGGGGTCGCAAAGAGTCGAACATGACTGAGCAACTGAACTGAACTGACTGAACTGAATTAATTTAAGCAAACTCTGGGAGACAGTGAAGGACAGGGAAGCCTGGCATGCTGCAGTCCATGGGGTTGCAAAGAGTCAGACATGACTCAATGACTGAACAACAACAAACTTAAAGTAAAAGAGCTTATGGCTGTAACATGGGTGGGCCTCATTCAATCAGTTGAAGGCATGAAGAGCAAACGTTGAGGTTTTCTGGAGAAGAAGGAATTCTGCTGTAAGACTCTAACGTAGAAGAACTGTCTAAGTTTCCAACCTGGGGTACAGAGATTGCATTTGCCAGTCTCCATAATCCTGTGAGCCAATTCCTTAAAAACTTTCTCTCCAGGGCTAGCATGAGATCTAACTTTTTAACCTTATTTTACTTTTTTAAAATTAATTTTTATTAGAGCATAGCTGATTTACAATGTTGTGTTAGTTTCTGCTGTATAGCAATGTGACTCAGTTATACATATACCCACTGTTTTTAGATTCTTCTCCCACAGAGGTCATTATGGGACCTAGTTTTAAACCAGGCCCTGTCTTGCCTTCTCCTGGCCAGTGTAATTGTGTCAGGGATGGCCACTTGACCTAGCTTGGGTAGTTGAAGATTAGGCCCAGCGTTTTTGTTTGAACTGGTTGAAGCTCTCTCTTCTCTGATGTTCTTAGCCCTGAGAGGATGTAGTTGCTGGGCTCCAGCAGCTGTATTATCATCATGAGGGCAAGGGTCAGTCTGAAAAGGAGTTTGAAGTGATAGTGAGAGAGAGAAACCAGGTCTCTGTGACATCACTTGACTATTGTCACGTCAGCACACCTGAAGCAGAACCTAAATCTACTCCCTAGATTTTTCATTGATATGACTCAATGAAAAATTTTCTTTGCTTAAGCCAAGTTGCATAAGATTTTTACAAATAAAAAACCAAAGAATCTTCATGATATGATCATGCACGCCACTGGTTTTTTTGTAAGAAGAAGCCATATCAAATATCCTGGCATCAGGAAACAGCCTGGCAGGAGATAACATTTGTATGAAAAAGGTAACTTGAAGAATAGGTTCTTTTTAGCCACAGATGCTTCAGATGAAGGTTTTGGGGCTATACTGATATGAGAGTGAGAATTTTTTTGTTTCCTAGAGAAGAGGATTTCTCCATAATGTAGGAAGTTTTCTCAACTGTGGTTTAGGTGCTCCGTAATCTTGCATAACATCCATGGGGCCAGTGGTTTTTATCTTCTCACCCATAACAAAGTCCTTCTAATCTTTTTGATTTGTACGAACTGCATCAATTGAACAATACGCAGAGAAAAAAAGCTACAGAAATTCAGAGTAAATGCTGAGAAACCTCAGGGTAGAGCCAGCAGGGCCATCTCTCAGAGTTAAGCGTTCAGTCTTTTGAATTTCACTGTGAAGTTAAATAAAATGAGACTAGTGTGATTTAGCAGCAGCAGTGCCCTTTTAGTTTTAAATTGGAATATAGAGTTCCTGTATTTTGTCATTAATCTAGCTTACCTGTTCATCTTACCTTTGAGAGTATGAGGTCCAAGAAATCCCTTTTGTTTATCCCAAGCCTACTTAGAACCCAGTACTTAACAGATGCTAAATAAATGGTGGTTGAATAAATGGAGAAAGTAATGGATCAGTTGGGCTTGCCAGGTGGCTCAGTGGTAAAGAATCCGCCTACCAATGCAGAGGACACAATAGACATGGGTTCGATCCTTGGGTGGGGAAGATCCCTTGGAGGAGGGCATGGCAACCCACGCTAGTATTCTTGCTTGGAAAATCCCATGGACAGAGGAGCCTGGCAGGTTAAAGTCCATGGATTGATAACAGCATCCATGGATTGAACTATAGCATCTCCACTCTGACTGGCCCTAATAACTTGCTGATTCTGGCCAACCTAGCCTACTCTCCTCCCCCCGTGTGCTTCCACCCAGACTCCCATTGGTGTTTTGCCTGATGCAGGTTTTAGGACACTGTGATGTCTTACAAGTTCACCCTGCCCATCCCAGGGCTCAGTGCCAGAGACACCCACTTTACCATGGCCTTGTTTTATTGTATCTCTGTACAATGTGCTGGTCATAAAATTAATTTATGATCCTTATTTGGGGCTTCCCTAGTGGCACAGATGGTAAAGAATGCACCTGCAATGCGGGTGACCTGGGTTCGATTCCTGGGTTGGGAAGATCCCCTGGAGATGGGAATGGCTACTTACTCCAGTATTCTGGCCTGGAGAATTCCATGGACAGAAGAACCTGGCAGGCTACAGTCCATGGGGTCACAAAGAGTCAGACGCGACTGGGGGACTTTCACTTATTTGTTGACTGTAAAATTACCCTCCAAAGTGATACTGTGTCTCCCAGTGTACTTCCTGGGAAATGTTACAGAGATGAGCAAAAGTATGTTTTTGTTTGCCTGTTTGTCAGATTACAGCTTCTGTAACTGTCCACATAATCTGGAGTTTTACTAGTCCTGCCTATCTGTCTGGGTTTCCTAGCCACACAGCCAGGGGTATGCTGAAGCCAGCTGGTGCCATCTTGCAAGTAATTGTTGAATTTTCAGAAAGCAGACAAGCTGGTGGTTAAACTGTTGGTAGCTTAGTATTGGCAATAATTGCTGTACTGTGCATAGTCTCTCAGTTGTGACCGACTCTTTGCGACCTCATGGACTGTAACCTGCCAGGCTCCTCGGTCCATGGGCATTCTCCAGGCAAGAATACTTGAGTGGGTTGCCATTCCCTCCTCCAAGGGATCTTCCCAAACCAGGGATCAAACTGAAGTCTCCTGCATTGCAGCAGCTTCTTTACCGTTTGAGCCACCATGGAAGCTAATAGATGTTGGCAAATGCTACCAACCTGGCTCCTATCCACCTCCACCCCGAACTGAGAACTGGTTGTGAAGCACTTACCAACACACCACTACGTGCAGGTCTTCCTCTCATTCAAGTCCTCATTACCTCTTTATGTATGTTTTGTTTCTGTTTGTTTTTTGTTTTGGCTGCACTGGGGCTTAGTTGCCTCGTGGCAGGTGGGATCTTAGCTCCCAGACCAGGGATTGAACCCGCGTTCCCTGCATTGGAAAATGGATTCTTAACCATTGGACCACTGGAGAAGTGCCCTCATTAACTCTTGCCTGGACTATTACAATATTCTACATACTAACATCTCTGCCCCCAGAGTCTTCCCATTCCAGGTGATTGTAGCATACTTTTGACTACCAGGAACAGAAAACTCAACTACAGATTTCCTTGAATATCAGAAAAATGTATTGTTTCGTATAACAAAAAGTTCAAATTTGAGGCATTTTCAGGAAAACTTAGCAGCTCCTCAGTTACCCAGATTCTTTTCATTTTTCCACACTCAGCATTTTGGCATGGCCCTTTGTGGCTTTAAGACGACTGTTGTAGTTCAAGGTTAACACGCTTACACAGTGACATGTGCAATTTTCCCTTATTTCCTCAAAGCACAATTATCATCATCTCAGAAGTCCTCCTGAGAGTTTCCTCTTGAGTCTCCCTGGCCAGAATTGCAACCTATACGTATTCTTTAGTCAATTTCTGCAAGGGAATGGAATTACCATGAGTGATTCAGACCACTGGTTCTCAGCCTCTTAGAACCTCTTAGAACATCTCCTTTTGTGTAAATATTTTATAGCACTCCTCTTTCCTGAAATGAAAATTGAAGATAATATAATCTATCCACACTCATACTCAAAAAACAAATCCTTACAAGTCCTCATTGGAAATATAAAAGTGAAATAAAGATAATTTACAAAAATTATATGGATATACATTTCAGTATATATGGTAAATTATATTAGGACTCCAAATTATTCCCTGCCTTCGCTATATCAGAATTATATATCCCAGACTGATGGCATGGGACTTATATTGCCTCGCTCAATTGATGTCAGGCTTGCTTTATGATTTGCTTTGGTCAGTGTAATGTGAATGGAAGTGTCACTTCTGAGAAGAGCTTGAAAAGCCATTGTGTGGTTCCGCCACTCCTCTTTCCTTCTGCCATGACAGCAGCATGTCTTAGATAAGGTTGCTCCTTTGGCCTGGCTTTTGTAGTGAAAGAGACATATGGAACAGGAGCAGAGCTTCCGCTGGTGTATACATGAACCAAAAAATAAATTTTTGTCATTGTAAGCCATTGACATTTTTGGAGATGTTTGTTGCAGGAGCACAAGCTGTCAAAAGCTGACTAATATGGCACACATAAAAAGGAATGAATTTGAGTCAGTGCTAGTGAGGTGGATGAACCTAGAACTTGTTATACAGAGTGGAGTAAGTCAGAAAGTGAAAAACAAATATCATACATTAATGCGTATATATGGGATCTAGAAAAGTGGTACTGCTGAGCCTATTTGCAGGGCAGGAAGAGAGACACAGACATAGAGAACAGACTTGCGGACACAGTGCAGGAAGGAGTGGGGGGGCACGAACTGAGAGAGTAGAATTAAAAAATATACATTACCATATGCAAAATAGAAAGCTAGTGGGAAGTTCCTATGTAAGACAGAGAGCTCAACCCAGGACTCAGTGGCAACCCAGAGGGGTGGAATGGTGTGGGAGTGAGGAGGGAGGTTCAAGAGGGAGGGGACATATGTAAACTTATGGCTGATTCACATTGTTGTATGGCAGAAATCAACACAACATGGTAAATAATTATTCTCCAATTTAAAAAAAATGGAAAAAAATAGCACAAAAATATTCTGCACATAAAAAAGCAATCTGTACTTTATGTATATTTGACCTGTATGTAGCATTACCGTGAACTCAGCAGCTTCAGATGAAAACTGATACAACTGTGCTGTATCAACAATTAAAAACCAAGAGAGAGATTGCTCTCAGTGCGGTGATTTTCTGCAGTTGTGATCAACTCTTTGTAAAACTCTGAGCTTTTAAAAAAGGCATCCCTTAATTTACATTTACATGACGGTTGCATTCTCAGAAAATGCAGTGTAGAATAAAATTGTGCAAAATTTGTTGTTGTTGGAGTTAATGATTATAATAGAGTATTCGTCTACAGAAATGTCTAGTGGTTTATTCACATGTCATGGGTTCATTTATGTAAAGTTCAAAAGTGACCATACTGGTGTACATTCTATCAGAAGTTAGGGTCGATGTATGACTGGAAGTAGGCACTGGGATATATTCAGTGTGTGAAGATTCATCAGGCTGTACACTTAGGACCTGCGTATCTTTTTCTATACATAATTATACTACAATGAAGAGTCTTTTAAAAAGTCATGCAGGGCACAGGACAAATCTTTGGTGTGTGGGATTGTCCTGTGCATTGCAGGATGTCAAGCATTCCTGATCCTTGTCTATGAACTGACAACAATGTCCCCTAATCATTGTGACAATCACACAGAAACAAAACAACTGCACAAATTTCTATGATGCTGAACCCCGGATCCCTAGGTTTACATAAGCAAGACTCACTCCTGGGGCTGTTTCCCTTGAAGCTCATCAGCTGCTTCATATCTAAATACAACTGAGCTTCCATTGAACATGAAGAAGGCAGGATGGGAAAGAATGAGAAGTGCGCAGTGACGTTAGACGTGGGGGTGATGGTGGTGGTGGTGGTAGTGATGATGGTAGGGGTGGTGATAGTGGTCAGGTAGATAACCTTCTGTGTATGCCGCAACATCCTTTACATTCTATCAAATACATTCCAGATCACTTTGCCCCAACCTGAAATCTGCAGTGGCTCTCAACTGTCTACAGGATAAAGAGCTCAACTTACCTTTCTAGGGTGATTTTGAAGCTTCTTCTGTTTTCACTGAACCACTGCTCTTTCCCCCCATGGAAGTGCTATGATATCGTTATGCATTACTCCTTCTGTTAAGAAAGTCCTGCTCTCATTCTTGCTCCTCTGGGTCTTCTTTCAAATGCTTCTTCCCCATAAAGCAGCCTCCTGTCCAGAGTTAACAACTACTTCACATAACTTCCCATGGTGCTGGGCTTATTTCTCTCTCTTTACCGTTTACTTCATTATGTCTTTTATAGTTTGTTGACTTTTGTCTTTTACAGCTTCCACAGGCTTAGTACAGTGATAAGCACTCACTGGGCGCTCAAAAAATGCCTGCTAAATTGAACTGAACAAGAACACAGCCTCTGCATTTCACAGAAATCAGCACCCAATATCTAAAATCTTTGAACTGGTTGAGACTCAGTTACCATCTGGGTAATTAATAAATAGCTTTCCATCAACAACCTCAATTGTGAATTCACTGTACTTCCCCTCATTGTCATAGGACTGCATCCTGTTCTGGTTCTGGGAGGGAAATGAAGCTATTTGGCTTCCCTGAACCACATGCCCATCATGCTTAGGCCCTGTCAATGCACAAGAGAATCCACAGTAAGACAGTGGGGGGCCTGGTAGCAGCCTGACTTGAGTGTGGCCGAGATGGAGCAGGTGAGGTGGCCAGGATGGGGTATTTCAGTGACAGTTCAATAAGTGTTTATTGAGTGTCAGCTATATACTGGCTACTGTGGGAGTCACCAGTATCAATGAATACATATCTTCTATTCAGTCTAAGGAATAAGGTGGTAGATGTGTGCAGGAACCAATAGAGAGAGGCAGGTAGGACAGAGAGAAATGCCATTGGTTGGGAAATCCAGGTGGGTTAACTGGAGAAGGTGGTTTGTAAGGTTTTGTAGGATGGCTAATATTTGACAAATTAGAAAAGAGATGGAGGGTCATTCCAAATGGGGAAACACTCAAAGGCAGGGAAGAAGAAAGGAAAGGGCCAGAGGAATGTGGTTTCCTTTTGCCCCTTGGAACCAGCTATGGGCTCTGTTTACATAATTTTCTGCTTTTTCCTCTGAGCTAATAGTATGCAGTATTACAAGCTGGGAATCCTTAGCTTTTCATAGGATTATAAAATCTTTTTAGTGAAGTAAAACATACATATGGAGAAGTACATACGAGCATGAATGGTAAGTGTCCGTCTTGATAACTTTTTACACACATACGCACTCACATAGTGACCACTTTGGTCAAGGAATACAGAGTTTTCATCACCCCAGAAGATATTGTTACTTGTATTATCAAAAGGTATTCTTGCCTTTTCTAGAATGTCATCCAAATTTAATCACACAATATTAGGTATCAGCACTTGGCTCCTTTTTATTGATGAGTAACTCAATGACTGATTGTGTGAACACATCAGATCTGTCTATTCATTCTGTTGATGGATGTTTGGGTTGTTTTTGCTCTTACTAATATGAGTGGAACATTCTTGGACATGTCCTTTGGTGAACACATTTCTCTGGAATGCATCACTAGGCCTGGGGTCACTGGGTCATGGCATGCTCTGCTCAGCCTCAGTCTATTAAATGCCTACTGTCAAGCCAGACTTGCAGTTGGTGTCTGAAGTTGGGGGAGAGGGCAGTTTTGTGGCACTGAGCCGTTAACCTGCGTGCTCTGCTGCTAACTCTGGGTAGGCAATGTCAGAACTGAACTGAACTGAACTGTGGGACACCCAGCTGGTGTCCGGAGAATCAGAGAATTGCCTGGTGTGGAAAACCCAGCCATTTGGTGACCCGAAGTAGGGTATTCTTTGAGTAGAGTGTTGCAGTAAAGAGAAACAGCAGAGTTTTTCCTGCACATCTGGTTGAGCAGTGCAGGAAGAGTAGAGAGGAGAAACACAGGAGGGTTTTTCCCATTCAAGGGAAATGACAGAAGGTGGGGAAAAGCATGGGAACAAAGGCACGTAGCATTTTCTTTCCACTCCAAAAAGAATGTGGAGCAGCTTACAAAAACACATCTAGGACATCAGTCGAATCATGGGAAAACAAGACAAACCTGAATTGAGATACGTTCAGCAGAGACTTGATGGTACACTTATAAGAAGTGTCAAGGTCATTAAAAAAAAGGGAGAGACCGAGGATCGGTCACAGATTGCAGGACACTAAAGAGAAATAACTGAATGTTACGTGGGACCCTGGTTAAGATCCTGGAACAGAGAAAGGACATTCATGGGAAAACTGGTGAAATTTGAATAAGATCTTTATTTAGTTAATAGTAGGATAATTAAAATTTTAAGTTTTAAGAAAATATAGTATAGTTGGAGTATGAAGTATAGTTGATTTATGATGCTGTGTCAGTTTCTGGTGTTCTGCAAAGTAATTCAGTTATATATATACATATATATATGGAGTGGCAAAGAGTGGGACACAACTGAAGCAACCTAGCTCGCGCGTGCGCACACACACACACACACACATATATGCCATATGTGCTTAGTTGCTCAGTTGTGTCTGACTCTTTGCGACCTCATGGACTGTAGCCCGCCAGTCTCCTCTGTCCGTGGGATTCTCCAGGCAAGAACACTGGAGTGGGTTGCCGTTTCCTTCTTTTCCATTACAGTTTATCACAAAATACTGAATGCAGTTTCTTGTGCTATACAGTAGGCACTTGTCATTTATCCATCCTACATATAAGAGTTTGCATGTGCTAATCCCAAACTCCCAGTCCTTCCCTCCCCTCCCCCCACCTCCCCCTTGGCGACCACAGTCTATTCTCTATATCTGTGAGTCTGTTTCTGCTTCATAGGTAAGTTCATTTGTGTTGTATTTTAGAATCCACATATAAGTGATATCGTATGGCATTTGCCTTTTTCTGACCTACTTCACTTAGTACGATAATCTCTAGGTCCATCCATTTTGCTGCAAATGGCATTATTTCATTTCTTTTAATGGCTGAGGAATATTTCACTGTGTATATGTACCACGTCTTCTTTATCCATTCATCTGTCATTGGACATTTAGGTTGCCTCCATGTCTTCACTATTGTAAATAGTGCTGCTATGAACGTAGGGGTGCATGGATCTTTTCAAATTGTAGTTTTGTCTGAGTATATGCCCAGAAGTGGGATTAATAATAATGTAACATTAATTTCTTGATTGTGATAACTGGACTATGATGAAGTAAGATGCTAACATTAGGGGAAGCTGAGTGAGGGATCTAGAGAGATTATTATTTTAAGGCATCTAATATTGCCTGAGAAGAGAAAATGTTTGTCTGAGGGTGAGAGAAGAGGGTGGGAGAGCAATCTGGGGGATTGGGAAGTGCAATCTGGGGGATTGGAAAGTGTTGGGACTTCCTTCTGATCTAGCCTAGGTGCTCCCTGAGGCAGCCTCCATCTGGTCTCCCAGCTCCAGCAGCCTGGGTTACACACAAGCACTGAGCGCATCATGAATACGAGGTGGAATGTGTATGGGGGAACCTTCTGTCTTCCTGAGCACTCTGGTGCACCCTCCAACAGTGGAAAGTCCCAAGCCCTGAGCTCTATTCACAACACGGAAGCCTAATTATCAAAGCTTGTCTTAGAAATGAAATAAGAAAATGAGAGACTTCTCTGGTGGTCCAGTGGTTAAGACTCTGTGTTCCCAATGCAGGAGGCCCAGGTTCGATCCCTGGTCAGGGAACTAGATCTCACATGCCTCAACTAAGACCCAGCACAGTCAAATAAATAAGTAAATAAATAAATAAAAAGAAAATGAAACCAGGACTTCCCTGGTGGTACAGTGGCTCAAAATCTGCGTGCCAACGCAGGAGACACGGGTTTGATCTCTGGTCCAGGATTATTCCACATGCTGGGGAGCAGCTAAAGCCCACGAGTCGCAACTACTGAAGCCTGTGTGCCCTAGAGCCTGTGCTCTGCATCGAGAGAAGCCACCACAGTGAGAAGCCCGTGCACCACAACTAGAGAAAGCCCGTGTGCAGCAATGAAGACCCAGTGCAACCAAAAATAATTTTTTTTTTTTAAAAAGGAAACGAAACCAGAAATTCAATTCAGGTGTGTTTAAAAAGGAACATTACAATTGTATTCTAGTTTCAAAGCAAGCTTCATCTTGTTATTGGACCAATAACTGGTTTCTGAATGCTTCGGTTCAGTTCAGTCACTCAGTCGTGTCCGACTCTTTGCGACCCCATGAATCTCAGCACGCCAGGCCTCCCTGTCCATCACCAACTCCCGGAGTTTACTCAAACTCACGTCCTTCGAGTTGGTGATGCCATCCAGCCATCTCATCCTCTGTCATCCCCTTTTCCTCCTGCCCCCAATCCCTCCCAGCATCAGAGTCTTTTCCAATGAGTCAACTCTTTGTATGAGGTGGCCAAAGTACTGGAGTTTCAGCTTTAGCATCATTCCTTCCAAAGAAATCCCAGGGCTGATCTCCTTCAGAATGGACTGGTTGGATCTCCTTGCAGTCCAAGGGACTCTCAAGAGTCTTCTCCAACACCACAGTTCAAAAGCATCAATTCTTCGGTGCTCAGCTTTCTTCACAGTCGAACTCTCACATTCATACATGACCACTGGAAAAACCATAACCTTGACTAGACGGACCTTTGTTGGCAAAGTAATGTCTCTGCTTTTGAATATGCTATCTAGGTTGGTCATAACTTTCCTTCCAAGGAGTAAGCGTCTTTTAATTTCATGGCTGCAGTCACCATCTGCAGTGATTTTGGAGCCCCAAAAAATAAAGTCTGACAGTTTCCCCATCTATTTCCCATGAAGTGATGGGACCAGATGCCATGATCTTCGTTTTCTGAATGTTGAGCTTTAAGTCAATTTTTTCACTCTCCTCTTTCACTTTCATCAAGAGGCTCTTTAGTTCCTCTTCACTTTCTGCTATAAGGGTGGTGTCATCTGCATATCTGAGGTTATTGATATTTCTCCCGGCAATCTTAATTACAGCTTGTGCTTCCTCTAGCCCAGCGTTTCTCATGATGTACTCTGCATAGAAGTTAAATAAGCAGGGTGACAATATACAGCCTTGACGTACTCCTTTTCCTATTTGGAACCAGTCTGTTGTTCCATGTCCAGTTCTAAGTGTTGATTCCTGACTTGCATATAGGTTTCTCAAGATGCAGGTCAGGTGGTCTGGTATTCCCATCTCTTTCAGAATTTTCCACAGTTTATTGTAGATAGGAGGAAAAGGGCAGAAACCAGAAATTCAGTATAACTTTCCCAAGGGTGTCACTATTCCCAGGCGGGAGGAATAAAAATGGTGGGGTGAGGGAGGGAGGAGGGGGCGTGAGGGTCGGCCTGAGCTGCTTCAGCTTTCTCTGACACCCTGGTTCTTGGTTCTGACACCCATAGGATTTCCTGGGATCAATCAGGGGGAAAGAGATGGGGCCTAGGAAGGTGGGCCTCTTGGCCAGTACTTGGCCTTCTGGGTCTGTCTTCTGGGGGTTCTACCATTCAGGCTGAGTGGTACCTAGATGTGCACCCCTGGAAACAGCTCAGGAGCCCGGATGGGTTGAGGAAGGGCAGTCTTACCTCGTAAACCAATGCAGTGTGATCAGCTTTCTGAAACGATAACTCACACCTGCCTTGTCCATCCGCATCTCCTTTCCCCACCAGGGCCAGGCCCCATTCAATCAACTCATTGTCTCTGTGTGGAAAAGCAAAAGTGTCTTAAAATCTCCTCCTTATTTTTGTCTTCTTAAATTCTTAGGAAGAGCAAGGCTCTCGTGGGCTCCCCACCACCTCAGAATAGAAAGGATTTCCTGGAGAGGAGGTGAGAAAGTCATGGGAATCTTTGGAGAAGAAGAGGGTCACAGGAATGGGAATCTGTGTTCTCCTGAGTGGCCCTACTGGGGATGAGGAGTCAGTGGGATCTGGGGAATAGAGGGCCTGCGACCTGTGTCCCAGATGGAGCCCCCGGAGAGCAGGCTGGTCCAGAAGGGGCCTTAGTGGGGTGTGGCCACACAAGATGCTTCATCCCCATGAGGGGTGCCTATGCAGCACCTTGGGATGGGGGAGGAAACCCCTTAGCAGTCAACCTTCCAACAGCCCAAGGATGTCAAGACCTGCCTCCCCATCCTGGCCTCTCACACCTCAGCTCCTTAGGCCATGCCCGTTCCAGCCCAGCTTTTTGTTTTTCCTCAGCAGCCACTGGGTGAGCATGCACTTGCTGTTCCTCCCCTAGGGAACATGCTTATCTTATCCCTCCAGGTGTTTACTTTTCTCCTCCTCGAATCCCTAGATCTTTGTTGCAGGCCCCCTTCTCTGAGAGACACCCCCCCTTGACCATCCCACGGAAAGCAGCAGAGGCGCTCCCAATCTCTCTCACTCCAGCCCACTGATCCCCCATCCAGCTTTATATTCCTCCAAAGCCCTCTTGCCCCGCAGACAACTGTGCTGTTTTTGAAGGTGGTGGTGATTTCTTATTTCCTTTTTCCTCAGTCTACCAACAATAGACCCCAACTGGTGCAATTATTAATGTTTCAAGGAGTGGATGCTCACAAAACGGACACAAGAGATATACTGAGCGTCAGGTTGTTAAGATCCCCCAAACCACACCCTTGGCCCCAGATTCTGGCTCCACTTCTCACTGGCTGTGTGTCTTTAGCAAATTCCTTGTCTCTCTGAATCTGTTTCCCCATCAGTAACATGGATGATAATCATTCTGCCTTAATGTGTGCATGCATGCATGTGCGTGCTCAGTAGTGTCCAACTCTTTGTGACCCCATGGACTATAGCCTGTCTGTAGTCTCCTCTGTTCATGGGATTTCCCAGCCTAGAAAACTGGAGTGGCTTGCCATTTCCTCCTTCAGGGGATCTTCTCAACCCAGGGATCGCATGCATTAAGGCAGTGATCCTGCCTTAATAGTTTTTGAGAATTAAAGCTCTGAGCACAGTGCCTGGCCCATAGCACATATCCAGCAAAGATTAGTGTCCCTTGGCCTGATGGCCTCTGTGTGTCCCTTATTTCTCTTCCCCAGGCCCACTTAGCCTCCATAGGGTAGGTCTCACTGTCAAGCCCCTCCATGTCAAAGGAGCCATGACTCCCTCAGCCTAGGTGTCCCTGATTGTGGTCCCAGAGGTCTTACCCACTGGATTTTAAGGTCCCTTTGGAGGGGTCACACTTCAAATATCTGCCCTCACCCACCATCCAGCCCCTGATGGTCAGGCAGTGCACTGTATGCTCAGCCGTTTCTGACTCTTTGGGAACCCTATGGACTATATAGCCCGCCAGGCTCCTCTGTCCAGAGGATTTTCCAAGCAAGAATACTGGAGTGGGTTGCCGTCCCTCCTCCAGGGGATCTTCCCAACTCAGGGATTGAACCTGCATCTCCTGCATAAGCAGGTGAATTCTTTACCACTGAGCTACTAGGAAAGCCTGATGGTCAGGCAGATAGGGGACAAATCCTTACACAATGTGTTATCACCATCTTCCTTTGAAGGAACTCCAACCCCCAACCTCCTCCCCCACCCAGAATCACAAGCCAGTTCCTTAAGCTTCAGAAAGCCCCACCACATCAGGCTTTCCTCCTTCGTGGAGGCCTGCGGGCTGGCCCGGCCCTTCCCAATGGGACCTGGGGTGTGACCCAGCAGGGTTCTACCGCCCCTGCCGGCCCCAGCCCTCCCTCCACATCCCCGCCCTTCCTGCTGATCACAGCACCCGAGGCTGCTCAGCCCAGCACTCCCTCTAACGGCTAACGCTTTTGAGCTCGGGTTAAGAGACAAAAAGCGAGGCTATCCCCCACAGCTCCTCTAGTTCTGGTGCTGGTTCCTCCAGTTCTGATATTCTGGCATTTTCCCTGGCTCCCGCCTTTGTTTCTGTTCCCATGCCCCCTCTTTCAGGCCCCAAGAGAAAGCTAATGGGGGACTTTTGTGACCTCGCCCAATTTCCAACATTCTGGATTCGGTCTTTCCCCCCACCCTTTCTTCTCTGACGTGAACTCTCTGTTCTCTCCTGGTGTTCATCAGAATTATGAGGTGTCCAGAAAAAAAAAAAAAAAAAAGGCGGTGGGACTGGAAAAGCTTATCAAAAACAATTATGCCCCTTTGCCAAAGCATTTTCCAAGACAGCTTCCAGGAACTGAAAAGGGGGGTTAAATTTTGCATCGATTGCACTATAAGCAAGAATAAGTGGCTAATAACCTATGAAATCTTACGGAGAACAGGCAAATCCAAAACTAAAAGATGGTCCCTTCCAAGCCAGCCCATTCTGCGACCCCCTCCCCCGCTCTGCCGCAGGAACTCCCGACTCCTGCGCGCCGCGGGTTTCGCTGCAGCGGCACTACCCACGCATACTCAACTAAGAGACAAGAGCACGCCAGCCATGCCACGAGGTGTGTTTTATTTTCATTAATCATACAAATAATTTTCTATAATATTCCAGGGCAAACCGGAGAAATTTGGCAGTCCGATTGGAAGGTCCCCTTCAGAGACCCGCGGGCCGGTGGCGACGGCACGGAGTGCCCGGGTTCACAGTGCAGCTTGTCGCTCGTGTACATCTTGCAGGTGGCTCTTCCTCCACATCACGGCTAGGGTCTCCAAGATGATGCGGTGGAGAATCCTCCAGGTTCGCGGGAAATCTCACTTTGCTTGCTTCTCCTGCTCAATGGCTGTGGAGAGCAAGAAATGGACACTGGGGGATGGGGACCCCTGGCAACCCCCCCCAAACGGGGCGCTTGCAAACCTGGTTTGGGAAAGGCACCCACGAGGCT
>NW_011495040.1:1460071-1460564 GCF_000754665.1 Bison bison bison | reverse complement strand
CCCGATGGGAAGCAACTGCCGGATGGGGTGTGGGGCTGGGTTAACGGGAAGGGCGGGGTGGGGACTGGGCTGGGAGCCCGCGGACCCGGAGGCGGGGGCGGACTCACTCTCTTTGGTCGGCAGGGTGTTCTTCTCCTGCGTCTCAGTCTTCTTCAGCTTGGCCTTATCGAAGCTGTTGATTTCCCCCATGTTGGGCTTGTCTGCCATTTTCTTAAAACAATCCTAGCGGGCAAATCAAGGCGGTTGGCCGGAAGCCAGCGGCCCCCTCTGCCCTCCCCGCCTCCGCTCCACGACGTGGCACTCAGGCTGGGGCGTTCCCGACACTCCGGAGGCCGAGGATCTGGGCGCGTCCCGCACCCGGCTCCGCAGCCCCAGGGTGTGGCCCGCCCGCCCTGGCGTCCCGTCGGGGAAAGGCGCCCGACGAGGCCGCCGCGCACCCTCCAGGAAAACCCGCTCTGACCCCACCCGGACTGGGCCTCCGCCCCAGGGCGCC
>NW_011495040.1:1450318-1459971 GCF_000754665.1 Bison bison bison | reverse complement strand
AGCTCCGCAGCCCGCTGGGCAGGACCCGGCTCTTTCCCCGCGCGCGGTCCCTTCATCCAGTTCCCCCAGCTCCGTGGACCCCAGAGTGTTGGCAGCAGGCGCCGCCAGGGTGGGTGCCACGCCCTCAGTTTTCTAGGGGGCTGCACTCCCCCCTCTCCGGAAATCCGCTGCTCACCCGCAGCAGGGGCGTGGGAGGTCGGCGGGGCCAGGGTGTACGGTTGGGTATGGGTGTGAGTGTACTAAGTGTGCAGTGTATCATTGTTGAGTATGGATGTGCAGACGTGCTCGCGCGCTTTACAGCAGTCCCAGCTTGCAGGAGGCACCCACCCCTGTGCAGTCCCCACGTGTTTTGCCTTTAGCTTCCCGGAAATCCTCCACCCCCTTTCCCACTCCTCCTGGAGGTGAACGCCTGCGGGGCTCACACTTAAAGAATCCGAGCCAGGGGTCCTAGAGATGAAAGACAGGGAAGTACAGATAGATTTCCACTGCTCTTTGCTACTATTGGGGGCCCGTTGTTTCCGTTTTCGAGCTGTGGAGTTCCTGCAGGACCCATCGCTGGTGCTCCCTTAGGACGCTTGTTACAAGCATTGTCTGGCAGCCCCCAGGGGCTTGCTGTGTGTTTTTTCCTCACAGGGCTCCTAGGGACGTAGTGTCCCAAGGTTCGGTTTTTCTCCTTGAGTTAACCTTGAATATGCCCCTATAAAGGTTCTTGCTTTCCTTTTCAATCCATTATAGGAGTATACGGCAACTCTTCAAGTCTTTCTTAGAAAAGTTGTATCTTCATTCTGTTCAACATCTTTAGTTCCATAAATGAACAACCCAGGGGGTGAAGCTGGTCATTTTATTCGCTCTGAACTTTCCAAATGTCCAGGAGCATTACTAAGCCCTTTTATTTTCATTTTCTTTTTTGAGGGGGTTGCAGTGGGTCTTTGTTGCTGCCAGGTCTTTCTGTAGTGGCGGCGAGCAGGGACTTCTCTTGAGGCTTCTTGTTGAGGCTTCTCTTGTTGTGCAGCCCAGTCTCTAGGGCACACGGGCTTCAGTAGTTGTGGCACATGGGCTTAGTTGCTCCGTGGCATGTGGAATCTTCCTGGACCAGGGATCGAACCTGTGTCCCCTGCAGCGGCAGGCACATTCTTATCCACTGTGCCACCAGGGAAGACCAGCCAAGCACTTTTAAATTGGCATTTTGTGGAAACATCCTAAGTTCTGTCCCAGCCCTTCCTGATTTTGCCGGCTTTTTTTTCCCCCCACATTCCCTCAGTGCATTTGGCACAGAAGGAAATAAATTTGGGCGTATGAATTTGATATACCAAACTTCCTGTGTGCCTTTGGGCAAGTGTTTTCTTATACATCTTCATTTATAAGAGCTTTGGCATAAAACTTAAGTGAGATAAAGAACAGGCATCAAGTGGAAGCTTAACATGGCAGCCCCATGAGAGTGGCACACACACTTCATTTGTGTATCAGTCAACTGTTGCCACAGTATGCCGTGTAACAGACTATCACAAAAGTCAGTGGCTAAAACAATAATCACTTGTTCTCGCTCACTCCTCTGGAGGTAGGAGCTGCTGTGTTGGGCTCAGCTGGGCCTGATTTCACCCTGTTCGCGGGACCTAGGTCTGCTTCTCAGGTGTCTCGTGCTCTGGCCCAGGATCTAGCTGGAGCTTGTTCTCAAGGTGATGAGAAAACAGCAAAAGGGCTGTTGCGTAAGAGTGTGCAGAATTGTTGAAGTGTGTATTAAAGCATACCATGTCACCTCGTGTCTGTTAACATCCCGTAGGCCAAACCAACCATCAGTGGAATGGAGATGTGTAGTCCATTCATGGTGGGAGAGGGAGGGGAATGAACATTTCTTAAATAAACATCCAACTTCACAGGGTAGGCAAACAACCATAACAAACAATTCCCAAAGGGCCTTAATGCAGTAAAAGTTTATTCCCCATTCACACAGCAACATTTTATGCTCTTTCTGTTTAGATCGTGTTCCTCCTTGTAGTGACTCATGTACTCAGGCTTCTTCTCTCTCATTCCAGGCTCCTCCCCTAGGTCCTGGATGTTTATTCCATCCAGGCAGTGGATGGGAAAAGGGAAAAGAGAGGACTGCACTAGAGTTTTTAGGAATCAGGCTTGGAAGTGCTGCTTAGTCATGTCCAACTTTTTGCGACCACTGTGGACTAGCCCTCCAGGCTCCTCTGACCATGGGATTTTCCAGGCAAGAATACTGGGATGAGTTACCATTTCCTTTGCCAGGGGATCTTCCCGACCCAGGGATCAAACCCACATCTCCTGTGATTCCTGCATTAGCAGATGGTTTCTTTACCACTGAGCCACCAGTGAAGCGTATTCCAGGAGACTACTTGGAAGTAGTCTCCATCAGTTCTGCCCTCATCTCTTTGGCCAGGACTCAGTCACATGATGTCACCTAAATGCGAGGGAGGCTGGGAAATGTAGTCAAGCTATGTGCCCAGGAGTAAAAGACTTGGGAGCAGACTCTGCCATATATAATGGATTTGCCAAACTTCAGCATGAAAATATCCAGACATCCAGAGATGTCGACTCTTTGGAGGGTCTTGGTGGCACTGATTGCTTTTCAGATGTGATGCCAAGTGTTATTTAGGTATTACCTTCCTGGGCCCCACCTTTGGCCTGTGAAGGTGTCCTAATTTGGTCCCATGGTGAAGTACAATTCCAACTTCCTTTTATTTGGGAAACAAAGGAATCTATTTCTTCTAGTTACAGTTGTGGAGATGCATGTTTCAAACATGGCAGGATTTCCAAACTAAGGATCTCTGAGTAAACTTGCAGACATTCTTTTTTGTTTTGTTTTGTGTGCTGGGTAGCATGTGGGATCTTAGTTTCTTGACCAGGGGTTGAACCTGCATCCCCTGCAGCAGAAGCACAGAATCTTAATCATTGGACTTCCAGGGAAGGCCCCACATTCTTTATTTTCACTTATTCAGTTCTGTGGCTCATCTCTAAGAAAGCAGTGAGCCTCTTAGGCATTTGTTTCTTAAGAACAAAGGTCAAACCTTTGTTTGTTTAATTCAGCCCTATTGGCGGTGGTTTTAAACATCTGCATGTTTTTTTTGACACTTGTCCCTCCAATTCCTGAGTATAGACTATCCTTGGTGACTTTATTCTAGAGAATAAGATTCCAGAAATTATGCTTTTCCACTTAGGAGCCACACAGCTCTGCCTGACTCTCAGGGTGCCTCCACACTCTGAGAAAACTAAGCACCTTTAAGGGTAGGTCACTTGCAGGCTTTCTAGCCACAAGCCACAGCTGAGGTCTGAGCCAGCATCCACCACCAAGCACGCAAGTCCATGAGGTAATGCAGAGAGGAGCACACAAGCTGTCTCAGGTCCCATTGCAAGTTCATGAGTAAAATACATGTTGCAGTTTTTATAAGTCACTAAAGTCTTGGGAATTTTTGTTCTGTGGCACCACAATTCATTTCCCCATGAGATAGAAAAAAGAGTTCCTTGGACTGCAAGGACATCAAACCAGTTAATCCTAAAGGAAATCAATCATGAATATTTATTGGAAGGACTGATGCTGAAGCTGAAGCTCCAATACTTTGGCCACCTGAGGCAAAGAGCTGACTCATTAGAAAAGACCCTGATGCTGGGAAAGATTGAAGGCAGGAGGAGAAGGGGATGACAGAGGATGGGATGGTTGGATGTCATCACCAACTTGATGGACATGAGTTTGAGCAAGCTCCAGGAGATGGTGAAGGACAGAGAAGCCTGGGGTGCTACAGTCCATAGGGTTGCGAAGAGTGTCACAACTGAGTGACTGAACAATAACAGCGACAGAAAAATCATAACTTAGGGATGCCAGGGTCTTTGGTCTTATTGGGGGATTTTCCCTTAAATATCTTCCATAATACTTACACACATACTTTTCAACAAGGGTTTATCAGTGTCCATGGGGTTCTGGCAATGTTCTGGGTGTGGAAGGTAGAAAGATGACGAGACTCTTACTAATGTCTAGTGTAGAAACTGAATAACTCTGAATCAGTCAACAAGCTGTGGCACGTGCCCTGTGTTTCCTTATGTCTTGGGGCTTCATTTGTCTGACAACATATCAGCCTGCTGCTTGGAGCAGATTTTATTCTGTTCACAGATGGTATAGAGAAAGCAGAACCACTCAGCTCCAATTGTATTTCTATTGAGAAGGAAGAGCTGGAAATTGAAGCACTGATAAGAAGGACAGAAGGGAGTCTTTTCTTCTTTTTATGAGATCTTAGTCCCCTGACTAAGGGATCGAACCCAGGCCCTGCTGCAATGGAAGTGCAGAGGCTTAACACTGGACCCCCAAGGAAGTCCCCCAAAGGGAGTCTTGATGACTGTCAATTTGTTGGGGGGCTGGGAGAAGCCTTTGGAGATTTACCGGGGGACTCCAGCCCTCAGACCTGGCCATTGTGACTTCATTTTTAGGGACTTGAATGGAAATGTAGATAGAATGCTGACTATATTATTAATAGGGAGGATGAAACACTGTAAACACCAAAGCAAGCAGGAGAAATGGACGAAATATGATGACATTGGGCCCACAGGACAGACACAGAGCCTTCTCAGCCTGACCATTAACCCTGCAAGGACAGGGAGACATGAGTAACAGGATTAACTCTCAAGTGGCAAGGAGATTTGTGGCAGTGTGAACAGGAAGAACGAATTCAGTCCAGGTTTCCTTGAATATAAGGAAGACATCTGCACCTCCTTTGTTCACTCCTGGCTGAAATGCTCACGTGAAATGTTCCTCCTGGTCTAGGTGTTCACATTGTGCCCTTTCTCTTTTCATGAAGAAAGCTGCTTGAGTGTCCTTGCCTCAGAGAATTCTCCTTGACCATTCCTATCATTCCCTAAATTTAACCTTGTTTCATTTTTCTTCTTAAAATCTGATAAAAGTTTATATTCAGGTATGGGGAAGTCATTCTGGCTTACACATGCGTTAAGTTGAATTTTATGCTAATTCCAGTAGCCTATTTGTGGCCTATCAAACATACATTGTGTGTGGGTTAGTTGCTCAGTCATGTCTGAGTCTATGCAACCTCAGGGACTATATTCCGCCAGGGTCCTCTGCCCCTGGAATTCTCCAGGCAATGATACTGGAGTGGGTTGCCATTCCCTTTTCCATCAAACATACATTCTACATCTTTTAAAAAAATATTTTAATTTATTTATTAATTTGACTGCGCTGGGTCTTAGTTGCTGCACACAGGATCTTTGGTTGCCACCTTCGGGATCTAGTGCCCTGACCAGGGATCAAACCCAGGCCCCCTGTGTTGGGAGTGCAGAGTCTTAGCTACTGGACCACCAGGGAAGTCCCTACATCTGTTTTAATCATTGAAGAAAAGGGTGCATTGATGGGAAATAAAGAATGCCCGTATTAAAAATACAGATGAAATATTTTCCTTCCCAGGACACCAGTGTTGGTACTTCTTCAACGAAAAGATTCCCTTCCCAGGTGTCAAGGCCATACTGACTTACTGTGCATGTGCTGATTTTTTGTTTGTTTAAATCTTGAAGGAATGTATACCTGACTTGTTTAGTGGTCTTTGTTGTGACAAGAAATAAAACTGTGCTGAAAACCATGCTTCTCTGGAGTAGTTCCTTGGAGTTATCTGAGAGGCTGTCTTCTGGGTTATAGTCCACAGTTTGGCTCAATAAAACTCTTTTCTATTCCTATTACAGGTTGTTTATTGATTATTTCGTCAACTAATCTATCTCTGCTCCTGCTGCTGCTAAGTCGCTTCAGTTGTGTCCGACTCTGTGCAACCCCATGGACTGCAGCCTACCAGGCTTCTCAGTCCATAGGATTCTCCAGGCAAGAACACTGGAGTGGGTTGCCATTTCCTTCTCCAATGCATGAAAGTGAAAAGTGAAAGTGAAGTCGCTTAGTCGTGTTCGACTCTTCGCGACCCCATGGACTGCAGCCTACCAGGCTCCTCCGTCCGTGGGATTTTCTGGGCAAGAGTACCGGAGTGGGGTGCCATTGCCTTCTCCGAATCTATCTCTACCAAACATATATTCATCTCTTTGTTTTTGTCTGTCTCCCACACTAGGAAATGGGAGACCTCATGTGTCTCATTTACCACCAGCACCAAATATAATGCCTGATATATAGTAAGTGCTCAATCAATATTCCTGGAATACATGCATAAAATTCTTAACCAAAATGCAATAAGCTACTTTGGGGATAGTGATGAATGTCTCCCTGTCACTGGAGACATTCAGTGAGAAGTGGATAGCCAGGGGTGTGAACTGTGATAGGGACGATTCAGACCCTGGGCTCGAGTAGGTTCACTAAGGTACAATGAGTACAACTGCTTCTCCCTAGGTGACCGCCCTGGTCCCTTTCAAGCTGTTTTTCCAGTTGTGAAACAAACTTCCTTTTGGCTGTCAGTTCTGGCAGCCTGAAAATAGCTGTGTGACTCTCACACCATGGAGGTTGAGGAAGCAAAGAAATCAACAAGTTGTGTTTGTGTTTTCCATACCATCAAAACACTGTTTATCTTTGTAGCTCATGGAGTTTAAGGACTCCCCAAGATAAAACTGTGAAGAAAGCAAAGTGGGCCTTTGAGGTTCAGCCTCAGTAATGATTGTCCTGCTCTGGAGACATGTGAATGAACCCCTAAATCAAGCTTGGCAGTTGCTGAGATCACCCACGTGGCTAACAGTCACAGTGTGGGTGAGGATGTTATTGTTTCAGTTTTCACCTCTGCTGTTAGAATAGCAATAATAAAACCAATCTTTTTGAGCTGTTGTCATATTCCAGGCCCTGTGAAAAAAATTTCATGTATTGTGTCACTAAAACCTAAGCAAAGCAGTGTGAAATGGCATTATTTTGATCCACTCTGCTTTACAGGGTAGGCTCTGAGGCTTGGTCAAGGTCATACAACCAGTAACTGGCATGGCTAGAGCTTGAATCCAGTTCTACCTGATTGTAAACCCTGAGCTTTTAATCATGACACCACCCTTGCCTGGACTTGGCAGCAGGGTTTGCAAACTGGATCCATATGGATTATATATTTTATTTGGTCACATTAAAGTTAACAAAAAACTTCAGCAGGTACTCAAATATTGGAAGATTTCCAAGTTGAAGATCCAGCAACTCTGGATCTATATTTTTTTCTCACGTAGCACCATGATTAGCAGCCTCCCCTTGAAATGGGGTATGTCTGCTTCCCTTTACTGGTTTCTCTACCACCCCGTAATGTCTTTGCAGCATGGAGACCAGTGTTAGTTGCCATTTATTATATATGTATGGGTGTTTTACTTAGAGTAGATAAATGTTTCTTGTCCCCAGATCTCATTTGTGGACATTTGCCTTCAAGATAGCCCCTAATGGTCCTACTTCTTGTTCCCACTCTTGTGTCATCCCCTCCTCTATTGTACCAGGATTTGTCTGTGTGACCAACAACATATGGTAGAGAAGATAATATGTCACTTCTTTCTCTTTTTAAAAAATTGTTATTTTTTGGCTGTGCCTCCCAGTGTGCCAGATCTTAGTTCCCTGACCAGGGATCGAATCTGTACCTCCTGCAGTGGTAGCACAGAGTCTTAACCACTGAACTTCCAGGAAAGTCCCATATGCCATTTCTGAGATTATGTTATAAAAGATGAACTTCTAATTTGATGCCTGGCTTTCTTGCTCTTTCTTTTCTATCTCTCCTTCTTGGGAAAGCCAGCTGCCATGTTGGGAACAGTCCTGTGGAGATGCCCATGTGGTGAGGAGCTCAAGTCTCATCAACAGTCAGTGATTCGCTAAGGCTTGTCAACTAGTCAGCTTGGGAGTCGATTCCCTGGCAGCTTTTGAGCCTTCAGAAGGCTGCAGCTTTGACCGATAATCCAACTGCAACGTCCTGGGAGATCCTGAGTGAGAACCACCCAACTAAACCATTCCTAGAAACCATTAGATGATAAATGTTGTTGTATGTTGCTATGATTTGGAGCAATTTGTTACTGGGCAACAGAAAAACTAATTCACTCTCAAAAGTGGTGAGAGCACATAGATCAAGAGTGTCATGTGGTTAAAAAAATTAAAATTAAGAAAGAGCACATGTATCTGTAGAAGTAAAGGATATTTATATTGTTATGAAACCTACTGTAGTAAGAACTGTGACTGATATATGGGGAAGAGGAGTGATGGCAATCTTAACCAGGCCTGTCTTACTTCTTCATACTGGCTGCCTGGCTCTTTCTAGATCTTTGAGTCTCCAAGCTTGCTGTAGGGCAGTTGTTTCAAACTAGTTTTGACCTTGATGATCACCCTCCCATCTCCCAAGAAGTACATTAAGTACATTTCACATGGTGACCCAGGACTCACAAGAGCACACAGATGAAATAAAAGTTTCACCAGAACAATACTTCTACTATGAGTGCCCTCTTTCTCTGACTCTTTTTCATTTTAAAAAACGTTTACTTTGGAATAATTATAGACTCATAGAAAGTTGCAAAAACAGTACACTGAAGTCCTCTGTGTACTTGATGGTAACATCTTATACAACTGCAATGCTGTATCAAACCCAGGACACTGACATGCTTGTGATTTACAGACCTCTTCCAGATTTTACCCTGGTGGCTCAGATGGTAAAGTGTCTGCTTGCAATGAGGGAGACCAGAGTTCTATCCCTGGGTTGGGAAGATCCCCTGGAGAAGGAAATGGCAGCCCACTCCAGTACTCTTGCCTGGTAAATCCCATGCACAGAGGAGCCTGATAGGCTACATTCCATGGGGTCACAAAGAGTTGGAAACGACTGAGTGACTTCACTTTCACTTTCGAGATTTTACCAATAATTAAATGCACTCTGCTGTGTGTAGGTCTATGCAATTTTGTCACATGCATAGATTTGCACAACCACCCCAATCCAGATACAGACATATTCCATCACCACAAAGGGAATTTCTGGTGCTACTTTTACTTGCTCCTTGGAAGGAAAGTTATGACAAACCTAGACAGCAGTTAGAAAGCAGACGTTACTATGCCGACAAGGGTCTGTATAATCAAATCTATGGTTTTTCTGATAGTCATGTGCCGATGTGCGAGCTGGATGGTAAAAAAGGCTGAACGCCGAAGAACTGATGCTTTTGAATTGTCCTACTGGAGAAAACTCTTGAGAGTCCCTTGAACTGCAAGGAGATCAAATCGGTCAATCCTAGAGGAAATCAACCTGAATATTAATTAGAAAGACTGTATATTGTCACGCTGCTTATTTAACTTATATGCAGAGTACATCATGAGAAACGCTGGGCTGGATGAAGCACAAGCTGGAACCAAGATTGCTGGGAGAAATATCAATAACCTCATATATGCAGATGACACCACCCTTATGGCAGAAAGTGAAGAAGAACTGAAGAGCCTCTTGATGAATGTGAAAGAGGAGAGTGAAACAGTTGGCTTAAAGCTCAGCATTCAGAAAACTAAGATCATGGCATCTGGTCCCATCACTTCATGGCAAATAGATGGGGAAACAGTGGAAATAGTGACTGACTTTATATTTTTGGGCTCCAAAATCACTGCAGATGGTGACTGCAGTCATGAAATTAAATGATGCTTACTCCTTGGAAGGAAAGTTATGACCAACCTAGACAGCATATTGGAGAAGGCAATGGCACCCCACTCCAGTACTCTTGCCTGGAAAATCCCA
>NW_011495040.1:1423782-1449668 GCF_000754665.1 Bison bison bison | reverse complement strand
GGGGTAAACTCTGGGAGTTGGTGATGGACAGGGAGGCCTGGCGTGCTGCGATTCCTGGGGTCGCAAAGAGTAGGACACGACTGAGCGACTGAACTGAACTGAACTGAAGATTCTACAATATTATATGGATGAATCATATAGTATTTAATTAATACACGTTGGTTTACATTTACATTGTTTTCAGTAGTTTGCTACTACAAACTACTACCTTAATGTTTGCAGATCCCAGGCCAGAATATAAATGGAGACTCACATGCCACGTGTTTAAATATTTAATTTATTAAGCAAACTAGCATACTGATAAAGAAAATATATTTTATCCTCCTGCATAAGAAATTCAATTTCATAATATAATTTAGAAAATGGATAATTGAATTTGAAAAATATTATGCAGATTATGGGCATTCTATTCATAAACTGGGGACATTTAAAAGAAGACCACAATTAAGATATACTAATAAAAACATTTCTAATAAATCACTGGAAATTTATTCCACAAGTTTTTCTTCTGTTCTCACTTAAGCATAATTAGTAATTGTGTTGGTATCAAGAGTTTTACATAACTTGTGTTCCAAAGATAGTAATTAATATATTTATATATTATAAATATACAAGTAATATAATTATATACATATGTATACAAATATATAAGTAATATAATAATTTAATATAAGTAATATAATTATATTCAAAGTATACAAAATTTAAACATACAGGTGATTTTCCTTATTCAGGGAAGTTTTGTACCATAAAGTCACTGCCAATGCTGAATTGGTGAATATCAAATATCCAAGAGATAGTCAGTTTCCTGTAAACATGTGGTCAGAGCATTTTCATCAGCTGATCCATATGTAAGCTTGTTTTATGTGTGTTTCTGTTGAAAGACACCTTATTTAGGATGTACTGTTGATTCATTAACATTGAATGCACACAGCCAACAGCATAAAATGCCTGTACAAAACTTACGTAACAAGTGCATTTTTGTCTGTAAAGCATGTCACAATCTTATTCTCAAGAACACTAGACAGCACTTCATCACTCTAGCTGGGCCATTTTAAACAGTGAAATCACCAACAAAAATGAGAAAAATGAGGTACTAAATAGACTGCAAGAAGAATACTTATTTATAGTATAAGAGCTGAAATAAGAAGGCAGAGTGTTGCCTTGTGTGGCCTCCTCTGGGCAACATGCACCTTGGGAGCTCAAATATTCCAGCATTCTGTGTGTGTCTTAAAGTGACTACAAAATCACTGTGAGGTTGATTTGGGGGTTAAAAATGAACTTTAGCAAGTACATAATTTTCAACTATGGTGTCCATGAATAATGAGGACCAACTTTATTTTAATAAAAAATGTGAATTCAATAGGTAAACAACAACAAAAAGTTCATTCATGTTTTAAATATTTTCTTTTAGAATATTAACAGTATTCTAAAGCAAAATACAAATAATTATTAACAAATTTCAAAGTCACGTTAGCATTTTAAAAAATAATATTTTTGTAGGCATAATTGAATTCAATAAAGAATTTCATAAAAATGAAAGTATTTGCATTTATGGCATTCAAAGTCAATCTCGCGGCCATTAGAAAGAATCTGTATTTTGCTTCATAAGTATTATGTCTGGACCTACACATGCACAAATTAAAGAATAATATCAGCTGTTCATTACTACAAAATATTCCTTAGCTGTCACATGCAGCTGTTGGGAATACTGTGCTAATCTGTGAGCAATGCCTGCAGCTGCAGGAATTCCTGTGCTAATTTTTGGAGGCGCATACTGGAACAGGAAAAGTAGCAAGATAATGGGTGCGGGATACTCCTGGGAATCATCGTTAAGCAAGAATCTATGAGAGAAAAAGTTTGAGTGACAGAAGTGCTCGGGTAAGTGCCTCTATCATTCCAGTCATCCCTAAACACAATAGCACATCATCTTCGGTGCTGTCAGCAGCACAGCCCACAAAGCTCCCTGGCACTGAGATGCGGTCACCCTTTGCTTCCGGCACTTAGAGCCAAGGAAGCCTGTGCTGGGTCTGTTGGTGCTTGTGTGTGGAGTGTACGTGTGTGCTAAGTGGCTTCAGTCGTGTCCGACTCTTTGAGACGTCACGGACCGTAGCCCCCAAGGCTCCTCTATTCATGGGATTCTCCAGCCAAGAATACTGGAGTGGGTTGCCATGCCTTCCCCCAGGGGATCTTCCCCACCAGGGATCGAACCTGGGTCTCCTACATTGCAGGCGAAATTCTTTACCTTCTGAGCCACCAGGGAAGCCCTGTGTGTGGAGGGACTTCTGCTAAGTGCCAGCACCCCTTGCCTGGGTCTATGGAAAGGACCATCAGAAAGGATGCTGCGAATGATTTAAAGCAAACAAAACCCTCGCAAGCTTCCGTGAAGGATACATTCTCTCGGCTTCTTGGAATCATTGTTGTAGTTGTCACCGATTTTCATTCATTTCTAATTTCTTTTTAATTTGCATGATTACTAGAAAACTGGCCCCTTCTGGATACTCGTTTTTTTTTTTTACCCTCCTACTTACGGAACATGCAAAATTTCTATTTTCTTTTTAGCTGATTTGCTCATTTGAAAATTCATATTCTTTTTCTGTCTCTTTTATGCAGTGTGTTCCTCTTTGGCTTGGAGCCAAATTTAACAGCTTCCTCCCAGTGAAGCCTTACCAAAAGCTAATTACAAGCTTACTGGGAAGGGAGTAACAATTTAGAACAGGCAAGTAGAGAAAAAGGTTTTATTTATTATCTTTGTACCTCCAGAAAGGAAAGCGGCAAATGTGTGCTTTGAGGTTGTTTTTGTTCAGTTGCTAAGCTGTGTTCGACCGTTTGTGACCCCATGAACTACAGCACACCAGGCTTCCCTGTCCTTCAGTATCTCCAGGAGTTGGCTCAAACTCATGTCCATTGAGTCAGTGTTGCCATCCAACCATCTCACCCTCTGACGCCCCCTTCTCCTCCTGCCCTCAATCTTTCCATCAAGGTATTTTCCAATGAGTTGGCTCTTCGCATCAGGTGACCAAAGTATTGGAACTTCAGCTTCAGCATCAGTCCTTCCAACGAATATTCAGGACTGATTTCCTTTAGGATTGGCTGGTTTGATCTCCTTGAACTCCAAGGGACTATCAGGAGTCTTCTCCAGCAGCACAATTCAAAAGCATCAGTTCTTATGCAATCGGCCTTCTTTAGGATCGAGCTCTTACATCTGTACATGAATTTCAGGTAAAACTCCTCTTTTCTAATAAAGCACCTCAGACAGCACGTGAGGTCAGGAGACCTTGGTCCCAGTGGTGGTACCATTACCTACTAACCCTGGGCTCTGGGCCAGTCACTTCATTCTCTGAGCTTCAATTTTCTCATCTAAGAAATGAAGATAGTAATTGAGCTGTCATGAGGATCAGGGAGATCAAGTATGTGAAAGAATATTATAGGTGAGATGTACTATATGAAAGGGAGTGGTTCAACTGCTTTAGTTCATTTTTATCATTTTCCCCACACTAGGCTAATTACTTCTCTGCAGCATTTTCTGAGCTACTTTCAGTATTATTCTATTTGCATCGTTCCATGTGGCCCAATAAATGCTCCCAAGCTGAATATGAATTCTTCACAAGAGGTTTCTGGACATGTTAAAGGGACAGGGTCATTTTGGGCATAGTGATGATGGGTGGAATAAACTGTCAGAGTCCTGAAATTAAGGTCAGATGATATCTGGAATTGATGGGAAAATGTTTAAGGAAGTTATGGGAGAGTTCCAATATAGAAATGGTAGGGGAAACGGGAACGGGAACTCACCCATTGTGTTTGTTTGCTAGGGCTGCCGTAACAGAACACCCGAGGCTGTGTCCTAAACAACAAAAATCCATTTTCTCACAGTGTGCATGCTGGAAGTCCAAAGTCAGGGTGTGACTAGGTTTGGCTTCCTCAAAGGCCTCTTTCCTGGCTTGTAGACGGCTGCCTTCTCACTGTACCCTAACAATGGTTGTCCTCTGAGCATGTCCATCCATGATGTCTCTCTGGGTATCCATATTCCTCCCTATAAGGGCACCAGTCAGACTAGATTTGAGCCCTATCCTAATAACCTCATTTTAATTTAATCATCTCTTTTAAGGCCTTATATTCAAGCAGGGTTATATTCTGAGGTGCTGGGGATTAGGACTTCCAGCATAACAAATTTGGGGAGGAGACACATTCAGTCCATAATGCCCATCAACATTTAAATCACATGCTAATACAGCTGCCAGGTTTGGTCCAGGACAGGAACTCTGACTCCTAGCTCTCTGTCAACTGAAGCAAACATACCAATTTTTGTCCACGAAGCATAGGCCAATACATGCTGTGAGTGGTTGAGGAAACCAGGGAGCCCTCACCTGAGAATCTGCGTGTCACTTGCCCTGGCTCATGCTTTCATTTGCTCGTGTATTTATTCAACAAGCATTTCCTAGTGCCCGTCAGGTGCTGGGCAACAGACAGGGTGCAGGCATCTTGACCTCTAACCTTGATATGTTCATGGTCTGTAATGGGAAATAGACACATAAATAAATGGATGTGATGACATGTGATGGATATAACAGAACAACTCTACAAGATTCAGTGGTGACATGGGCTGATCCACATGCCTGTGGACATTTGAGCTGAGTCTTAAGGAGGGTGTAATGCCACCAATAATAACTGCTATTTATGCAATCTTTTCTATGTGGCCAACTTGGTGTTTTAAGTTTTAATTATGTTATCTCAATGATAATCATCTCAACCACAGTTACTACTGGGTTGTTGAGTCCTTATGACTACCCTGGGGCAAGTATTATTACCTTCATTTTACTAATGAGGAAACAAAGATCTAGGGAGTTTGTTAGGGACTGAATGTTTATGCCCCCCCCAGAATACATATGTTGAAGCCTATAACCTAGAGCATTGATATTAGGAGGCGGGGCTGTTGGGAGGGAATTAGGTTTAGACGAGGCCATGAGGGTGGAGACCTCATGATGGAATTAGTGCTCTAATCTAAGAAAAGGTAAGCGTGTGCTCAATTGTGTCATCTCCTGGATTGGAGACCCCATAGACTGTAGCCCTCCTGGCTCCTCTGTTTATGGAATTCTCCAGGCAAGAATACTGGAGAAGGTTGCCATACCCTCCTCCAGGGGATCTTCCTAACCGAGGGATTGAACCTGTTTCTCCTGCATCTCCTGCATTGGCAGGGGGGTTTCTTCTAAACTTCTCAGCCTCCAGAGCTGTGAGAGATAAATGACTTTTATTTAAGCTACCCAGTCTACCGTGTTTTGTTATGACAGAGCAAGCTAAGATAGAACCAAAGGAACAAGCCCAGGCTCTCCCGGTCCTAAGTGATAGAGCAGCGATCTGAATCTATGTTGATATAAATCTCAACAGAATTTAGGCAGAGGGGAGCAAGGAAAGAGGCAGTGAGGGATGGAAGAGGCTGTCTAGGTAAGAGATCAAGAGGCGCTGACTCACAGAGTGGGGATGGGGATTAAAAAAACTGAAGAATCTGAGAGTTGATCACCACAGAAGATATGCAGTGGTGGGTGTGATATGTTAGTGTTGGTCGCTTCAGTTGTGTCTGACTCTGCAGACCCCATGGACTGTAGCCCACCAGGCTCCTCTGTCCATGGAATTCTCCAGGCAAAGAGAGGTTTCTAGCTGGTTCAGGTGACTTAGCGACGGTAACAGAAATAACTAAAACTGTGTGTTAGGCTCTGTGCTAAATGTCCCTCCCTGTGTGTCCAAGCCTCACCCATCTTGATTATTTTTTCATAAAATGTATCATACCATGTGAATTACAAATGGGTGTATATGTGTAGATACATAGTTAATAAATAGCCAAGACTATAGCCTAATCAAGAATCAAGGTGACACATTCAAAAAACCCATCACAGGGACCCTGATGGTCCAGTAGTTAGAACTTGGTGCTTTCACAGCTGTGGCCTAGGTTCAGTCTATGGTAGGGGAACTGATATCTCATAAACCATGCAGCAGTTTCAAGAAAAAAAAAGATATCATGGAAATTAGGCAATCTGGCCTTAGAGAGCACCTAGTCCATGGGGTCACTAAGAGTCAGACACGACTGAACGACTTCACTTTCACTTTTCACTTTCATGCATTGGAGAAGGAAATGGCAACCCACTCTAGTGTTCTTGGCAGCAGCAGTTCCCTTTACCTGCATGATCAGCTCAGCGAGTGTAGAGGTCCAAGAATGCCCCAGGGCCTCAGGGAGAAATGTAGAAGTTCCCTGAGGGATTGACTGATACGTTTGCAGAGATGAGGGTATCACTACGTCAGGGGTGAACTGACCCCATAAAGAGGGCCCCAGGGAAGGTTGCCCAAGCCAGAGATGAAAGTAAAGCGGCCTTCAGATTTCAGGTAATGTGCAAGTCAGGAGATCAGCCAGGGAAAAAGGCTTTGGGCTGCACCAGCGGCAGATGCTTCAGGTGAACCTCTGGCTCTTGGACCTGCTTGGGGAGGAGGGAAAAAGAAAGAATGACCCAATGTTGAGCATTTTCCCTGGCAGGTGGGGGTGTGGGGGGTTGAATGAAGTCCTAGAAGATTGCTTGGATCAGGAAGAGACTGAATTACCTTTAACTGGCTCAGCTCCTCAGGCCTCCCAGAGAAATAAAGCAAGCTGCATCCCCCTCTCCTCAAATGTGCTTTGCATCTTCCTCAGACACATAGTGTGTAAACATCTCTCCCATTTGCTTTGTCTTTCTTGTGGCTTAGCTGGAAAGAATCTGCCTGCAATGCAGGGGACCTAGTTTAGACCCCTGGGTTGGGAAGATCCCCTGGAGAAAGGAAAGGCTACACACTCCAGTATCCTGGCCTGGAGAATTTCATGGACTGTATAGTCCATGGGGTCGCAAAGAGTCGGACATGCCTGAATGACTTTCACTTTCACTCTCCTGTCCCGATATCTGTGTTTTCTGTGAATAAGGTGTAGCAGTCCTTACTGTCCCAATAGGATGACTCTTTGGGTGACTGTATTAATAATGCTTTTTATTTGTTTTATTTAAAAATTTATTTCTTTATTTTTCACTGTAATGGGTCTTCATTGCTGTGAAGGCTTTTCTCTAGTTGCAGTGAGAAGGGGCTATTCTCTAGTGGTTTTGTGTGGGATTCTCATTGCAGTGGCTTCTTATTGTGGAGCACGGTCTCTATAGCAGGTGAGCTTCAGTAGTTGTGGTTCCTGGGCTCAATAGCTATGTGGTGCACGGGCTTAGCTGTTCTGAAGCACATGGGATCTTCCCAGATCAGGGATCAAACCTGTGTCTCCTGCTTTGGCAGGTGGATTCTTTACCACTGAGCCACTAGGGCTCAGGGCTGTAATGCTTTTTAGAGACAAGTAGTATTGCAAATCGGGTTTCCGGGCAAGTAGACTCTGAGATGGTTTAAGGTGCAGGATGTTTGTCAAGGAGTGCCCTAGGATTACCTCCTGTGGAAGGGGAGGAAGGAAGTGAGACTGGGCAAAGGGAAGAGAGCTAAGATGGCTTCAGTCCCCCTTCGGGGCTCTGGAACTAGGGTTGTCCCAAAAGGGGCTGAGCAGGTGCCCTCTGCTGCTCAGGCAATACTGAAGGGCCTGACCCAAATCTGCAGACAATGCCCCCAGCCAGTTAGGGCAGCTAACCCTCCCTTGAACTGGGATCTCGGCTGTGTTTCAAAGTGTCCATCCCAGGAGATTTAGGATAAGAATGGCTTTGGGCTAGAACCTGACTGCTGCCAGCAGCCCCCCTGGGAATTTTGAGCACCTACCGCTACTACACCCCACAACCTTCATGATCCTTGTGCTTCCTCTGTGGGTCTGGCCTGCTCTTTCCTGGGCACTATCTGGATCATCCTCACTGTGTTCTTCTGACCAAGTCCTGGAGGAGCTACTCACAATGACCTAGGTCTGGGATTCCCAAACCCTTCTGTGGGATACTGATACTAGAGATGCTAGCATGATCTTCACAAGCTGGGTGATATGTACACACAGGTTCATACTCTTCCCCCTTCCTTTGTGTGTGTTTCCAATCCTACTCCTGGGCATATACCCAGAGGAAAACATGGTCTGAAAGGATATATGCACCCCAATGTTCATTGCAGCACTGTTTACAATAGCTAAGACATAGAAGCAACCTAGATGTCCATCGACAGAAATGAATAAACAAGATATAGTACATACATACAATGGAATATTACTCAGCCATTAAAAAGAATGAAGTAATGCCCTTTGCAGCAATGTGAACGGACCTAGAGATTGTCATGCTGAATGAAATAAGTCAGATAGAGAAGGAGAAATATTGTATGACAGCTCTTATATGCGGAATCTAAAAAGAAATGATGTAAGTGAACTTATTTGCGAAACAGAAATAGACTCATAGACTTAGAGAATGAACTTATGGTTGCCATGGGGGAAGAATGGGGTGAGGGGAAGAGATAGGGAATTTGGGGTTGACAAGTACACAGTGGGTATTTAAAATGGATAACCAACTAGATCCTGTTCTATAGTACTGGGGACTCTGCTCAATGTTTTGTGGTAGCCTGAATGGGAGGGGAGTTTGGGGGAGAATAGATACTTGTATACGTATGGCTGAGTCCCTTTACTGTCCACCTGAATCTACCACAGCATTGTTAATAGGCTATACTCCAGTACAAAATAAAAATGAAAAAAATTATCCACAATAACATTATCATCTTTAATAGCATAAACAATAATTCCTTGTGATGAACAAAAACCCAGCATTCAAATTTCCCCAAAGTCTCTTAAATGCTGTCATTATAATTCATTTGTTTGGATCGGGAATCAAATAATGCCCAATTACTCTAATGGGTTGACAAGTCTCTTGCGTGCGTCCGCGCTCAGTCGCTTCAGCCATGTCAGACTATTTGCAATGCTGTGGACTGTAGTCTGCCAGGCTCCTCCGTCCGTGGGATTCTCTAAGCAAGAATACCGGAGTGGGTTGCCTGTGCTCTCCTCCAGGGGATCTTCCCAACCCAACAGGAACTCGTGTCTTCTGCATTGCAGGCAGATTCCTTACTGCTGAGACATTGGGAAAGCCTGACCAGTCTCTTAAGTCTCTTTAAATCTCTAGTTTCTGCTTCCTCTTTTTTTTTTTTCCCTTGTAATTTATTTGTTGAAGAAAACTGATCATTTGTCCTGTAGAGTTAGTGACCACACTAATTGAATTTTGCTATTTGCATCCCTAGTGATTGTGTTTAACATGCTTCTGTGTTCCTTGTATTTTAAAGGAAAAAAAATTAGTAAGAAAAATAATGATCTAATGTAATTATCTGAATTAAACTATTTTTATTCCTGAAAAAAAAAAATCTTCATAATGGAAGATATAAACAAATATATCTCCTTAAAGAAAATATGAGCTGGTAATGAGAGGAGGAGGTACGGTGAAGCAGGTGAAAGTCTGGATTCTGAAGTGAGAGTATGTGAGTTTGACTCCAGCACCTACCAGAGGCAGCGACTTGGACAAGTGACTTAACCTCCACATGCAGTATTCTGCTTCCCAGAACAAGGAGGGTGGGTCTTGACAGATGGGGACAGTGTCCATATCCACGTGGTTGTTTTGTGGAAAAAATATCAAATATGAAGCCCAGGATGTATTTTTTTTCAAAGTTGTACATGTGTGTATACAAGGGCCAACTGAAGAAAATAATTGTATGGACGCCTCATTTCTGGGAGACTGTAAAACACATTTCTCTCTGTAGATGAACCTCTGATTTTGGACCAAGTGTGTTCATACACACATGGAGAGAAGCTGACCCTCGGACTGGAATTCTGGGCCACAAGGGGGAATAGATTAGAATCTAATCTTCGTTAGATTCAAACTCACAAAGAAGTGAGTTTCCTTCTTAGGAATAAGGAAAATGAATCTCTGAGCCCTTGGGAAGGATGACTTATGGCCTACAGATGAGAGGGGATGTGAGCAGAGATGCTTCCTCACTAAGGCTACCAACAGTCTGTGAAGCCAGGCTGCAGGTTAAAAGACCTTGGGATGCTGGGGGGCAGCCAAACTCTGGCAAGGAATGAAGAAGCAAAAACGAGAAGCCTCCACTCTCCATCGTGAAAATAACAGATGCCAGGGCAGTGGCATTCAAAGACTGGTGGGGTCTCAGGGGCTGGCTTGGGGTCATGGCAGAGGCCAGCAGAGAGAAGGTGGCTGAGAATGCTGGTAGCACGATGCATCTCTTGAATCAGAGTCACAAGAATACCCATAGTTTCCTCTGCCCTGCTTCTCTCCCCAGCACTCTTCCCTGCAGAATTATTTATGGTCATGAGAAATGACAGGGAGGCCCTGTTGTGGAGAGCACTGTAGCTGCTGGGAAGAACAAGGCTATTAGATTTTGAAGTGGAGGAACGTTCCCAACTGGACAAGTCATAGAGTGAGCGCTCAAGAAGCATTCAGTCCAAAAAAAAAAAAAAAAATCATTAAGGGCTTCCCTGGTGGCTCAGTGGTGAAGAATCCACTTGCCAATGCAAGAGATGCGGGTTCGGTCCTGGTCCAGGAAGATCCCACATGCCATGGAGCAACTAAGCCCGTGCTCCACTACTACTGACCTTGTGCTCTAGAGCCAGGAAGCTACAACTACTGAAGCCCGAGCACCCTAGAGCCTAGACTCTACTACAAGAGAAGCCACCACAACAACAAGACTGCACATTGTAATAAAGAGTAGCCCTAGCTTGATGCAATAAAAGAAAGCCCACGGAGCAAAAATGACCCCGCACAGCAAAAAAAAAAAAAATTATTAAAACTAAATGAATTATAAAAGTTGTGCTTGGTATAAAAAAAATCAGCAATATACAAGCTGCCTGCAGTGGAAGCTCAGAGTCTTAACCACTGGACTGCCAGGGAAGTAATATAGAAGCACAGAGAATCAAAACGAAAGTCTCTCCGCAGAAGTCATGAGTTTGGTGTGAACATAAAGATCTTCCTCATTTGTTCAAACAGCCATGTAACTTTTCATTTTAAGGACCGTGTGAGATTGTTTTCTATCGTTCTAATGCTCCAGTGAGCCCAGCTTCACTTCTAATGCTTCAGAGTGTGTGTGTGAGTGTGTGTATGTGCATGTGTGTTTGCACATATGTGTCAATATTTCCCTTGGACAGATTCCTGCACTGGAATTTCTAGGTCAAGGGACATCCACATTTTAAATGGTGCTGGACAGCATTACACAAAGCCTGTACATTTCGACTGAGCGCTGCCATGCTTTTGCTGCTGCCAATTTAAGTGGTGAAAAAATGTAATCCTTAGCTGTTTTATTTTGCTTGATTAAAGGAATATTATATTTTATCTTTTAAATTGTGGTAAAATACACTTCACAAAATTTACCATATTAATCATTTTTGAGTGTACATTTCTGTGAAATTAAGTTTATGTTTATTGTTGTGTGACCATCACCACCATCCTTCAGCAGAAGTAATTTGCTTTTATCTGATTAATGAGGGGCTTCTCATTTATCCATTGGCTATTGTATTTTTCTTTTTCTCTCTTTCCTCCCTCCATCTCTCCCTTCCTCTTTCTGTTTCTTTCTTTAGCCTCTTTATGATCTTTGCTGATTTTCTAACCTGGCTTGTCCTTTTTTCTTTCTTCTTTTTTTTAAAGAGATGTGTGCTTGTGCTTGCTCAGTGACCAAGTTGTGTCTGACTCTTTTCAACCCCCATGGACTGTAGCCCACCAGGCTCCTCTGCCCGTGGGATTTCCAAGGCAAGAATACTGGAGTGGGTTGCCATTTCCTTCTCCAGGGGATCTTCTGATCAAGGAATAATACCCGAGTCTCCTGCATTGGCAGGCAGATTCTTTATTACAGAGCCACTAGGGAAGCCCTTAAAGGAGATGAGATTTCCATATTACTGGTATCAACTATTTTTAGTTTTCTACAATTTGCTTGGTTCCTTCTATGTTACATTAGTTCTTAATCTTCACATCTTTACAAGTGTTGTTATTCCCATTTTGTAGATGAAGCAGCTAAAGTTTACTGAGTTTCCATGAGATGACTTGCAAAAGTCCATAAGGGTAACAGGTGGCAGAAATGAGATGGAACTCTAGGTCTCTGGCCTTTTTAGTTTGGGGCCAAAGGGAAGCTGCTTGAGGCAGTAAGACTCTGCTAAGGGTCAGGCAGCAGGGGGAGTTCAAAAGACTTCAGGGGGAGGCTGTGGTGAAGGAGTTGGGAGGACCTAGAAGTGGGTGTTTCTAAGCGTGGAGGAAATAAAGAGACAGGCTCCTCTGTTCCTCTACTGCTGTTACAGCATGAAGGGTCACTGCAGGACCTTAGAATTGAGAGTCTTGTGGCTGCTGAGTAGAAGCCAGAGGGTGTGGTCAGGAGGCCCTTTCTGGTGCTAATTCCAGGAAGTTTCTTGTTGTCCCTCTCCCCCATTCAACTCACCATCTAGTGCGGTGGGGTTTCACTTCCTTGTTATCACTTCACTTTTCTTTATCCTCTGCCAGGGCCTGGCCAGGGGCTCCCATCTTCTCTCCTAACTGGTCTTAACACTTCTATTCTGGGTCCCTCCAATCTCCCCTCCCGCCGTGGCCTGGGGGATCCTTCTAAAGGTCACATTTGTCAGCCTGGATGGGAGGGGGCTTTGGGGGAGAATGAATACATGTGTATGTATGGCTGAGTCCCTGAACCTATCAACATTGTTCATCGGCTATACCCCAATACAAAATGTTTTTGATGCTAAAGCACACATTTAATTGTGCAACTCCTTTGCTTAGGACCTGTGGGTGCTCAGCAGTGCCTTGTGGATGGGGGCCAACTCCACCCAGCGCACAGGCCCTTCACCTACTGGTGACTCTTATCTCTCTGCTTCCCTATCACTTGCTTCCATTGGTGAGTCCACCAGGCTGAATTCCATGCACTAGGTAACTCTCACTCGTGCCTCAAGGCCTCACCCTGGAATTCTGTTATCCTACTAACTCCTATTCAAAACATAGGGCTCTGTTACGATAACATTCAGCTAGGAGGCCCTCCCTGGAGGGAGGGCCTTCTTATGGGCTGCCTTAGATCTTTGTCACATACACTCCACCACCTTGTAATTTTCTTTTTGTCAGTCTGTCTCTTGATCCTGGCTGCACGTAGCATCGCCAGGGCTGCTATTAAAATACTGGTGCTTGGGGAATTCCCTGGTGATCTGGTGATTAAGACTCTCCACTTTCACTTCTGAGGGTGTGGGTTCAATCCCTGGTCAGGAAACTAAGATCTTGCAAGCTACATGGTGTGGCCAAAAAAAAAAAAAAACTGATGCTGGGGCCCCAGAAGGTTCTGAGCTAACTAACCCGTGGTGGGGCCTGGGCTTCAGTAGATTTGGAAGTCCCCCAGGTGAGTCTGATATGCATCTGTGGATGAGAACATTATTCCATCGTGGGGCCAAGAGTCCTGTTAGAGTTATCATTCTAAACTCTTCACTTGGCATTGAAATGCTCATGTATTAATATTTAGTAAGTGTGTTGAAGAAATGAATGCAGAGGTTTCTAGAAGGGGTGCAGGAACCACTGGAGACAAAATACAATGCATACCATACATCTGCTGGGTAGCAAGTTAAGGGTTTTTGAGAGGTTTTAGAGAACAACTGGGGCTTCCCTGCTGGCTCAGCAATAAAGACTCCATGTGCCAATGCAGGAGGCTCAGGTGCAATCCCTGAGTCAAGAAGATCTCCTGGAGAAGGAAATGACAGCTCACTTCAGTATTCTTGCCTGGGAAATCGCATGGAAAGAGGAGTCTGGTGGGCTACAGTCCATGGGGTTGCAAAGAATCAGACATGAACTTAGTGACTGAACAACAACAACAAGAGAACACTCACTCACCTGTCAGGTAAAAATGCACCAATTATTCAGGTCACTTAACAAATTGTAGTTTTGTTTAGATTCATAATAAAAATGACATTTAGACTGTTGTCACTTGTGTGTGACTCATCCTTCTTTGGAAGCCTTCTCTCTTCCCCAGGCCTCCTTGAAGTCAAATGCTGCACTGTCAAGAGACCCCAAAGTTCACCTCCCAGAGACTGGTATGTAATTTAAATTTTACTGAAAATGTCCTAAATTTTTCATTACTCATGGACAATAAAACATGATAAAAAAACTCCCTGACCAATACCCTGACTTTCCTTCTTCCGCAATAGCCTTCTGTGGTTTCCTTGTCTCTAGTCTCTTTGTCTTGCCTCCCATCTCTGAAAAAAAAATTTCTCTCCAATGTCCAGCAATCCAGCGTTTGCCTCTGTCTGCATATTCCACTGAGAAAACCAGAGTCAGAAGTTGGCTGAGTGGTGACCACTCAGTTTCTCCAGCACTCTCCCAGGAGGCCTCAGTTCATCCAGATATATCATTAAGCCCCTTCTGTGAAAAATCAGTCACACAGGCACCATCGCTGTGCCAGGTTTCTGGAGACAAAGAACCATTCACCTCATCACTGAGTCACCCATGTGGATGTAGGGAGGGAAGGAGTTGGAGAAGAGGAAGAGGAGCAGAGAATGGAAATATGCCAACATTGGGAAAGCTTCTCCCCACACCAGGTCTGACACAAGCCCAGTGAAAACACAAGGGATGGTTTTCAGTGCTGGCCAAAGTGGCTTCAAGCAGAACTGTAGTTATCAACACCCTTCGGGCAAAGACCACCAGAGACACAGCTGAAGTTGAATTAGTTGGATTTCTTGCTTTTTGCAACTAGGAAGAATGTATACTTTGAGGAATGTGTGTGCCATCTCAAAAAGAGGGTGTTGGGAGGGCTTATTAAAGGATTTGACTTTGTTGTTAGATGATCTTGGGAGAGGTTTAGGGAAGCAGGGCTTTGCTCTGGACTGACTTTTCAGAAAGTCAGTGTAATTCTGAAATTCTATAAGAGTTTGCTAGGGCCCCATAGACTGGGTGGCTTGAACATCAGAAGTTAAAAATTTCTCATGTTCTTAAGGCCAGAAGTCCAAAATCAAGACGTTGGTGGATTTAGTTCCTCCTGAGACCTCTTTCCTTGGCTCAACGATAGTTACCTTCCTGCTATGGACTCACATGGTTGTCCCTCCAAACCCAAGTGCCCCTGGGTGTCCAAATCTATCATGTGTCCAAATTTCCTTTTCTTATAAGGACAGCAGTCAGATTAGATTTGGACACACCGTGTGTGTCTGTGCTCAGCAGTGTCTGACTCTTTGCAACTCCATGGACTATAGCCCACTAGGCTCCTCTGTCCATGGAAATTTTAGGTATGAACACTGGAGTGAGTTGCCATTCCATACTCCAGAGGATCTTCCCAATTCAGGGATCGAACCTGTGTCTCTTGCATCTCCTTGCACTGGCAGGTGGATCTTTACCACTAGTGCCACCTGGGAAGCCCAGGACATACCATAACAACCTCCTTTAACACAATCACCTCCTAAAGACACTATCTTCAAATACAGTCACCTCCCGAGGTACTGAGGTATGTACTTCAGCATATGAATTTTAGGGGGACCAAAGTTCACCCTCTAATACATTTTGTTTATAAGGTGGGGAAAATGATGGAGACCAGAGGTGGGATTGGTAAAGAAGCATTAGTCACTCATTCATCAGGATAGGTGATATTTAGTTCTTTTTGTGGTTTGGATAATACTCACATTTTGTCTGTGTTGTACAGTAATTGTGGAGTGGTCTTGTTTTTGTCTTTATCCATCATAGTCACAGTGTGGCCTTGGCAGATGTTGATATTCTGTCAATTATTTTTGCTCAACAGAAGACCACAATCTGGCTGTGCATATTGTATAGCAACACCAAGTCCTTGTTGATAGAACCAGGTCAGCTCCTGGCTGTCAGGAGATGTTTCTTCCTTTTTGAGATTTGTGTAGTTACTAAGCCAATGCAGCTTTGGGATGATTGCCACCCTTTCCCACTTAGAAATTCTGGTGCCAAACTTGGGTGACCAAGAGTATGGCAAGACTCTAGCCCCCTTCCAGGAATGCATGGAGCCTGAAGACCGAGAAGTGTAGGGAATCAGTCTTCAGCTGCCCACTTCTAAAACACACCCTGATGGTGGAGTGCCATGCTGGAACTTCTGGGAATTCCTTGGGACTCCACTCCACCTGGTATATTTGTTTTCTGTTACTGTGTAACAAAGGATCTCTAACTCAGTGGCTTAACACAGCACACACTTATCTTGCAGTTTCTCTGGGTCAGGAGTTCAAGCATAGCTTAACTGGATCCTCTCACAAGGCAACAGTCAAGGTTTACCCGGGACTGGCTTCTCAACAGAGGCTCTGTTTCTGAGCTCTTGCAGCCTGTTGGCAGAAATCATTCCCCCATGGCTGTAGGATGCATGGCAACTTGTTTTTCAAAGACACCAAGGGAGAGAGACTCTAGCAAGCTTGTTATTCCATGGATATCACATCCCTCTTGCCACATTCCACTCGTTAGAAGCAAGTCACAGGATAGCCTCTTCTGCCCGTTCTACTCGTTAGACAACAAGTCACAGGTTAGAAGCAAGTTAGGACAGGGGATTAAACAAAAGTATGAATACCAGGAGGCAGCTGTTTGGACCATTTTTGGAAACCTGTCATGTAGTAAGTGACTCAGGACTTAGATGGTTGCAGGTTGGTATAGCCAGGCTGGGCAAAGGCACAGAGGTGCAATGGAAGCCATGGCAAATCTTCTGTGTATCCTGAAAGCTTTGCTTTTGAGGAAAGATCTGATTTTGGGGAAAGAACAAAAAGATATCCAGGGCATTATTTCTTCAGGTGACATCTATGAAGGGACCAAGACTCACAGGTTGGTGTAAGGAAGCCATTGGTAGGAACACAAAAGAAGAATTTGAGAGTAGGTGGACAGAAGGAGGGTTGCTGGGGTATCAGCTGTACTTGAAGGAGAAACAGAAAGGAGCAGGGAAAGACTTAAAATTGGGTCTCTGACAGTGGGATGTAAGTGGTATGGATCAAGAAAAATGTTCAAGTGAGGGAGTTGAACCAGAAACAAAAACTTTCTGCAGAGGCAGACAGCAGGCTACAGGGATCTTTAGCATCTCCTTCCTGACCATGAAGGGGAAGCAAGGAAGACCTTCAGCCCAGATGCCTTTAGAAGGTAAGTGAGGACCAGGCCATCCCCACCTGCTGGTCACCAGGTCAAAGGTAGTACCCTAGAGTGATGGGGGACAATGTATGTAGGGTAGATGTGATTCTTCTGAACTTTTGAACACAGAATGACTTGTGGAATAAATCCTCTGTAATGATGGGTCTTGGGCTTCCCAGGTGGCACTAGTGGTAAAGAACCCACCTGACAATGCAGGAGACATGAAAAAAAAAAAAAAGATGTGGGTTCGATCCCTGGGTTGGGAAGATCCCTGGAGGAGGGCATGGCAACCCACTCCAATACTCTTGCCTGCAGACTCCCATGGACAGAAGAGCCTGGTGGCCTACAGTCCATAGAGTCAGACATGACTGAAGCACCTTAGCACGCATTCAGTGATGGGTCTAACAAAGGCAGGAAGTCCCATTAAAAAAGTGTTGGAACCAAACAAATTTATCTATATACCAGATGTTTCAAATTCAGTGTCTGACCATATCCTGGGCCATGAAACAAATCCCAGTAAATTTAAAATATTTTAAATTATACTTAGTTTGTTCTCTGATTATAATGGAGTTAGATTGGAAATCAACAACAACAAAATACCTAGGAGAAACCCATAACTTGGAAATTAAATAACATTCTGCTAAACTATCCATGATCAAAAAACAAAAAAAATCAACAAGGAAATCAGAAAGTATTCCCAACAGTATGGTAATGAAAATAAAGCTTTTCAAAATCTGTGGAATGCAGCTAAAGTAGTGCTTCAAGGGAAATTGATAGCTGTAAATAATTATATTAGAAAAGCAGAAAGTTTAAAAGTCAATGATCTGGACTTCCTCGTGGTCCAGTGGCCAGGACTCTCCATACTCCCAATGCAGGGGACCCAGGTTCCATCCCTGGTCAGGGAGCTAGATCCCACATGCTGCAACTAAGACCCTGAGCAGCCAAATAAATATTTTTTTAAAAAGTCAATGGTCTAAGGTTCCACCTTAAGAAGTTATTAACAGAAAAAGAAGAGAAAAGTAAATCCAAAGTAAGTAGAAGGAAGGACATAATAAAGGTAAGAGTAGGGAGAAGGCAATGGCACCCCACTCCAGTACTCTTGCCTGGAAAATCCCATGGACAGAGGAGCCTGGTAGGCTACAGTCCATGGGGTCGCTAAGAGTTGGACACGACTGAGTGACTTCACTTTCACTATTCACTTTCATGCATTGGAGAAGGAAATGGCAACCCACTCCAGTGTTCTTGCCTGGAGAATCCCAGGGACGGGGGAGCCTGGTGGGCTGCGGTCTATGGGATCGCACAGAGTCGGACACAACTGAAATGACTTAGCAGCAGCAGCAGAAATCAAAAGAATAGAAAAGAGACTTTTCTTTTCCAAAGAGACTGGGCTTCCCTGGTGGCTCAGATGTAAAGAATCTGCCTGCAATGCAGGAGACCCAGGCTTGATCCCTGGGTGGGGAAGATATTCTGGAGCAGGGGATGGCCACCCACTCCTGTATGTTTGCTTGGGAAATCCCAAGGACAGAGGAGCCTGGCTGGCTACAGTCCATGGGGTCACAAAGAGTCCCACTGGACAGAATGACTAACACTTTCACTCTCACTCAGAAAAGAGACAAGAGAAAATTAACAAGCTCAATCATGTTTTCTGACACATTATTCCCCTCCCTCTTCCTTCTAGTCACAGCACATTGGATGAGAATTCATTTGGAGTGGGGGAAAGAGTATGAAATAATAGTTAATTCCTTCCTTTGGAGTTCTTGATGCTTGTACCTCACAACCAGAGAGAACTTTTTTGCCAGTAGGTGGCGGCACTGTCACCTTGAAAGTCAGGACAGGCTGTCTTCTGGGTCGGCTTGGGGACCAAAAATAGCCTGGGGCTGAAAGGAAGGCATCATTTCAAGATGAAGTGAAGTCGCTCAGTCGTGTCCGACTCTTTGCAACAGCATGGACTGCAGCCTACCAGGCTCCTCTGTTCATGGGAGTTTCCAGGCAATAGTACTGGAGTGGATTGCCATTTCTTTCTCCAGGGGATCTTCCCACCCCAGGGATCGAACCCAGGTCTCCCACATTGTGGACAGACGGTTTATCGTCTGAGCCATCACTTCAGTTCAGTCGCTCAGTCGTCTCCGACTCTTTGTCTGAGCCATGCTGCTGCTGCTGCTGCTAGGTCGCTTCAGTCGTGTCCGACTCTGTGCGACCCCAGAGAGACGGCAGCCCACCCGTCCCTGGGATTCTCCAGGCAAGAACACTGGAGTGGGTTGCCATTTCCTTCTGCAATGCATGAAAGTGAAAAGTGAAAGTGAAGTCGGGCAGTCGTGTCAGACTGTTAGCGACCCCATGGACTGCAGCCTACTAGGCTCCTCCGTCCATGGGATTTTCCAGGCAGGAGTACTGGAGTGGGGTGCCATTGCCCTCTCCATGTCTGAGCCATAGGAGAAGTCAATTCTAGAAAGCAAATCCTCACTTTTAGAACAGGGAAGTTAGAGATTATACACGCACAAACACACATGAAACAATTCCTAAGCCGAAATCCCCGTGGAGTCAAAGTTTGAAACATTTGTCCATTAAAAGTTGGGTTTTCTGGGGGACTCCCCTGGCGGTCCAGTGGTTAGGACTCCAGGCTTCTAATGCAGGGTGTTTGGGTTACATTCCTGGCTGAGGAACTAAGACAAAGCTTGCCACAAGGGTGAGGCTACCCCCAAAACAAAAGAACCCCAAAACAACCCCCCTCCCCCGTTAATTGTAGGTGGGAACCTGAGGCTAAGAAAACTCCCATTGTGTGCAAATCAGGGCCACCCTCTCCTCGACCTCCATTCTAAATTTCCATCAGATTTCCCAAACGCACGTAATGGTCCGGGACTTAAAACAATTAAGATCCCCTGCCTATGAATGCGCTATTAAACACCACTAAGAAGTTAGTGGCTCAGACAGTAAAGCGTCTATCTGCAATGCAGGAGACCTGGGTTCGATCCCTGGGTTGGGAAGATCCCTTGGAAAAGGAAATGGTAGCCCACTCCAGTATTCTTGCCTAGAAAATCCCATGGATCCCGGAGGCTGGTAGGCTACCGTCCATGGGGTCGCAAAGAGTCAGACACGACTGAGTGACTTCACTTTCACTTTTACAAGAAGTTAATCAAGCAGGAGTCTGGGCTGTCACGGGAGGTGGAGTACCCTCAGGCCTTGGGTGGGAGGTGGGAGAGGCCAGTTGCTTTTATAATTTTTTTTTTTTCCCTCCAGGGCCCCTGCTGTGAAAAGCCCCTTGGGGAGTTTGGAGTGGAAAATTTGCAGACCTACTGTGTGCATCTTGCTAAGTCGCTTTAGTCGCCTCCGACTCTTTGTGACCTCATGGACTGTGGCCTGAAAGGCTCCTTTGTCCATAGGATTCTCCAGGAGTGGGTTGCTATGCCCTCCTCCAGGGGTTCTTTCCAAACCAGGGATTGAACCTTTGTCTCTGGCGTCTCCTCCTTTACCACTAACGTCACCTGGGAAGCTCTACGGAGGTGCTTTTCCTAAATGTCCTCATTTAATCTTTGCAGTAATCCTTTTTATTACCCCTCCAAATCCCTTAAGAAGGCACTTAATGGAGTGCTTGCTGGCTTTCGTGGTTCCGGGTTTTAAGTGAATGCACACACTGATTATTCCCCTCTTTTACACACACACAAGACTTCGGCGCGATTCCCTTCGTTTAAATGAACTTGCCTTTAAAAACAGCCTTTCATTTATTTCTTTGGTCTATTTCTTTCCAACAAGAGTCACCCTCAGGATTGGCAGCAGGAACGTAGACAGGACAAGAGGCAGTACGATTTTCGTTCGAATTTAGAAGACAGTCATGGAATCTTACTTTTCCCTTCTGTCTGGCTCACAAGGTGTCGGGCGGCCAGGGCTGGGTTTGGGCGGGAGATGACGGGCCAGAGCTCCCGAGATCGACTCCGCGCGGGGCTGGTGGGCGGCAGAGCGGTTGAGTGGGGTCGGGATTTAGCCCCTCCTGGCAGCCACCCGGCTAGCCCCAGCCCCGCCCGGAGGCGGCCGCGCCAACCGTGAAGGGAGCCGGCGAGAGGCTCCCCGGATCCCTAGTGCGCCACGGCCGGCGCTCGGCGAGTCCGCAGCCTCTAGGTCGCCGACTAGTTGGGCTGGGCAGCCACTGGTGAGTCCTTCCTTGCCTCTGCGTCCCGGGCCTCGGAGTCGCCGAGAGGAGGATGAATCCCTGGAGCTGGTTCCTGCTGCGAACCCTCTGCCTCCGGCCCGTGAGCTCAGCCCCTTCGCGCGGCGCGCCCGCCTCTGCCAACTGCGAGCTCCAACCCCCAAACAAGGCGCGCAGTAGGCGCGGACGCTGCAGCCTCCTGGCACCTCCCGGGGGGTGGGGTGGTTACCTCCCATCCTTGCCAAACTCCGCGCTCCCGGACCCCGATCCGACTCGGCAGGCCAGGCTCCCACCTGCCTTGGCGGTGCCTCCTAGCTCGCACTTCTCGCCGCGACCCCCGGTTCCCCTTTCCGGCGGGGCGCAGCCCTCTGGATACATGAGACTCTGTCCCCCAGCCCCGCCGTTTGTCAACCGAAGGGAGTCTCGGGCCAGAACTCCTGAGTCTCGCCAGCCTGCTTCGCTGGAGACTGGGGCTCGAACCCGCGAAGACCCGATGGGCCCGGAACTTGGGCTCATTTACTTTGAAGTTTGATCTGCCCGCTCTTACCTAGAGTTTCATTTCTGCTCTTACAGAAATGGTAACAAGCCCGCAGCAATAGCTTGATTTAACCTTTGTCTATTCAGTGCCTGAGTGAGGAGGAGTTTGGAGGCTTCTCTTATAGCTCAGTTGGTAAAGAATCCGCCAGCAATGCTGGAGACTCCGGTTCGATTTCTGGGTCAGGAAGATCCCCTGGAGTAAGGGAAAGGGTATTCTGGCCTGGAGAATTCTATGGACAGTCCATGGGGTTGCAAGGAGTCAAACACCACTGAACGACTTTCACTTTAACTTAGGAGGGATTTGGGAGAACTGGAGTCATCCCCCTGATTTACTGATATAGGAACCTGAGGCTCACAGAGGGAGCGCTTTCCTGGAGAGACCGGGTCTGACAGGCACTGTGCGCCTCCTTAGAACTTGGCATCAGCGTTTTGCGGTGAGCGGAAGCTAGGTGAGAGAGGCCGAGTCACCTGCTCACGGAAACCCCGTGGGTCTGGCGTCTCCGGCGCTGGACCTCTTTCGAGGAGAGCGTTCCCTTTTCATGATCAGTTTTCTTACTCTCGAAATTTTCTGCCTATCTAAAGTCCCTCTCTTATGAGCGGTGTGGAAGTTGAATTTTGCCAGTTTGCATCAGTGGTTTCAGTCTCTGTGAAGCCCTGGAGTGGTGGGTAGTCGTAGACCTTGCGCCCTCGGAAGCCCTCCTTCTGTGATTCCTGCGCAGCGTCAGAGGTCGCGTGATTTTATTCATTGTCCTAACCACAGCGAGGGAGAGGGTGACCTCATTGAGCCATTCCTGGCGAACGGGTTGCCCAGGAAGCCACACTGTGTTCCTTATAACGCCCTGGGCTAGGGACGTCGGGAGCCTGTCCATCTAGTGGAGATCAGTCAGTCAGTGGCAAGGCTGTTTGATCACCTGCAGGCTGTAGAGAGCGCTGTGTGAAAGGTTGTTGCTGAATCACACGAAGACACCGGGATTCTTGGCCCCGGGAGGAGAAGAATTCAATCCGGGGCCAGAGACGAGGCTTGATCGCTCAGAGCTTTTGTGTAATACAGTTTTATTAAAGTATAAAGGAGATAGAGAAAGCTTCTGACATAGGCATCAGAAGGGGGCAGAAAGAATACCTGCTTGCTAGTGTTAACAATGAGGTTATATAATCCAAAGAATGTCTGGAGGCTGTAAAGACCTCATCAGACCTACTCCCATAATTTACATTTTAAGATAACAGAAGGTTGAATCCAAAGACTGTCCTTAGGCAGGATACATTATTGTTATATAATCCTAAGGAATGTGGAGAAAGAAAAAAAGTTTGTCCTTTCTTCCTCCTTGAGAATTCCAGACCCCTCTCTCCTTGGGGACCCCTAGACTCCCTATCAACCTGCCTAGGAACTGACTCTCTCATTCCCCCCTTTTCTTTTAGAAGAATTATGTTGCCTAGGTTACAGGGGCCTCATTCTCGTTCCATAACTGCTTCCGAGCTGACAAGGGGCGTTATCCCTAAATTGGTGAGGCAACATATTCTCCTAATCCTCATATTGAGGATATCTGATCCAGGGGCCCCAAATAGTTGTTGGAGGAAGCTACAGCAGTAGCAGGAGTTTGAGCAACCATTTGTAACTTAGAAGCTTTCATGCGGCTAGAAACAAATCCAGTTATACAATTACAGATGCAGGCAACATAGTCATTAAAACAAGTTAAAATCGAAATTAAAAGTCACATTATGTCCATAGTTGAAGTAAAAAGTGTTGCACCAGTCCATTTTAGGGTTGGTAGATGTCATCAGATGAAGAAGAGGCATTGCATGTGATTGTTGTCGAAGGTATTCACAGACTTGGAGAAAGTCTTTTCCTTGAAGTGGGGATGTCCACCACGGGAAGCCTTCCACTGACGAAGAGGGGAGCGCTCCGCAGACCCAGCAGTTAGACCGATTGTGAAATGCAGCATAGGAGTGAAGCCCAGAACAGGAAGACATTGTCTTGAGGATCCAACGGCAGACTCAGGATTTTTGGAGTCAGCAGTAGACTCACATAGATTATCAGGCCCATCCGCTGCCCTTTGCTTAACTCTAGAGCTCGGGTCAGAGCCACAAGCTCCGCTAACTGAGCACTGGTTCCCTGGGGGAGAGATTTTGCTTCCAAAACCTGTTCAGCAGTCACCACTGCATAACCTGCTTTACGCTTTCCATCCCGAACAAAAGAACTGCCATCTGTAAATATTTCCATGTCAGGATTGTCTAATGGGGTATCCTTTAGATCCTCCCGAGCTGCATAGTTCAAAGTCAGGAATTGAGAACAATCGTGATCAGGTGTTTCATTTTCCTTCTCAGGAAGGAAAGTGGCAGGATTTAAATTTCCACAAACTTTAAGCTTAGTTACTGGTCCTTCTAACAACAATGACTGATACTTAAGAAGCCTACTGTCTGTCATCCAAATATTAACCTTAGAATTTAAGATTCCACTCACATCATGAGAAGTCAGTACAGTAAGGTTTCATCCATTAATTATTTTTAAAGCTTCAGGTGCTAATAAAGCTGCTGCCCCAATTACTCTTAGGCAGTGGGACCACCCACGTGAAACTACATCTAATTCTCTGCTTAGATAAGCAATAGGTTGCTGGTGAGGCCCTCGGGGTTGTGTCAAAACTCCCAATGCCACACCTTTTCTTTCAGTGACAAACAAATTAAATTCTGACCCTGTGGGCAAGCTCAGAGCTGGAGTTGCAGGAGAGCAGTCTGAAGAACCTTAAAAGCCTTTTGAGTTTCTGGAGACCAAACCAGTTTGTCCGTTTGGGCCTGCTGAGTTTCAGCTATAAGTTTATATAAAGGCCGGGCAAGTTCCCCTTAACCCGGAATCCAAATGCGACAGTAACCTGTGATTCCCAAAAATCCTCTCAATTGTCTTAAAGTCATAGGCAGGGGGTGATTTAGTATAGGTTTAATTCTCTCAGGGCCTATGTATGGCCCTAGTCCCTTCTGATATGATTAGGCCCAGATATCTAACCGATTGTTGACAAAGCTGAGCCTTTTCTCTTGATGCCTTGTAACCACAGTCTGCCAGAAAGTTTAAGAAATCTTCTGAGGCTCTCGAACAAGCTTCCTCTGTCTCAGCACAGAGCAAAATATCATCTACATATTGTAACACCACTGCTTCAGAGCTATTAAAGTTTTGTAGATCCCGTGACAAACTTTGTCCGAATAAATCACAAAATCCCTGGGGCAAAACTGTCCAGGTTAACTGAGAAGCTGGCTGCATAGGGTCTTCAAAGGCAAATAGAAATTGACTTTCTTCCGCCAAAGGCAATGAATAGAAGGCATCCTTTAAATCAATTACTGAGAAATATTTGGCCCGTTCAGGAATTTCAGACAATAGAGTATAAGGATTAGGCACCACGGGGTGTAAAGGAACTACAGCCTCATTTATTATTCGTAAATCTTGAACTAGTCTCCATTTACCATTCGATTTCTTTATACCCAAAATAGGAGTGTTGTAAGGACTGTTACAGGGAATTAATAGTCCCTGCTCCTTTAAATTTTCGATGATGGATTTTAACCCTTCCTTAACTTCAGGTTTCAGTGGATACTGCTTCTTATGTGGAAATACATGTGGGTCTTTGAGCTTAACAACTACAGGAATAGCATTTTGTGCTCGACCCACAGATTTTCCATCAGCCCATACTCTAGGATTTACATTTTGTTCAACTAAAGGGAGAGAAAGGGAGGGCTCCATATTCATGAAAACAGAGGCATGGACCTTGCTCAGTATATCCCTTTCCAAAAGGGGTGAGGGAGATTCTGGCACGATCAGAAACTCGTGTGAAAACAGCACAGAATCCCAGTTGCAAGATAAAGAATAACTGAAATAATACCTTTTGGCTCATCCAGACAGTCCCATTGTGGAAGCAGATCGGGAAGAAAGTGGGCCAGGGGCTTCAGTAAGCACAGAATAAGTTGCCCCAGTATCTAAAAGGAAATCAACGGATTGGCCCCCCACAATTATTAATACCCGGGGTTCCTCAGGTGTAATTAGGACGGGAGCTTGTGTGGGGACCCCCTGGGCACCTTCAGTCCTGATTGTCTTGAGAGTCCGACCCCGGAGACCTACGCCTCTGGGGGCAGTCTCTTTTCCAGTGTGGTCCTTTGCAGACTGGACATGGAGCCGGGGGGAGGGGGGGCGGCTTAGATGCCTGAGGGCAATC
>NW_011495040.1:1422445-1423348 GCF_000754665.1 Bison bison bison | reverse complement strand
TGCTCTAGATGGGGGTGTAGACAGACGTTACACCAAAAGCTTTTCCTTCCTGGTCGGACTTAGTCTGTCCCTTACTGATGCAGGCGCCATACTCGTCCCTTCCGGTTCTACCACCGAGATGGGGTGGGGATGTACCAGGGGTAGACTTGATAGCATCCCTACTTGACGTCCAGCTCTTCACTTTTAACCTTGCTTGCCTCTGATGTCACCCAGGGTGAGTCAGAGTAACCTTCCGGAATGCCTCCCAAGCTAAGACTACTAGGGGAAACATTCATCACCTGAGTGCCTGTGCAGAACCCTGAGTTTTCCTGACTACAATAAGACCGACGCGAACATAAAACTGAGGTGTTCTTTCCAAGCATCACCACACCAGTATAACAGCCTCCTCTGATCCACTAAGAGCCCGCATTACCAAAGAAAAAAAAACCCATCGCAGTCCCAATCTGAGTAACCTTTAACCTCAGAGATGTTCTGGGACCTAGAGCTCCATCTAGCTTCTGAACTTTTGATTCCCAGAGAGGCTAGGCGCTTTATTGGTTACCAATCCAAGTTTGGGACCTAAGCCACAGTACACAATAACAGTATAGATCACAAGTCCCTTGAAAGTCAATGATCCAATAGATTAGGTTAGTACTTCTAATTCCCAAGGAGTTATGAAATGGTCAAAGAGACTGAAAAGTTTGACGGAGAAAGGAGAGTTCGGTCCACACGCTTTGCCCATTTCTGGTCGGTTCCCGAAGGAGACATTGGGTGCCTCTTGGCATTGGCAGGTCGGTATAACGCCCCAACAGGTTTCTGCCATAAGCCGTATGAGATCACCGTGGAACCACAGAGCAGGGCTCCTTACTTGCTTCACACAGGGCATGCCATTCATTCACACAAGCACACCGTAGAGTTAGTAAA
>NW_011495040.1:1421179-1422345 GCF_000754665.1 Bison bison bison | reverse complement strand
GAAGGCCTTCTCTCAGTCTATCTAGGAATTTACCAGGAGCTTCCTTCTCCTGTTCTATGTCTGCCAATTTGCCATAGTTTAAAGGCTTAGAACATGCCTGCCTAAGTCCTTCAAGAATACATCTAACAAAATGACTCTGATCCCATCTTCCTTTAGCTGTGTTGTAGTCCCAGTCTGGTTCTATAGTTGGGACCGCCTGATTCCCAGTGGGGAGGGCCGCTATCTCGTTCTGCCTCTTCCCTACTGATTCATTACCAAGCCATTCATCTCCATAAGCAACCGCTTTTCCCAAAACTCGAGTCTTTGACTTGGGAGTCAGCGTTTGTCCCAAGATATACATCATATCCTTCCAAGTGAGGTCATAAAGCAGAGTAACACCTTTAAAAGCTCTAATATATTTTTCTGGGTCCTCTAAATAGTCTCCCAGATCCTCCTTGATTCTTTGTATTTCTTGATAAGAGAAAGGCTTATTAACTCTCACAGACTGATTATTTCTCCCGGTCGGTGTTTCATAAAGAGGCAACAGCTTGTGTGGCTGTTCCTCAGTCTCTCTGGCTGCTCTGCGCATATGATCCCAGGGATAGATTGGAGAAACCTGTTTTTCCTCTTCTCTTTGTCTCCTGTCCTCCATCTCATCTTTTACTTGGATGGTCTGAGTTTCTACTGAAACCAGAGTAGTCTGAGGTCGTACTGAGACAGGAGATGTAAAGGAGGGAGCTGAAGGTTTCACGCCCAAATCTATACCCTTAGGACAGAAGTCTGGCATATTTCGCTGAGAGAAAAAGGGCAACACATATGCTACTTCTAGCCATTTCCCTTGTTCCTTACAGAACCGGTCTAATTGTAGAACAGTATACTTAAGAGACCCTCCAATTGGCCACCATTCGCCGTCCTCCAATGGATACCGTGGCCATGCAATATCACATAGGAAGACCAGGTGTGTCTTCTTTAAGCCCTGGGGATCAAATCTATCCCAGTTTTTCAGGATACAGTTCAAAGGAGTGAGGCTGGAATTGTTAGCTCCCATCTATAAGAGAGAAAAAAAGCGACCAGCGCCATTTTTCTACCAGAGGCGTCCCTCCCTGCTCTAGATGGGGGTGTAGACAGACGTTACACCAAAAGCTTTTCCTTCCTGGTCGGACTTAGTCTGTCCCTTACTGATGCAG
>NW_011495040.1:1416207-1421079 GCF_000754665.1 Bison bison bison | reverse complement strand
CAGACCTACTCCCATAATTTACATTTTAAGATAACAGAAGGTTGAATCCAAAGACTGTCCTTAGGCAGGATACATTATTGTTATATAATCCTAAGGAATGTGGAGAAAGAAAAAAAGTTTGTCCTTTCTTCCTCCTTGAGAATTCCAGACCCCTCTCTCCTTGGGGACCCCTAGACTCCCTATCAACCTGCCTAGGAACTGACTCTCTCATGTGGATGGGTTGGGTCTTCAGGGGATGCTGAGATTGTAGTCAAGCTCTGGAATCTAGCCTCCCATCCCGTGTGGCTGCTTCCTGGTACATTCTGGAAGGACTGTGGCTTGAGAGCTGGCTTGGTTTTCAACTTTTGTTAATCATTAGGGAGATCTTCTGAGCCAACATCAGCCACAAACAAGGCAGGCTTGACCCAGAGCACAGCACAGGTTGTTGTTATTGTTCAGTTGCTCAGTCGTGTCCGACTCTTTGTGACCCCATGGACCGAAGTACACCAGGCTTCCCTGTCCTTCACTGTCTCCCAGAGTTCTCTAAAACTCATGTCCATTGAGTCAGTGAAGCCATCCAACCATCTCACCCTCTGTTGCCTGCTTCTCCTCCTGCCTTCAGTCTTGCCCAGCATCAGCGTCTTTTCCAATGAGTTGGTTCTTCTCATCATGTGGCAAAGTATTAGAGCTTCAGCTTTAGCATCAGTCCTTCCAATGAATATTCAGGATTGATTTCCTTTAGGATGGACTGGTTGGATCTCCTGGCAGTCCAAGGGACTCTCAAGAGTCTTCTCCAGTGTCACAGTTCGAAACACCAATTCTTTGGCAGTCAGCCATCTTTATGAGCTTTCTTCTTTCCTTATCAATACTCAAACACAACTCTGGAGTTCTTTACTACCCCTGCTGGAGTCTGTGCCACTTACTGTTTCTCCCTACAGATATCCACATGTTCCCATTCTTCTAGCTGGGCTTTGCTCAAATTCTCTCAAGAAGATCCTTCAGGATTACCTATTAAAAATTATGTCATCTCCATCCCTCCACCCACATGCCCTCTTACCTGCTTTTCCAACTAATCTTTTTTGACTTAAAAAATTACTTATTTTTAATTGATTGATGATTGGTTTATAATATTGGTTTGATGTCTGTTATACATCAACATGAATTAACCATAGGTGTACATTTGTCCCCTCCCTCTTGAATCTCCCTCCCACCTCCCGCCCATTCCCACCTCCCTAGGTTATTACAGAGCCCCCGTCTGAGTTCCCTGAGTCATACAGCAAATTCCCATTGGTATCAACTTACATGTGTTAGTGTATATGCATTCATGCTATTCTCTCCATTTATCTCACCGTGTCCCTCTTCTCCACCAGCCTTGCCTATAAATCTGTTCTCTATGTCTCTGCCTCCACTGTTGCTCTGCACACAGATTTGTCATTACCATCCTTCTAGATTCCATATATGTGTTAATATATGACATTTGCTTTTCTCTTTCTGACTTACTTCACTCTGTATAATAGGCTCTAGGTTCATCCACCTCATTAAAACTGACTCAGATGGGCTCCTTTTTATGGCTTAGTAGTGTTCTATTGTATATATGTACCACAGCTTCTTTATCCATTCATCTATTGATGGACATCTAGGTTGCTTCCATGTCTTGGCTATTGTGAATAGTGCTGCAATGAACATTGGGGTACATGTGTCTTTTTCAGTTTTGGTTTCTTCAGGGTGTATGCCTGGAAGTGATATTGCTGGGTCATACAGTGGTTTTATTTCTAGTTTAAAGGAATCTCCTTACTGTCCTCCATAGTGGCTGTATCAATTTACATTCCCACCAGCAGTGTAGGAGGGTTCCCTTTTCTCCACACCCTCTTCAGCACTTGTTTTTGGATTTTTTTGATTATGACCATTCTTAGGCTCCAGAATCACTGCAGATGGTGATTACAGCTATCAAATTGAAAGATGCTTGCTTCTTGGAGGAAAAGCTATGACAAACCAACACAGCATATTAAAAAACAGAGACATTACTTTGCCGACAAATGTCTGCATAGTCAAAGCTATGGTTTTCCAGTAGTCTTGTATGGATGTGAGAATTGGACCAGGCCAAAGAACTGATGCTTTTGAACTGTGGTGTTAGGGAAGATTCTTGAGACTTCCTTGGACTGGAAGGAGACCCAACCAGTCAATTGTAAAGGAAATCAGTCTTGAACGTTCATTGGAAGGACTGATGCTGAAGCTGAAGCTCCAATACTTTGGCCATCTAATGGGAAGAACCGACTTATTGGAAAAGACCAATTTTCCAAATGGTCTTGGGATGTTGGGAAATACTGAAGGCAGGAGGAGAAAGGAACAACAGAGGATGAGATGGTTGGATGTCATCACTGACTCTATGGACATGAGTTTGAGCAAGCTCTGGGAGTTGGTGAAGCCTGGCATGCTGCAGTCCATGGGGTCTCAAAGAGTTGGACATGACTGCGCAACTGAACTGAACTGAACTGATTCTATCTGAGGTGAAGTGATATTTCATTGTAGTTTTGATTTGCATTTCTTTAATAATGAGTGATGTTGAGCATCTCTTCGTATGATTGTTAGCCATCTGTATGTCTTTGGAGAAATATCTGTTTAGGCTTTTTGCCCACATTTTGACTGGATTGTTTGTTTTCCTGATATTGAGTTGTATGAGCTGCTTGTATATTTTGGTTGTTAATTGTCAGTTGTTTCATTTGCTATTATTTTCTCCCATTCTGAGGGTTGTCTTTTCACCTTGTTTATAGTTTCCTTTGCTGTGCAGAAGCTTTTAAATTTAATTAGGTCCTATTTATTTGTTTTTGTTTTTATTCCCATTGTTCTAGGAGGTGGGTCATAAAAGATCTGGCTATGATTTATGTCATATAGTGCTTTGCCTATGTTTTCATCTAAGAGTTTTATAGTTTCTGGTCTTATATTTAGGTCTTTAATCTTTTTCGAGTTTATCTTTGTGTATGGTGTTAGGAAGTGTTCTAATTTCATTCTTTTGCGTGCAGTTGTCCAGTTCTTCTAGCACCACTTATTGAAGAGACTGTCTTTTTCCCATTGTATATTCTTGTCTCCTTTGTCAAAGATAAGGTGACCTTATGTGCGTGGGTTTATCTCTGGGCTTTCTATTCTGTTCCATTGGTCTATATTTCTGTTTTTTGCCAGTTCCATACTGTCTTGATGACTGTAACTTTGTAGTATAGTCTGAAACCAGGTAAGTTGATTCCTCTAGCTCCATTCTTCTTTCTCAAGGTTGCTTTGGCTATTCGAGGCCTTTTGTATTTCCAATGAATTGTGAAATTTTTTGTTCTAGTTCTGTGAAAAATGCCATTGGTAATTGGATAGGGATTGCATTGAATCTGTACATTGCGTTTGGTAGTATAGTCATTTTCACAGTATTGATTCTTCCAACCCAGGAGCATTGAATATCCCTCCATCTGTTTATGTTATCTTTTCCAACTTAATTTTTCTCTGTAACCACCATCTGATGAAAACTTTTGCTTCTTGTACCCACCCTGCCACCCCCAATCTTCACCAGGGTAAGAATTTTTGTCCGTTGTTTTGCTATTGCATCCCCAGTGCATACAAGAGTACTTGGCCATGTGGATGCATGCTCAATAAATATTTGTTGAGTGAAAAGGGCAAACTAAAGCCAACTTATTTTTTAAATTTAATTTTTAAATTAATTAAGTAATTTGTGTTCCTCTGGTCATAGTTGTGTCATGAGGGATCTTTGCATATCATCTGCATATCAACCTCAGATATGCAGATGATACCACTCTAATGGCAGAAAGTGAAGAGGAACTAAACAGCCTCTTGAGGGTGAAAGAAGAGAGTGAAAAACATGGCTTGTACTGCAACATTAAAAAAACTAAGATTATGGCATCCGATCCCAACACTTTATGGTAAATAGAATGGGAAAATGTGGAAGCAGTGTCAGATTTTCCTTTCTTGGGCTCCAAAATCACTTTGGATGGTGATTGCAGCCATGAAATTAAAAGACGCTTGCTCCTTGGAAGGAAAGCTATGACAAGCCCAGACAGCATATTAAAAAGAAGAGACATCACTTTGCAGACAAAGGTCTGTATAGTCAGAGCCATGGTTTTTTCAGTAGTCATGTAAGGATGTGAGAGTTGGACCATAAAGAAGGCTGAGCACCAAAGCATTGATTCTTTTGAATTCTGGTGCTGGAGAAGACCCTTGGGAATCCCTTGGACAGCAAGGAGATCAAACCAGTCAATCCTAAAGGAAAACAGCCCTGAATATTCATTGCAGAGACTGATGCTGAAACTCAAGCTCTAATACTTTGGTCTCCTGGTGCCAACAGCCAACTCATTAGAAAAGACCCTGATGCTGGGAAAGAATGAAGGCAGGAGGAGAAGGGGATGACAGAGGATGAGATGGAAGATAACATCACTGACTCAATGGACATGAATTTGAGCAAACTCTGGAAGACAGTGAAGGACAGGGAAGCCTGGCGTGCTGCAGCCCATGGGGTCACAAAGAATCAGACACAACTTAGTGACTAAACGACAACACAAAGCTGATTTACTTCAATATAATTGCAACTGGTCCCCTGAAGGGTCCTCTTGGAAAAGAGGAGATATCGCAGGTCCAGGAGCTGGGATGGGAGGAGCTGAGGCGGGCTGTGGCTTAGGGTCTTAGCTCATAATATACAAGCTGTCATGGTGTGCCTTTGTTTCAGTGCATGGATTACACATGTGTGTGTTTAAGATCTTTGGTGAACTGTTTATAATAGCCAGGACATGGAAGCAACCTAGATGTCCATCAGCAGATGAATGGATAAGAAAGCTGTGGTACATATACACAATGGAGTATTACTCAGCCATTAAAAAGAATACGTTTGAATCAGTTCTAATG
>NW_011495040.1:1411428-1416107 GCF_000754665.1 Bison bison bison | reverse complement strand
AAAAAAAAAAAAAAAGATCTTTGGTGAGTCAGTCAACAGAACTTCTTGTGTCTCTATCATCCATGGATATGTCTTTTTCTTTTAAAAGAAACCTGTTCATGGTATATGTTTTGTTTTTCCTTTGAAATCATCAAAACCTTAAGATATATGGCTCTATCTAGTAGTATCTTGGAGAAGGCGATGGCACCCCACTCCAGTACTCTTGCCTGGAGAATCCCATGGATGGAGGAGCCTGGTGGGCTGTAGTCCATGGGGTCACTAAGAGTCGGACACGACTGAGCAACTTCACTTTCACTTTTCACTTCCATGCACTGGAGAAGGAAATGGCAACCCACTCCAATGTTCTTGCCTGGAGAATCTCAGGGACAGGGAGCCTGGTGGGCTTCCGTCTATGGGGTTGCACAGAGTCGGACACGACTGAAGCGATTTAGCAGCAGCAGCAGCAGTAGTATCTGGGGGCCACAATTACATTGCAAGTAGGGTGGAAGAGCCATTTTGGTTTTTAGCTTTTTTGGAGACAAATAGCCCTTCCCCCGAGGGTGTCCCTGTGAGGGAGGCAGGGACAGCTGCAGCTGTAAGGTTACTGCAGCAGTTTAGGGGATCACCTGTTTGCAAAGGTGAGGTAAGGACTTTTCGATCAGATGCCCTGACTACTTGTCTCTAGATGGGCTAGTAGGGAGCTGTCTGTGGCCAGTAGGAGAGACATGGTGCCCTTCTGGGTCAGAACAGAACAAGATAAGGGTTATTTCTTTAAAAACACTTAAAAATCTTGGCTTTAAAAAAAAAGTGAATTCTCCCCAAGTTGTGTTACCCTGAAAAGAGAGATAGGAAGACTTGACCCCCTGAGGATTTAAAGATGTTAATGTGGATTCATTCATGCCATATGGCACAGCCAAAGATGCAGAGTCAGGTGGTCCTCCCGAGTGATGGCAGAGTACTAATTGAAAAAGATGTAAGTCTGATTGTCAAGGCATGTCTGTTGCATGTTAAGGCAGAATAATGTGGTGTTTAATACCTGGGGCTCAGGAACAAGCCTGCCTGGCTTCAAATCCTGGACCCATTACTCAGCAGAGATAAGACCTGGGGTAACATAATAAACCTCCTAAAGCCTCAATTTCTCCATCTGAAAATGGCCAGTGTCTTACTTAGGTGTGTATCCTCCTTCCTCCTCTTTCCCCATCTCTCCTGCATGGACACCAGGCAGGTGTTCACCCCCATCATGCCCCCAAAACCATTCTTGTCTGGGCCCCACTGACCTCAGTGTTGCTGCAGCTAGAGGTCAGTTGTCAAAATCCTCAACTTGCTTGGTTCACCAGCTACACCCAACCCACTGGCATACTTTCTCCTCTCCCAAACTTTCTTCTGTGGGCTTCCTGTTCTGATTTCCCTGCCAATCACCTGGCAGGCTGCTTCTCTTTTTCTGGCTGTTCTTCTTTCCCTGGACTTCACAAGGTTGAACCATTTCTAGACCCAACGAGTCCCTTGGAGATCTCCTCCCAACCTGTGCTTTGCTGCTGCTGCTGCTAAGTCGCTTCAGTTGTGTCTGATTCTGTGCGACCCCATAGACTGCAGCCCACCAGGCTCCCCCGTCCCTGGGATTCTCCAGGCAAGAACACTGGAGTGGGTTGCCATTTCCTTCTCCAATGCATGAAAGTGAAAAGTGAAAGTGAAGTCGCTCAGTCGTGTCTGACTCTTAGCGACCCCATGGACTGCAGTCCACCAGGCTCCTGCATCCATGGGATTTTCCAGGCAAGAGTACTGGAGTGGGGTGCCATTGCCTTCTCCAACCCTTGCTTTAAATAACATCAAAATGAAAATGAAAGTCACTGAGTCGTGTCCGACTCTTTGCGACCCCATGAACTAGTTCATGGAATTCTCTAGGCCAGAATACTGGCGTGGGTAGCCTTTCCCTCCTCCAGGGGATCTCCCATCCCAGGGATCAAACTGGGGTCTCCAGCATTGCAGACAGATTCTTTACCAGCTGAGCTTTTGGGAAAGCCATTTAAATAACATCAAGATGGTGACAAAATCCTCTTTTTTATCTGTAGCCCAGGCCTCTCCTGGGCTCCAGACACTTGCTTCTGATTACCTGCTCGGCTTCCCCACTCGAATGGATGGTCTGCTTGACACTTCCTCTCACAGGGCCAAAACCAAACTTTTAACCTTCCCTCTGAGTCTTGTTTTACCCCATATTCTCCATCTGGATTGATGATAACTTCATCCTTTTAACACATTATTGACCGGGGGATTTATGCAAAAACTAATGCCTGTGGCCAGAGATTTGTTATGTAAGTGAATATTGAAAGATTCCGGTCAATAATGTTTGGGTAACAATAGATGTATTAATACGTCTCTGATCAGTAAGTTGTTAATTAACTGATTCATCATCAAATCCTATTGGCTCTCGCTTCCAGAGTACAGCTAGCATCTCACTCTGATCACTTCCCATCAATTCTGTCACTCCCACTCTGTCCTCTCTCTTGGATCATTTTGGTAACTTCCTAACTACCTTCTTTTGTCTGCCTTTTGTAATCTGTTCATCACAGCCACCAGCATGGTCCTATCAAGACATTAGTTCATTTCACTTTTCTCATAAAAACCTGCACGAACTTCCATGTTGTTAGCATAAAAGCCCCCACTGTTCCAGGAGTTCAGGGGCCCTGTGTGGTCAGGCCTTGTTGACCTCTCTGACCTTTGCCTCCTGCCTGCCTCTTGAAATGCACAGCTGCAGTCATACTGGTCTCTTTGCTCCTGCAGAAAATTGAGGGTCTTTCTGCCCCAGGGTCTTTGCACTGCTGTTGCCTCCTCCTGGAGGGAACACTCTTCTCTGAGATAGCCCTGTGCTTTGACCTCTTATCTCCTTGTTGGCAAGGCTTAAGCATTCTACTGGACATTTAAGGACTTTGCTGCTCACCTTATTTAAGACAACATCCCCTCCCGCCTCCACCAATACTTTCTGCTCTTTCTGCTTCTGTGTTCTCCTCAGCAGTTATCGCTAAAATACCTGAGGCAGGGACCTGTGCTCCATTTACTGCTGTATTCCTGGTGCCACATGCCTAGAGCTGTGCCTAGTGCTTGGTGCGCACAGCGTCAGTAGTTGGGAAGCAAAGGAGCGTTGAACAAATGCAGGGAACCATCCACGTGCCATGCCTGGATGTTGTCTGGCACACAGTCAATATCAGCCAGCTGCTTTCAGTATCATTACTGTCAGCGCGTGGCTAGATGCCAGAACATGAGTATCTTCTTTAGAAACATCTGAGCAGTTTTGGGGCCTTCCTGACAGTCCAGTGGTTAGGACTCTGCACTTCCAGTACAGGGGATGTGGTTCAATCTCTGGTTGGTGAACTGGGATCCTACCTGCTAAGGGGTGCCCCCCCTCCAAAAGAAAATAACCCTAAAAAAAATTCTGAGCAGTATTCAGTGAAAATATCATACAGGGGCCCTATTTCTAGAGTAATATTAGTTGAAAAGGCAACAATTAAATAAGGAATAAACTAAAAATGGACACATATAATTGAACAGAATTTGTTTCTGAAGAGAAGTGCAGGTGTTATGAGTAGGATGGGATGTTAGGAAGCTTAAGTGTGTTGGGTGAAAACAGACCAAAACCAAATCAAAATGAAACACCCCTTCACTCCCCCACCCCACTCCCACACTATGATCCTGTAGTAGAGGTTTGTTTCTTCTGGAAATATATTGGTTTATTATCATGATACCTGGATGGAGGACAATGAATCAGGTGGGCATGGATTTAGTATTTCAGCTTTTTACCATGTCTTCCTGTGTAGAAGTCCTTTGGTAGATCATGTGGAACTATGTGATCAGATGCAGAGGTCAGTGGTCTCCAATCATATCCTTATCCAAGACTCCTCTGATCACCTACAGATGATCAGATAAACCAAAATGAACAGATAAACCAAACTAAATCTATGCTTGGAAGGCCATGTCTAGCAAATCAGTTGCAGTTTTTGGATCTTTGTTGCCTCATGCAGGATCTTCCATTGTGGCCCACGGACTCTCTCATTGTGCACAGGGGCTTAGTTGCCCTGAGGCATGTGGGATCTTAGTTCCCTGACCAGGGATCGAATTCCCATCCCCTACGTTTGAGGGCAGATTCTTAACCACTGGACTGCAAGGGAAGTCCCTTTGTTACCCATTTAAGATTAACCAGAGACATAACTGTCAATCTCAGCTTTTGATTACCATCTAAGCAGTGTTTTTCTACCAGCTTGATCTAATTCTAAGCAACAGTGAGATATTTCACGCTTAATTAGCCTTGGCAACCATTTTCTGGTAGACTTAGAGTTTCCATTTGGCTTTTTGAAGTAGTGTTTAATCCCTGGGGGCTCTCATTACTCCCTAAGAGGATTCTTGAGTACTGACTGGAGACCCTGTACACGACCATTAACAGGTTTTAAAAATTATTTGAAAAATGTAGTCTGTCTCTCATTTGTTCAATCATTTAACTGTTAATTGTTTAACTTGTTTATTACTATTACCTATAAAGGTCAGGAAGCAACAGTTAGAACTGGCCATGGAACAACAGACTGGTTCCAAATAGGAAAAGGAGTACGTCAAGGCTGTATATTGTCACCTTGTTTATTTAACTTCTATGCAGAGTACATCATGAGAAACGCTGGGCTGGAAGAAGCACAAGCTGGAATCAAGATTGCCGGGAG
>NW_011495040.1:1349080-1411087 GCF_000754665.1 Bison bison bison | reverse complement strand
GTGAAGAAGGCTGAGTGCTGAAGAATTGATGCTTTTGAACTGTGGTGTTGGAGAAGACTCTTGAGAGTCCCTTGGACTGCAAGGAGATCCAACCAGTCCATTCTGAAGGAGATCAGCCCTGGGATTTCTTTGGAAGGAATGATGCTCAAGCTGAAACTCCAGTACTTTGGCCACCTCATGTGAAGAGTTGACTCATTGGAAAAGACTCTGATGCTGGGAGGGATTGGGGGCAAGAGGAGAAGGGGACGACAGAGGATGACATGGTTGGATGGCACCACTGACTCGATGGATGTGAGTCTGAGTGAACTCCGGGAGTTGGTGATGGACAGGGAGGCCTGGCGTGATCTGATCCGATATATAATATACAGTATACTATAGTATAGTATACTCTCCATGCATGTATAATCACATGGAGACCTGCCCAGAACTGTGAAAAGTTTGAGTGGCCTGAGTACACGCTCCCAGCTGAAGTCCGTAAGTCAATGCTGTGTCCTGTCATTTCAAACTAGAAACAAGTAAACAAGTGGACTTTTTGTGGCCTACTGAGTGCCACAGTTTTTTTTTTTGCAATTTTTATGCTTTTTAGAGGTGATTTAACTGTTTAAAATAAATTCAGGCTTAGCGCTGAAGTGCTGTCTAGTGTTTTTAAACACAAGAAGGCAGTGATGTGTCTTAGGGAGAAAATACATGAGTTAGATGAGCTTCAATCAAGCATGAGTTACAGTGTTGTTGGCTGTGAGTTCAGTGTTCGTGAATCAACAAAATATATTAAATAAGGTGCTTTACAACAGAAGCACACTTGACAAGGTTTATGTATTGATTTGTTGATGAAAATATGACCATAGTGACTTCCCTAGCCATCCAGCGTTTAAGACTCTGAGCTCCCAGTGCGAGGGGAACAGGTTCGGTATCTTGTTGTGGAACTAAGATCCTACATGCCACACAGCGAGGCCCCCCCAAAAATGACATGACCAGAGGCACATGAGAACTTAACCCTGTATTTTCCCTAGGAGTATTTGGTAATTTAGTCTCCACACTGACTTTATAAAACATAACTATGATAAATGATGAGACTGATCATAAATTGAAACCCCAAAACCCAGGAAAGCATGTTGCATAAAAGGCTACTGAAATGAAGCCTTTGTAAAGAGAATGCATTCTAAATTTTCTTTCCTATAAAACCTTTATTTTTGCATTTCTGCATTGCTGAATGTATGACTCATTCCATGTATATATCTGACATTTACACTTGAACTTCTTTGCTTTTAAACTTTTTAGCTACGTCCCAAAGCATGTGGGATCTTAGTGTCCTGACCAGGGATTGAACCTGGGCTCCCTGCATTGGAAGCAGAGTGTCTTAGCCACTGGACTACCAGGGAAGTCCCTGTTAATTAAAGTGCATTAGATACCTCTAGGAGCCAGTGGAAATTTAGCAACACGAAATAGGTGTTCTTGTTTTGGAGACAGTCTCAGTGGTTGGCTTGGTATGTTGGTTCTCAGAATAAAACGCATTCATCCCAGCCTGCAAATTTTGAAGTGCTGAAACTGAATTGTTATTTAAAGGTTTAAGGACATTCAGCAGCCTAAAAGGGGCTTCCCAGGTGGTGCAGTGGTAAAGAATCTGCCTGCAAGGCAGGACACGTGGGTTTGATCCCTGGGTCGGGGAGATCCCCTGGAAAAGGAAGTGGCAACGCACTGTAGTATTCTTGCTTGGGAAATCTCATGGACAGAGGAGCCTGGTGGGCTACAGTCCACAGAGTCCCAAAGAGTCGGACATGACTGAGTACACATTCTCTGACTCTCTCAACAGCCTAAAAATGGTGTTCTGGAATTGAAAAGTTTAAAATATATTTATTCATTTATTTGACTGTGTCGGGTCTTAGCTATGGCACTGGAGATCACCGTGGTGCGGGGACTCTCTTTGTCTTGTGTGGGCTCACTAGTTACAGGGCACAGGCTTAGTTGCTCCTCTGTATGTGCAATCTTAGTTCCCTGACCAGGGGTCAAACCTGAGTTCCCTGCATTGCAAGGCAGATTCTTAACCACCGGACCACCAGGGAAGTCCTGATAGTGAAACTTTTACAGACTACCTTGCTAAAATTTTATAGTATTAATAAATACTCAGATGCTAAAATATAGTGTTTGTTTGGCATGTTAAGATCTACAGACAAGATGGGGACCACTGATTGTATCAGTGACCTGGGGGTGTTTTCTTGCATTGCTTTGGAAACCCCCAAAGCCAATATTATAATTTTTTCATTGTCTGCATTTAATACAAATGTTTTGAAAAAGACAGGTGCTTTGATTTAAAGATTCATTGATTTTGACCTTACCAGTTTGAAATTTCTAAGCGTTTTTACCTGAGCCAAAGCCTTTTGTACTTCCAATTGCAGGGGAAAAGGCTTGGAAGTAGCATATTAGCTTGAGCAAGATATCTTTGCAGTGAGATGTGTAGCATCATTTTCTTGGTGATAGGTCTAAGAGACATTTTAAGCACTATAATTATACACTAAGATGTCATGTTGATTTAATGACATCTTAACTAAATTTCTTATAAGACCTTTTTAAAATTTAAGAATAATTTGACTTAGAATGTTAATTTCTGCTGTACAGCAAAGTGATTCAATTATGCATATTCTTTTTTATTGGGTTGGCCGAAAAGTTCGTTTAGGTTTTTTCATAAGATGTTATGGAACACACTTTTTGGCCAATCCAATATATTCTTATCCATTATGGTTTACCCATGTTGTCCATCCATTCTATATGTAATAGTTTGCATATACCAACCCCAATCTCCCTGACTCTCCTCCTCTTACAAGACCTTGAGGTTAATCTAGTGAGGTTAGATTTATTTAAATTTAGGAGAAAAACGTTATATTACTTGTTTCTGAGACTTTTTTTTTCTTTTACTATACCTCCTTCATGTTTCATTTTTAAAGCTAAACAATAAAATACTCACAACCTAAGTGTCCAGCTCAATGCATTTTGACTCATGCATATACTCACCACCAGATCAAGAAGATTTCCATCAGCTCAGAAAGTTGTATAAAGTTTTCACTGTAGCATAACTCTACAGAAAATTGCACTTGATGAATTTTCACAAACACAAGCCATGTGCCGCCTGTCCAGGGCAGGAAACAGAACAGCTCCAGCTCACCATAAGCCCTGTGGTTCTGCCCTTGTCCCCACCCCAGGGATAACCCTTGTCCTGAAAATTTTTGAGCATGAGTTAGTTTGACTTTCCTAGAATGTCACATCAATGCAGGCACCCAGTATGCCCCTTTGGTGCTTGTCTTCTTTCACTCAGCTTTTTCTTTGTGACTCACTCATGTTGCTGCATGTGGTTGTCCATGGACCATCCTCATTGCTGTGACACATTGTAGAATTCCATCTGACTTTCAGGGTGATGGTTGATGGAGGCTCCCTTTTCAGTAAGTGAGATCATTTGTCCTTTTTTTGGTAGAAGACAAACCCTAACTCATTCTCTAGGACCTCTGTCTGCTCTTGCTTATTTGAGGGGTGGCTGGTTCCTTTCTCCTTAATCTGTAGCAATCGCCTGTCATGAAGAAGGACATCATTGGGTGCTGACTACACACTGAGAGAGGGAGATGGCTATCCCTGTAGGTTCCTGAGCCCATTTCCCAAACTAGGAAGAGGCCAGAGAAGCAGAAGGAAGCAAACAGCAGAGCAGTAAGGAGAGTTGGAGTCTTGCCTTTGAGGACTGAGAGGAGCCCTGAGGCCTATGCTTCATGGCTTCTCACCTGCCTCTTGGACTGTGGGATATAGGGAGCTCGAGACTGAGGCTGGCACACTGCTAGTGGAGGAAGCCCTGGATCCCGAGCCAGAAGAGCTGGGCTTAGAATTCCCACACTGTCACTTACCAGGGTGTGACTTTGAGGGGGTTCACTTAACTTCTCTCAACGTTCTTTCTTTCTTTATGGCTGTGCTGGGTCTTCATTGCGGCACGTGGCCTTAGTCACCCGGTGGCATGTGGGATCTTACTATGCAGATATAAGGGGAAGAGAGTGCTCACTATGAGCCAGGCCTTGTTGGTAATTTCACTTTGAATCCTCAGGATTTTACAACATGGGCAGTATCATCCCTATTTTATAAGTGAGGAAACTAAGGGACAGTGAGCTTCAGAGCACTGAAGGGTAGCCCCAGCTTGCTACAGCTAAAGAAAAGCCCATGCAGTAATGAAGACGTGGCACAGCCAAAAATAAGTAAATAATTTTTTGACAAAAAGGCATGCTTGATCTGCCCTTCAGTTCCATAAAATTTAGAGTTGAAAAAGGACGTTCAGGTGTTCAAGTTGTTCCAAACATAAATGAAAGTTTTCCAGTTGATGCATCAAGTATCAGCTTTTAAACTTTAATTCAAATTAAGTAAAATTAAAAGTTTACTTCCTTTGTCATAGTAGCCACAATTCAACTACTCAACAGCCAACCTTACATGGCCAGTCACTGATGTATCAAACAACTTAGTCCAAAATCCTCTGCTACAACTCAGATCTCCAGGGTCTCACACTGACCACCATGTCCTATTGGACACTCAAGGTCACCAAGACTTTTAACACAGCTAGAATCAAATGCAAATTCCTCCATGTGTTCACTCTGTAATCATTGGCTGATTTTTTTTTGTTTGTTTCATGCCTACTTGATACTCCTGGCAGCATGGCCATTCCCTGTGTGAAGAAAGCACATTGATAGCTTTATCTTAGCCCCCAAGATGATAGCTATACCTTGTCTTGGGATCCCAGCGAGTTGCTGAGATGATAGATGAAAGCTTATGGTGTTCCACCGGATTTGTGGTCTCTGAAGGAGAAGATTTAACTCAGGGACCAAAGACAGTCTCACTCACTCAGAGCTTTATGTAGTAGAAATTTTATTAAAGTGATAGTGACAGAAAAAGCTTCTGACATAGACATCAGAAGAGGGTAGAAAGATTACCCACCTTGTTAGTTTAAGCAGGTCTTTATATACTTTTCTGCTAGCTGCTGAGAATAGAAAAAAGTACCCCAAGGTTGTAAAAATTTTGCCCAGACCCTTTCCCATAACATACATCCTGGGATGACATCAGCACGAGATTAGCCAGAAGGAATGGGTTAACCCAGAGCTCAAGGCTGTGGAAGTCTTACCCAGACCTTCTTGCACAACATAAGTTCTGAGCTCAAAAAAGCTTGTCCTTGAGCAAGAAATACTGCTGCCTATGAGGCCTACATGTCTAAGGCAAAAGAATGTGAAAAAGAAAGAATGTTCACCTCTTCCTTAAAGGGGCTTGGACTCCTTATCAACCCGCCTAAGTTAACTCTCTTAACATAGCTCAGCCATGGGTGTCACTTCACTTCCCTCTCCTTCTGCATAGATTGGTTCCCATTCAAGATTTTGAGTTTCTCAGAGAAGTGATCTTTCTAAATTCCATTTCCACAGTCACGTACCACCAAGCATCTATGCTCAAGCTCCAGACATAGTGCATTATGTACTTCCTCCGAGGAACTAACCAGAATGACTGTCCAATCACAAGATTCTCCCGCCTGCTTCCCCAGTGAGGGACTGGCTGTCAGGGTGTAGTGTGGTAGGAATTTGAGACAGCCCCAGTCCCCTTGGCACTGGGGTCCATCCTTGGGACCCAGTCACACTCGGGTCTGTGGTCTGAGTCATGGGGTCTGAGAGCTGATATGAATGCAGCCAACGGGTCTGGCGTTGCCCTATGTTCCATGTACAAGGCCTTGTTTCTGGGCTTCCAGCAGCCTAAGGGGCAGTTAGTGGGATATGAGTCCCTTGAAAACCTCACAGTGCTCTTCAGATGATGTGTTTGTGTTCTTATTCTCTGAATTGCTGTTGGCAAAGAATGGTTCCTTTGTATATTGTTTATTCTTGCCAGTGGGCTTCCCTAGTGTCTCAGATGGTAAGGAATCTTCTTGCGCTGCAGGAGACCCAGTTTCCATCCCTGGATTGGGAAGATCCCTCTGGAGAAGGGAATGGTTACCCACTCCAGTCTTCTTCCTGGATAATTCTATGGACAGAGGAGTCCAAAGAGTCTCAAAGAGTCAAACACTACTGAGCGACTGTCACTTCCCTTTTTCGTTCTTGCCAATACATGGCACTAACATATTTGCCATGTCAGCAGTCACTGTTTCTACTGTGGTATGTATGGCCCAGCATTAGCTGTGTCACTACCAGTTCCTGCCCTCTTTGTCCCAGGACCTAATAACTCCGTCACTCTTTCAGCTGAGAAGTCCTTTGCTTTTTTACAAAATGAAATCTTAATTAAAAACACAACTTTTGGCTGTACCACATGGCATGTGAGATCTTAGTTCCCCAGTGAGGGATCTAACTTGTGCCCCCTGCATTGGAAGGGTGGAGTCTTAATGACTAGACCACCAGGGAAGTCCCACAAAATGAAGCCTTAAATGATGGTTTCATCTGGTGGACATACTTGGAGGTGCGTTTCTTGAGTCACAGTTTTGGAGAAGATGTAGATCTTTCTTCTTTGGAGGAAGCTCTCTTTAGGCAGGTCAGTCACTTCATTGAAGAGACAGCTGGTTCTAGGTTGGAGCACTGGAAATGTCCAGGACAGGGCGGAGTTGGGGAGGCAGCCCCTGCCCCCAGAAGATCATGGTCTGGCCGGTGAGGCTGGGCAAGTTCCTCAAAAGATGCCCCATGTCTCCATCCTTGGCTATTATTGGTGGAGGTTGGAGAAGAGGGAAGTTGGGAGGTGCTGGCAAAGTTGGGTTGGTGCTCCCTCCCTTAAGAAAGCTTCCTGAGGAGAGAGGGTCAGATTCTTTGTGAAGTAGGCAGACCCGCCAGGCCCAGGGGAGGCTGAAGGCAGGAAGACTGCATGTGCCTTGTTTCATACTTGTGGTTCTCTCTGCATATTCTCCCATCAGTGTGTTGGATCTTAAGAACAACCCTGTGGGGTGGGCAATTCTCTGTCCTCAGAGGCCATGGAAAGAGTGAAGGTGGGTCAGCGAGCAGAAGCTGCTGGGCACAGTTTCCTGTTGGAATGACCCTGGTGTTTGGCCTGGAGTCTCAGCGAGACTGTGCAGGGCTGGCCTGCTCTCTTGGTCTCCAGTTTTCCAATCTAGTTCGTCTCTGAGCACTGCCACTCTCCTAGATTTACAGTCTGATTTGTTGAGTGAGTTCCTGCTGCTCCCAAGTCATAAATTCCAATAAAAGCAAGCGATCTTATCTTTGACCATGTTTTCCGTCATTGAGATGGAATGTGCTTGAAGATGGAGATCTTGATACGAATAAAATTATTTACAAGACAGAAACAGACTCACAGACATAGAAGTCAGACGTATGGTTCCCAAAGGGGTAAGGGAGAAGGATAAATTCGGATCTTGGGCTTAGCAGATACAGACTACTATATATAAAAAGATAAACAACAAGAGGCTACTGTAAAGCACAGGGAACTATATTCAAAGTCTTGTAATAATATATAATGGAATAGCATCTAAAGAAGAATATATAGATATATATGTATAACTGAATCACTTTGCTATACACCTAAAATGAAGATAGGCTTGTAAATCAACTATAATTTTTAAAAAAGGTGGAGATCTTCATATTGTATCTTTCCTTGGTAGGTTTTATTTACACTAAAGACCTAGAAAAAAAGTATGTGAAGTCTCTGAAAGGGATGTGCGTGCTTAGTGGCTAAGTCATGTCAGACTCTTTGGAACCCCATTAACCATAGCTTGCTTGGGTCCTCTGTCCATGGGATCTCCCAGGCAAGAATACTGGAGTGGGCTGCCATGCCGTCTTCCAGGGGATCTTCCTGACCCAGGGATCCAACTTGCATCTCCCGCATTACAGGCGAATTATTTATCACTGAGCCACCTGGAAAGCGCTCTCTGAAAGGGAACTGGTTCCTAAATATGGGCAGATTTGCTTTTGAATAAGAACATCCTTCCAGGAATTCCCTGGTGGTCCAGTTGTAAGGAATCTGTGCTTTCACTATGTAGGGCCTGTGTTTGATCCTTTGTCAGGAAAGCCAAAAAGAAAAGGAAAATGAAAAAAACAAAAGAATACATTTCCTAGCCTAGCGAAGGACTCAGGTGAGCTCAGTGTAGGTATACACTGTTCCCTCTGCTGGGAATCCTTGCCATGCTGCACCTCTGGCCGACAGCTGATTCAGCCAACATATTGTGTCCTCTGTGAAGGTCTCCCAAGCCTAAAGAACCCTCTGCTGTCCTCTCAGTGTCCCCATGGCAGCATCTGCCTCTCATGACTGCCTCCCCCAAAGGTGCAGGCTCCTCCAAAGCTGGGCTATGGCCTCTTGGTCCTTGTACCCCAGCTTCTAAAAGGGCATCTGGTGCCTTGCGGGGGCTCATCAGCGGCTGTTGGCTAAAGAGTGAGCTACTGCTGAATGTGTCAGCCACATAGGATGTGTGAAAGTCCGATCTCAGTGGGCACAGCTTGGAAAGAGCAAGGGGAAACCCGTGAACTTGTGGATACCTTGCTAAACTGGGATACAACTTGAGTGTGTGCTGATGATTTACAGAAGTTGAATATAGTCTTTCTGACAGCTGTTTATAATATATATAGACTGGCACCTTAAAATTCACATTAAGCCCAATCTTTCTTGCTTGTATCAAATTCTTTTGCTTTTTAAAGATTCTTTCTCCCACGTAATATTTTCATGTTCTTTCTTTAAAGTTAAAAAAATTTTTTTGGCCACATCACATGGCATGCAAGATCTTGATTCCCTGATCAGGAATCAGACCCGTGCCCCTTGCAGTGGCGGTGCGGATTCTTAACCACTGGACCACCAGGGAAGCCCCTATTTTTGTGTTCTTATGCAGAGCTGGGTGAAGTGCTGAAGTTACTGTAAATGCCCCAGGAGTGGTAACATCTCTTCCTTGATTTAATCTGTCCCTGCTTTCACATATAGCATCCACTCTGGTGTTGCAGGTGGGCACAGTCTTCAGAAATTGGAAGTCTGGACTGGTCCATTAGAGAAGAGGTTTTCCACAGCATTTCTTCACCTTGGCCATCCCTTTAATTCCTTATTTTTTGACCAGTGATGGAAAATTGAATCAACGGTGTCCCTATGGCTGGCGGTGGTGTTCAGATGCTGCAGAGTTCAGCTCTGTGTTTCCACCTGGGCGCAGGCCTACTTGGGACCTGAGTCATCGTTCCTTTCTTTTGTGAGTCTTTATTTGGGACACATCTTCTGAAGCACTCAGCATGGACCGGACTCTCTGTTTCTCATTTTTATGATTCAAAGACAAAGCAGGTGTTGATCTTGCCTTCCCCTGGATCTCGGTGGCCCTTCTAAAGTATAAAGTGAACTAAAAAAAAAAAAGCCTTTTTGTACAGGTACCTGGATCCCACATGTGCTGCTGGGGTTCTGACCTCAGCTGGATCTGACCCTGCTTGGCTGCCTTTGGGGTCACAAAAGAAACACTTCAAGGGAGGCTGCAGTCTCATTTTGGCTCATTTTAACTTAATTACCTCTTTAAAGACCCTTCTCCAGAATTGAGAGTTGGACCATAAAGAAGGCTGAGCACCAAAGAATTGATACTTTTGACCTGTGGTGCTGGAGAAGACTCTTGAGGGTCCTTTGGATAGCAAGATCAAACCAGTCAATCATAAAGGAAATCAACCCTGAATAATCATTGGAAGGACTGTTGCTGAAGCTGAAGCTCCAATACTTTGGCCACCTGATGTGAAGAGGCTACTCACTGGAAAAGACCCTGATGCTGGGAAAGACTGAGGGCAGGAGGAGAAGCAGGCGACAGAGGATGAGATGGTTGGATGGCATCACATCTCAGCGGACACGAATTTGAGCAAACCCTGGGAGATGGTGAAGGACAGGGAAGCCTGGAGTGCTGCAGTCCATGGGGTCGCAAAGAGTCAGACACAACTTAACGACTGAACAATAAACCAGAGTCACATTCTAAAGTAGTTAGGGTGTTAGGGATTCAACATAAAGTTTGGGGAACATGATTCAGCCTGTCATAGGATCCAGGGTAAAGTTGCATAGTTTGGGCAGAGAGGGTAGATTTTGTCATCATTTCAAAGGTGTCTTGTTACAGGAACCAACTCAAGGTAAAAACCTATATGCAAAATAGAAATCCCAGAGATAAATCCATATACCCATGTACACCTTATCTTTGACAAAGGAGGCAATAATATACAACTGAAAAAAGACAATCTCTTTAACAAGTGGTGCTGGGAAAACTGGTCAACCACTTGTAGAAGAATGAAACTAGAACACTTTCTAACACCATACACAAAAATAAACTCAAAATGGATTAAAGATCTAGATGTAAGACCAGAAACTATAAAACTCCTAGAGGAAAACATAGGCAAAACACTCTCTGGCATACATTACAGCAGGATCCTCTATGACCCACTTCCCAGAGTAATGGAAATAAAAGCAAAAATAAATAAATGGGACCTAATTAAACTTAAACGCTTTTGCACAATGAAGGAAACTAAAAGCAAGGTGAAAAGACAGCCTTCAGAATGGGAGAAAATAATAGCAAATGAAGCAACTGACAAAGAATTAGTCTCAAAAATATACAAGCAGCTCATGCAGCTCAATTCCAGAAAAATAAATGACCCAACCAAAAAATGGGCCAAAGAACTAAACAGACATTTCTCCAAAGAAGACATACAGATGGCTAACAAACACATGAAAAGATGCTCAACATCATTCATTATCAGAGAAATGCAAATCAAAACCACAATGAGGTACCATCTCACACCGGTCAGAATGGCTGCTATTAAAAAGTCTACAAACAATAAATGCTGGAGAGGGTGCGGAGAAAAGGGAACCCTCTTACACTGTTGGTGGGAATGCAAACTAGTACAGCCACTATGGAGAACAGTGTGGAGATTCCTTAAAAAACTGGAAATAGAACTGCCATACAACCCAGCAATCCCATTGCTGAGCATACACACCGAGGAAACCAGAATTGAAAGAGACACATGTACCCCAGTGTTCATCGCAGCACTGTTTACAATAGCCAGGACATGGAAGCAACCTAGATGTCCATCAGCAGGTGAATGGATAAGAAAGCTGTGGTACATATACACAATGGAGTATTACTCAGCTATTAAAAATAATGCATTTGAATGAGTTCTAATGAAGTGGATGAAACTGGAGCCTATTATACAGAGTGAAGTAAGTCAGAAAGAAAAACACCAATATAGTATATTAATGCATATATATGGAATTTTGAAAGATGGTAACAATGACCCTATATTCAAGATAGCAAAAGAGACACAGATGTAAAGAACAGACTTTTGGTCTCTGGGAGAAGGCAAGGGTGGGATGATTTGAAAGAATGGCATTGAAACATGTATATTGTCATATGTGAAATAGATCACCAGTCCAGGTTCGATGCATGAGACAGGGTGCTCAGGGCTGGTGCACTGGGATGACTTTGAGGGATGGGATGGGGAGGGAGGTGCGAGGGGGGTTCAGGATGAAGGACACATGTACACTCATGGCTGATTCATGTGAATGTATGGCAAAAACCACTACAATATTGTAAAGTAATTAGCCTCCAATTAAAAAATATATTAATTAAAAAAAACCCTATATGTGCATGGTCGGGAGAGGGGGTGTCTAGCAGCACTGAGTACATTGTAGGCACTTTCGGTGTGGCTGAATCTCTTGTAGCAACATGATTTTTGAGGATGTCACTAAAGGATGTTGTCAGGTGGCAGAAGTAGTGGAATAAAATAGCAAGTTTCACGAGATGTTAATATTCACAACATTAGAGGGCTCAGGGTGGAGCCCAAATGGAAGCAGATGTAAGAACTGTCATTGGTTAATTTAAAATGTCCAAGTAGAAAAGGTGTTATCTAGCTAGTTGATTTTTCTCATTTTGTGTTATAACTGATTTAAAATGGTATCTTTAACCTTTTTGTGGGTGTACTGTATCAAATTGACCCAATAATCCAACCTCTATGAATTTATCCCATGAAATTATGGAGCAAGTGACAAAGATGTATGTTGATTGTGATTAACTGAAGTGTGATTGATGCAAACTATGGGCCCAGCCACTGAGAACTGGTTAAATTATAGTCTGTCTAGGCTGTTGAATCCCATATGGTTATTAAAGGTGCTTATGTAGATTATCAGAGAAGGCAATGGCAACCCACTCCAGTACTCTTGCCTGGAGAATCCCAGGGACAGGGGAGTCTGGTGGGCTGCCGTCTACGGGGTTGCACAGAGTCAGACACTACTGAAGCGACTTAGCAGCAGCATGTAGATCATGGATCATAGGGACTGGGTAGGCAAAGGCATGCATGTACCTGGCCTGTGTTGGGAGTGGGGAGTGATAGGAACTATGGCATTAGGAGGGTGGTGAAAGTGCGGAGTGAAGATGGCTACTTGGTTCTAGTTGTTTCCTGGCCATGTGGAAATGTGCATCCAGTGTGGTCAGACTTTCCCATTTAAAAAATCGTAATTTGGAAGAAAATTATAAAATTTATTTATTTTATTTTTTTTCCGTTTTAGTCAGATGGCTTCCCAGGTGGCTCAGTGGTAAAGAATCCACCTGCAATGCAGGAGATGCAGGTTGGATCCCTGGGTTGGGAAGATCCCCTGGAGGAGGGCATGACAACCCACTTTCAGTATTCTTACCTGGGAAATCCCATGAGCAGAGGAGCCTCGTGGGCTATAGTCCATAGGGTCACAAAAGAGTGGGACATAACTGAATGACTAAACAACAGCAATGACAACAAAATTGACATATAGCATTATGGAAGTTTAAGGTGTGCTAAGTCGCTCAGACATGTCTGACTCTTTGCAACCCGTGGACTGTAGCCCACCAGGCTCCTCTGTCCATGGGGTTCTCCAGGCAAGAATACTGGAGTGGGTTGCTATTTCCTTCTCCATTAAGGTGTACAAAATGATAATAATTTGATGCACATAGATTGTGAAATGATTATCACAATAAGTCTAGTCTGTTGGTGTTCAGTCATGTCTGATTCTTTGTGACCCCATGGACTACAGCACATCAGGCTTCCCTGTTCTTTACCATCTCCCAGAGTTTGCTCAAACTCATGTCCACCGAGTCGGTGATGCTATCTAACCATCTCATCCTCTGCTGCCCCCTTCTCCTTTTGCCTTCTATCTTTCCCAACATCAGAGTCTTTTCCAATGAGTTGGCTCTTCACATCAGGTGGCCAAAGTATTGGATGTTAAGTTTAGTTAACATTCACCATCTCCTATTGGTACAAAAAAGAAGAAAAATGTACTTTTTCTTTGTGATGAGAATTCTTAGGATTGACTCTCTCAGGAACTTTCTTTTTTTTTTTTTTAATTAAAAAAAAATGTGGTGGCACCAAGCCTTTTTTGTGGCACTTGGGCTTCTCTATTTGTGGTGCACAGACTTAGTTGCCCCACAGCATGTGGGATCTTAGTTCCCTGACCAGGAATCAAAGCCACATCCTCTACATTGGGAGGTGGATTCTTAACCACTGGACCACCGGTGAAGTCCTTGACTCTCTTAACAGCTTTCATCTACACCCCACAGCAATGTTCATCGAAATCATCATGCTGCTGGTTATATCCTTAGAACATATATTTATCTTGTAACTGGAAGTTTGTACTTTTTGTCCACCTTCCATCCAATTCCCAGATTTTCTGTTTTTTTAAAAGAGAAGTCAGAAATCTGGAATTTTCTGGAAAATGTTCTGATTTTTTAATGTTGGTAAAATGCTTCCCTGGTGGCTCAGTGGTAAATAATCCACCTGCCAATGCAGGTAATGCAAAACGTTGGGCCCAGCTCCAGACTGCCTGAATTAGAGACTCTTGAACTCTGGAATTTCCCAGACCAGAATACTGGAGTGGGTTTCCATTTCTTACTCCATAGGATCTTCCCAATCCAGGGATCGAACCTGCATCTCTTGCACCGGCTGGTGGATTCTTTACCACTGCGCCACCTGGGAAGCTCCTCCTACTGTCACAGAATTCTTTTCTAATTGTTATCTGCTTACTTTAATAAGCGTATTAGAATTTGAGCTGATTTCTAAGGAAAGGCTAGGATTTGCCCAGGTGGAAGAAACAGGAAGATAGTTCAGATGAGCCAGCAGTCCTGGCAAACCTGGCCTAAAGCCTGATGTGCTGGCTCAATGGTAGTGGTCTGGGCTGGTAGGGGTGAGGTGGGCGATGAAGCTTGAGAATGAGTGTGAGGTGGGGAACCCACCATGCATCCTGAGGGCAGTGCCAAGGGATGGGGATGTTAGGGGGATGACATGGTTACTTTCCAGGGACAGTGAGAGCACAGGAAGCAGGATTGTAGGACACGCATCTGGCAGCTGAATGTGGGCCAGATGGGGCCAAGACGCTGGTCACTTCTGCAGGGCTGTTGGCGTTAGTTAGCCTCTTGGCTTAGTGTTTCAGTTGTGTTAGCCCAGGTGTTAGCCCAGGACCTTGGGCCATCAGGAGGGAGGTGCCAGGAGTCTGGGGGAGAGAAACAGGAGAGGGGGATGGATGTCTGTCATTTAGTGTTGCTCTCTGTGTGGACTTGATCATGAGCATCATATAGGTTGTTGTATAAAGGAAAACCTCCTACAATTGCTGATATTGGAGAAAATGCAAAATAAGAGAAAGGCCAGAAGCAGCCTGGACTCCAGGAATGTTGACTAAAGTAAAAACACACAAGGTGAGAGCTGTGAGTTTGGGTTTTATTTGGGGGCCTTACTGAGTCTGGTAGCTCAGATGGTAAAGAATCTGCCTGTAATGCAGGAGACCTGGGTTTGATCCTTGAGTCGGGAAGATCCCCTGGAGGAGGGCATGGCTACTCACTCCAATAGTCTTGCCTAGAGAATTCCATGGGCAGAAGAGCTTGGTGGGCTACAGTCCGTGGGGTTGCAAAGAGTTGGATGTGACTGAGTGACTAACTCTTCCACTTTCACTCTTCACTGAGGCCTATAGCCTGGTCGGCAGCCTCTCAGACAGCTCTGAAGAACTGCTCCCAAGAGGTATGGGGGTGCAGGGGCAGTCAGTATATATGTGATTTTGATGAAGGGGGGATGTGTAACCAGGCACACATCTTGTTAAGAAAGTAGCTGCTAGTCACAAGGAACAGATGTCTCTGTTAATGATTTTACTGCTTTTTCTAAGTATGGGAAGATGTTGGAATCCAGGTTCATTAAACATTTCTCCTAAAAATATCTGTCTGAAGGCCTCTTCTGCCAGTTTTTCCCAGAGCACAGAATGCCTTGTTTCTGATCTCCACCCTGAACTCCTCTTAGTGTGGGTTGAAGGTCAGTGACTTGTGGTGGTGAGTGACTCAACCACCCCCGATCCCCGCCCCCACCCCCGAGCCAGATGGCGGGCAACATTCTTTGGCAGAAGCAAATACAGTGTGTAGCTGTTGAGTGAGCTGCTGTCTACTTACCCCAGTCACAGGTCCAGACGTGGTTAAGTGTGTAAAGCCAGCTTTTTGTTCTTCATACGATTCTTTGTAGTTTATTGCTCCCAAGGCTTGTCTGTTTTGTCAGAATTTTAAACAATTCAAAGGGAAATTACCTTTCAGGGCTTTCCTGGCTCAGTGGTAAAGAATCTGTGTGCAATGCAGGAGACCTGAGTTCAATCCCTGGGTTGGGAAGATCCCCTGGAGAAGGGCATGGCAATCTACTCCAGTATTCGTGCCTGGAGAATCCCTTGGACAAAGAAGGGATTTGAAGGGATTTGAAGGGAAAGAAGGGACAGAGAAGTTTGGCAAGCTATATAGTCCATGGAGTTGCAAAGAGTCAGACATGACTGAAGCGACTTAGCACCAACAGCCACCTTTCAGGGCAATGTAGAAATAACAAGAATGGAAATTTCTAGGAAGGGACTGAGACAGTCCTGAAGGGCTTAGCAGAGGTTGTCGCTTTTACTGGGGCTTGGAGGTGGAGAGATTCATGTCAGTTCTTATTGGTACTCCAGCATCCTGTGGGATCTGCGGGGGAGGAAGTATGCTTGTCTGCTTGGACTGCCATCATAGGATACCACAGACTGTATGACTTAAAGAACAGAAATTGATTTCCTCATAGATTTGGAAGCTCCAAGTACCAAATCAGAGTGCTGCCTGGTTGGTTTCTGATGAGGCCTCTCTTTTGTTTGCAAATGGCTGCTTCTTGTTGTGTCCTCACATGCCCCTAGAGGGAGCAAGAGAAAGCTCTGGTCTTCTTCTAAGGACACCAGTCTTACTGGATCAAAGCCCCACCCATATGACCTCATTTAGGACTTCCCAGGTGGTGCAGAGGTAAAGAATCCGCCCTCCAATGCAGGAGCTGAGAGAGATAAGCATTTAATCCTGGGATTGGGAAGATCCTTCTGGAGTAGGATTTGGTAACCTATTCCTGTATTCTTGCCTGGAAAATTCCATGGACAGAGGAGCCTGTTGGGCTACAGTCCATAGTGTTGCAAAGAGTTGGACATGACTGAGCACTCATGGGTGCTCCCATAATCTTAATGACCTTCTTAAAGTCCCGTCTCCAAATACAGTCATAGGAGGTTGAAGTTCACAAGAGAACTTTAACCTATGAACTGGGGATGGTGGTGGGGGGAGTAATGAGGAGTGAGGGAAATAGTTCAGTCCATATCCATAACAGAAGACAATGTGCTCAGTCACCCGTGAAGTCAGGGCACATGTGGGCTGGATGGAAGGAGAGGTGGTCGAGGGACCTGATCAAAGGGAGAAGAGGGCTTCGAGGATGTGCAGGAGGTGGCAGGAGTTGAAAGAGGAAAGGCCCAAAGTTCTCTTCCAGCTTGTCGGCCTGTGCTCTCCTGGAATTCAGGAATTGTCATCATTAGCAAAATGACACTTCTTCAGGTCGGAACATCACTGAAGATCAGTTTCTCTGGTCCTCACCTGAATCCTTTGGCTGAGGTGCTCTCAGGTTCAAGTTTTGAGAAGCATCTTTTCCTTCTGAAAGGCAGACCTCACGTCCAGCGAAGCGCGTGGAAGTTCCCAAGTCTGGCAGCATCTATTAACATGACAAGAAAAGGAGTCAAATTTCCACCACCATTTTGCTATGAAGGGTCAGTTTAGACTGTTCGAAGGGTATGGTCCCTTTTTAGGCAAAGAAGAAAAGAGATTTTTAAGAGTGGCCGAGGGGTTTCCCTGGTGGCTCAGTGGTAAAGGATCCACCTGCCAATGTGGGAGCCTCAGGTTTGACCCCTGGTTCGGGTGGATCCCATATGCCAGGGGACAAATAAGCCCTTGTGCCACAACTGTTCTGCCTGTGCTCTAGAGCCTGGGAGTTGCAACTACTGAGGCCTGTGTGCCCTAGAGCCCGCGCTCAGCAACAAGAGAAGCCACTGCAATGAGAAGCGCGCACACTGCAACGAGAGTAGCCCCTCCTCGCCCCAACTAGGGAAAAACCTGCACAGCGACAAATACTCAGCACAGCCAATAAATAAGTGAATAAATAAATAAAATATTAATAAGATACAAGAGTGGCTGAGAGGGTGAAGTAAATGAGCTTGAGGTGGGAGAGGTGAGGACCAGAATCCTCAAGGTGTCTTGAAAAATGATGTGAGTGGAATGATCTGAGGGTGAGAGAGAGCTTCCCCTCTGCTCCCCTACTCTACTTCAAGGGACTGAATGGCCCACAAAAGTGAACTGAGAAAAATGAAGATGCAACAAGCCAGTGCCCCAGAGGGTGCGGGCTGTGCCTAAACAGATGTCAGGGTCTTTGTTGAGAGCAGCAGCTGACAGGGTGGGGTGGGGCTGATGGGAGCCACATTATGGGTGGTGTTTTTCATATGCAGAGCAGCCCTTTGATCTGAGGGTTATGCAAGTGCTGGAAACTGGAGAGGCTCGGGTGGAGGGGGCCTTTGTCTTTGACAGAAAAAGCATCTGCCTGACTCCAGCTCCCTTGCCTGCCCCTTCAGCCCGCGGGCTCCCACAACAATGTCTCAATGGGAACCTGAGTCTTCCTACAGCTGAAGAAGTCTCAGGAAAGAGAAAGAAGACTGCTGCAAGTGTTGGACTAGGAGCTTAATCAATTCTTTCCACATCCCAGAAAGCGAGAGAAGAGAGGAAGTGCAGAAGCAAGCGGAGAGTGGAAAGGGAGACATGGCAGGAAGCAGGGGAGGAAGAATGGCATTTGAACACTGAAATAGATGTTTGGGTAATGAGCTTGCTTTCCCAGTGAACACGACTCTTCAGAAAATAGTGCAGGTGGGATGAGTGTGTGTCACTGGAGTGAGGGAGAAGAGTACTCAGCTGACAGGACATGGTTTTTGATGGACTGATAATTCTTTTTTCCCCTAAAAGGCAGTGTTGTTGTTGTTAGTCACTAAGTCGAGTTAGTCACTCAGTCATGTCTGACCCCATGGACTGTAGCCCACCAGGCTCCTCTATCCATGGGATTTCCCAGGCAACAATACTGGAGTGGATTGTCATTTCCTCCTCCAGGGGCTCTTCCCCACCCAGGGATCAAACCTGCATCTCTTGCATTGGCAGGCGGATTCTTTACCACTGAGTCACCAGGGAAGCTCGCTAAAAGACAGTATAATACAAGGCAAACACTAAAGTGAAAGCAGAAAGCTGTTTATCTAGCTGTGCTTTTGCAGGGTGAAAGAAAGTCCCTGTAAGTCTTTGCACTGTTAGAAACTTCATGCTAATTGGAATTTTATCACAATCACAATAATTTACAATAGTTCTTCCTTTCTTGCTGTTTATTACCCTTCTTACAGTCTCAATCGATACAGATTAAGAGACTTGAAACAAAGCAATGGCTTTTTGGCCTGAAGATGAGTATTTTCTGCTTGTGGAGATTTTCGAGTGCGTCCTATGGGGCAGATGTAATCTTTGGGTATACATCTCATACACTATTTGTATGAGCATGTCCACTCATACAATATCTTTAAGTCAGATGTCTGCCCAGACATGGGCATTTGGCATGGCATGGCTGACACTTGGCACGGCCTGGGGTGGGGAGGGGAGAGGCAGAATTGGGTCCTATATTGGATTGCCTCTTTAGGGGCTCTGGTTTGGGTAGCAGTTTGGGAGAGCAGGGAGCATGGTGATTTGGCACTTCTTGAACACCTAGCAGAAGAAAAAAATCTGAAATAAGAGAATGGTTTTGTGGATTTTTTTTTTTTTCTCCTACAGGCAGAAATTGACCTGACACAGTGATCTAAGTGAGGGCTGTTAATTAACAGATCCGGAAGTTGGATTTGGGGCTGTTTCTAAATCATTACACCTGAGTGGCACTGTTATAACCAGGATGGAACATTCAGGAGAAGTAGGCATACTGCTTTCAAAGTGGTGCTGGAGAAGGCTCTTGAGAGTCCCTTGGACAGCAAGGAGATCAAATCAGTCAACCTGAAGGAAACTTTGAATATTCACTGGAAGGACTGTTGCTGAAGCTGAAGCTCCAATACTTTGGCTACCTGATGAGAATAGCTGACTCGTTGAAGAAGACTCTGATGCTGGGAAAGATTGATGGCAGGAGGAGAACGGGGCAACAGAGGATGAGATAGTTGGATGGTATCACCTGCTCAATGGACATGAACTCGGGCAAACTCTGGGAGATGGTGAGGGGACAGGGAGGCCTGATGTGCTGCCAGTCCACGGGGTCGCAAAGGGTCAGACACAATTTGGCAACTCAACAAGAACAGGCATACTGCCTCTCCCTGGCTCAAGGGTACATGTGCTCTGAGGAGTCAGACCTTGCCTTAGCTGAAGTTGTCTTTGGACACCTTGAAGAGGTCAGGGTCAGTCCTGCTGCTAGCCTCACCAGCAGCTACCCAGCTTCTCAGTGGAAAGAATATGATGTTTGGGGACCATAGATCTGGGTTTGAGTCCTGGCTTCCCTGTCTCTTAGCATTGTGACCTTGAGCCATATAGTCCTTGAAAGATAGCCCTTTCTGTGCCTGATTCCTCATCTGTAAAATGGGTGTGATGAAACAAACCTCATAGGATTGTAATGAGGAATAAACAAGAGGACCTTTATAAAGTGCATCAAAGACATTTGGTAAAAGTTTGTCTTGCTTTTCTTCTACTGTAAAGTGCTTGGGTTTACCTGTAACTAGTGGGTTTACTCTTATACCTCATCCTTGCTGACACATTTTACTGAATAAAATTTTTTTCCCCCAGCTGAGGCATGTGGCATACGGAATCTTATTTCCTTGACCAGAGATCCAACTGGGGCTCACTGACACATTTTAAACCCTTGGTTCCCCTTGCCACATTCCATTTTTTTATTCCTAAGCATTACTTTCAAACTAGCAAGAGAAACTCGGACAGAGTTGGGATTGAATTCTGTTTTTGAACCCAACAGTTTGCCATCTTTCTTGTTTTCACTCCAAGTGTCCCTCTTGGAGTGATTGGTCCGGGACCCAATCTTCTTAGTGATTGGTTCAACAATCTGGGTTTAAGCCAGTCAGCATATAATATTCCTCTGTCTACTTTTATGGGTGTGGGTGTGAGCATGTGTCCTATGTTGGGTTCACCTGGTCAAGGAGAGGTTGGAAGGGAGTTTTTGATTTTTTTTTTTTTTTCTTTCTGAGACTGGTGTTGGATTTTCTTGTTATAAGGGCAGTTACATAGACCAGGGGAGTCCTGATCTTACTATGCTCCTCTGCTTTTGACTTTCTGCTGTGTGACAGTCTGTTCCATTATTGTTTAAGCCAATTTAATGCTGGGATGTTTGTGTTAATCACTCAGTCATGTCCAAGTCTTTGGGACCCCTGTGAACTGCAGCCCTCCAGGCTCCTCTGTCCATGGCATTTTCCAGGCAAGAATACTGGAGTGGGTTGCCATTTCCTTCTGCAGGGGATCTTCCTGACCCAGGGATCGAACTCAGGTCTCCTGCACCATGGGCAGACTCTTTACTGACTGAGTCACCAGGGAAGCCCTGATTCCAGCTGGTTCCTGCTGTCTCTGTAACGGTCCCATATAAACTTCCTATGCATTACCTGAAGTCACCACATATGTATCCTAAACAGTGTGTTATTGGTGTTGGTTTTTCAATTGTTCTATACATGCAATTACATGATATACATTCTTCTATGCCTTGCTGGTTTACTGAACATTTTGCAACATTCATTAATGCTAATAAATGTGGCCACGATTCGTTTTCTTTGTTGCATGGCATCTCCTGATACATATACCACCATCTATCCTGCCCCTTTTTAATGGACATTTGAGCTGTTTTCAAGTTTCTGCTGTTTCTAATTGTTTTGCTGTAAACATTGTGGTATTGTGTCCTAAAACACGTGAGAGTTTCACGCTCAGATTCTATGGATTTCCTTTTATTTAATTGAATTGAAGTAAGGAAAGCTGGAATGACTCTGTAGGGATACTTCTCTGAGTCTGGTCTTCCTGATCTCCTTTTTCTTTAACCTGCTTCAGAGATTACTGCCTTCTTGGTCACAGGATTTAGGTACCCTCTGATGTTCCTCTGCTTTTCATCACAGTCTTAGACACACTGTTCCTTTCACCAAAAGTTGGGGCACTTTTAAAAAAATTGAAGTATAATTGATTTACAATGTTCTTATATACAATATTAGTTTCAGGTATATAACAGTGATTCAATATTTTTATGGATTATACTCTATATAAAGGTATTATGAAAATTGGCTTACTCTGTGCTGTACAGTATATCCTTGCAGCTTATTATTTTATACAGAGTAGTTTGTATCTCTTAATCACCTGCCCCTATCTTGCCCCTCCCTCCTTCCCTCTCCCATTGATACCCACTAGTTTGTTCTCTATATTTGTGAGTCAATTTCAATTTTGTTATATTCATTCATTTTTTTCCAGATTCCACATTTAACTGATAACATAACAGCATTTGACTCTATCTGACTTATTTCACTTATTATAATACTCTCTAGGTCCATCCATGTTGTAGCAAATGGCAAATTTTCATTCTTTTTTAATGGCTGAGTTGTATTCCATTGTATGTATAAACCACATCTTGTTTATCCATTCATCTGTTGATGGATACTTAGATTGTTTTAATATCTTTGCTATTATAAACACAACTGCTATGAACATTGGGATGCATGTATGCTTTTGAATTAATGTTTTTCATTTATTCAGATACAAACTCAGGAGTGGAATTTCTGGGTCATGTGGTAACTCTATTTTAAATTTTTAGGGGAACCTCCGTACTGTTTTCCAGTAAATGAATTTACATTTTCACCAACAGTGTACAAGTGTTCCCTTTTCTCCACATCCTTGCCAACATTTGCTTTTTGTGGTATTTTTTATGATAACCATTCTGACAGGTGTGAGGTAATCTTTCATTGTGGTTTTGACTTACATTTGTCTCATGATTACTGATGCTGAACATCTTTCCATGTGCCTGTTGGCCATCTGTATATCTTCTTTGGAAAAATATCAATTCATATTTTCTGTCATTTTTTAACTAGGTTTTTTTTTTGATATTCAATTCTGTGTGCTGTTTATGTATTTTGATATTAACCCCTTATTGGTCACATCATTTGCAAATATTTTCTTCCATTTAATACATTGTCTTTTCATTTTGTTTCTTTTGGTTTCTTTTGCTGAGCAAAAGATTTTGAGTTTAATTACACCCCATTGCAGTAAGCCAGGCTTTCTTCCTGCAAACTTATCATATGCAAAAGTTTAGGTGATTTGCATCATCTTCCCATTTTTTTGTTTTTGCTTTTGTTTCTTTTGCCTTGGGAGATAGATCCAAAAAAAAAATATTGCTGCAATTTATGTCAGAGAGTATTCTGCCTATGTTTTCTTACAGGAATTTCATGGGTTTTGGTCTTATATTTAGATGTTTAATCCATATTGAGTTTATTTATCTTTTTATGTGGAGTGAGAAAATGTTCGAATTTCATTCTTTTACATGTAGCTGTCCCCCAACACCACTTATTGAAGAGACTCATTTTTTCCATTGTATATCCTTGCCTCCTTGTCATAGATTAATTGACCATATGTGCGTGGGTTTGTTTCTGGGCTCTTGATTCTATTTCATTGATCTATGTATCTGTTTTTGTGCCAGTACCATGCTGTTTTGATTCCTGTAGCTTTCTTTTCTTTTGATTACTGTAGTATAGTAATCAGAAGTCAGAGAGTGTGATACCTCAAGCCCTGTTCTTCTTTCTTAAGATTGCTTTGGTTAGTTGTGGTCTTCTGTATTTACATACATATTTTAGAATTATTTGTTGTAGTTCTGTGAAAAATGCTGTTGGTATTTTGATCAAGATTGCATTGAGGGTCTACCAATTTTGGAGTAGGACTAGCTCTTTCAAATTCTTCAAGAGACAGCCAACCCAACTGGGTTTTTTAATCTATAGAAACTGAAGTAGCTGTAGATCAGCTCACCTCATTTGTGGTGTCCTAGATCCTTCCTGGTGGGCCTGTGGTGAGAGCAGGAGCAGATCTGTTCCCCAAGTATTAGTTTCCTAGTGCTGTGATGCCACAAACTGGGGTGGCTTAAAATGATAGAAGCTTATTCTCTCACAGTTTTAGGGTCTGGAAATCTGAAATCAAGCTGTTGGCAGGGCCATATTCCCTGAGAGAGCTGGAGAAAAATCATCCCTTCCTTCTTCCAGTTTCTGGTAGTTGTCAGTAATCCTTGGCTTGTAGATGTACACTCCAACTTTCACTTCTGTCAACACATGGCTGTCTTTACACGTGTTCCCTCTGTGTGTGTGTGCGTGCGTGTGTGTGTGTGTGTGCGTGTGTATCTGTCTGTGTCCAAGTTTCCCCTTCTTTTAAGGACACCATAAGGGAGTAGGGCCCACTTCAGTGACCTCATTTTAAATTGATTACATCTGCAAAGACCCTATTTCCAAATAAGGTCACATTTGTATATCCTGCAGGTTAGGATGACCTTGCCTTTTGGGGAGATAAAATTCAATCCATAAACCCTCTTCTTCCTCAGTCTAGTAGCTCTACCCCTGGTTAAGGAGATGGATTTTGGGTTGACCAGCTTTCCTTGTCCTGTGGTGACTTTCACCTGTCCTGTGGTGATGGTGACTCTTCCTATCATTAAATCTTTTTTTTTTCTCTTTACTTTTTATTTTACATTGGAGTATAGCCAATTAGCAAAGTTTCATTGTGATAGTTTCAGGTGTGATAGCTTTGGGTGCACAGCAAGAGCAACTCAGTCATATATATACATGTATCCATTCTCCCTCAACCTCCTCTCCTATCCAAGCTGTCTCATAACATTGAGGAGCTTTATATTTCTTTTTCCTTCTGGGCTTCAGCTTTGGCCCAGCAGGCTCTGGCTTCCATTTTGCTCACTTATGGAGTGTTCACTCTGCGTGGTTGAGAAGAGAAATCCCATCACCTGAACATTAGCTGCTTCCCTGGTGGTTCAGGTGGTAAAGCATCCGCCTGCAAAGCAGGAGATCCGGGTTCGGTCCCCGGGTTGGAAGATCCCCTGGAGGAAAGCATGGCAACCCACTCTAGTATTCTTGCCTGGAGAATTCCATGGAGAGAGGAACCTGGTGGGCTGCAGTCCATGCAGTTGTGAAGAGTCGGACGTGACGGAACTCTTCTAACTAACTAACTAACACTTTCACTTTCACCACGAACTTACTAGTAGGTTGATGAAAAAGTAATTGCAGTTTTGGATCATGAATTTTAAGTCATAAGTAGGCTCAAACACACCTTTATTAATCAAAATAGAAACCTCTACAATCAATACATTTTTGCCAATGAGAAATAAATTCGTGTATTCTTGTAGCACAAAAATCCTTGGTTTACAATTCAACAAACTCTTGGAAAGCATTTTCTGTCTCCTGCTTGTTGTAGAAACTTTTTCTCTGCAAAACAGTTGTCAAGATGCTTGAAGAAGTGGTAGTTGGTGAGAGGTAGGTGAATGTGCGGGGGGAGGGCAGAAACTTCGTAGACCAGTTTGTTCAACTTTTGAAGTGTTGGTTGCGCAATGTGCAGTCAGGCATTATTGTGGAGAAGAATTGGCCCTTTCTGTTGACCAGTGCTGGCTGTAGGCATTGCAGTTTTTGGTACATCTCATTGATTTGCTGGGCATACTTCTCAGATGTAATGATTTCGCCAAGACTCAGAAAGCTGTAGTGGATCAGATAGGCAGCAGATCACCAAATAGTGACCATAACTTTTCTTTGGTGCAAGTTTGGCTTTGGGAAATGCTTTGGAGCTTCTTTGGGTTCAACCACTAAGCTGGTTGTCGCATAAAAGCCAATTTTCATCACAGATCACAATCTGATCGAGAAATGGTTTGTTGTTGTGTAGAATAAGAGAAGATGACTTCAAAATGACCACTTTAAAAATTTTCATCAGCTCATGAGGCGTCCACTTATTGAGTTTCCAATTTGCTTCAAATGCTTGACGACTGTAGAATGGTTGACATTCAGTTCTTGGGCAACTTCTGGTGTAGTTGTAAGAGGATCAGCTTCAATGATTGCTCTCTATTGGTTGTTGTCACCTTCTGATGGCTGGCCACTGCACTCCTAATCTTCAGGGCTCTGGTCTCCTTTGCAAAGCTTCTTGAACCACCATTGCACTGTACAGTCATTAAGAGTTTCTGGCCCAGATTCATTGTTGATGTTGCCAATTGTCTCCTCTCATTTATGGTCCATTTAGAACTCAAATCACTCGAATTTGCTTTTTGTCTAACATCATTTCTATAATCTAAAATTAATATCAAATAAATAGCAAGTATATGCAGAGTACATCATGAGAAATGCTGGGCTGGATGAAGCACAAACTGGAATCAAGATTGCTGGGAGAAATATCAATAACCTCAGCTATGCAGATGACACCACCCTTATGGCAGAAAGTGAAGAATTAAAGAGCCTCTTGATGAAAGTGAAAGAAGAGAGTGAAAAAAGTTGGCTTAAAACTCAACGTTCAGAAAACTAAGATCCAGTCCCATTACTGTGTGGCAAATAGACGTGGAAACAATGGAAACAGTGAGAGAGTTTATTTTCTTGGGCTCCAAAATCACTGCAGATGGTGACTGCAGCCATGAAATTAAAAGACACTTACTCCTTGGGAGAAAAGCTATGACAAACCTAGACAGCATTTTAAAAAGCAGAGACATTACTTGCCAACAAAGGTATGTCTAGTCAAAGATATGGTTTTTCCAGTAGTCATGTATGAATGTAAGAGTTGGACTATAAAGAAAGCTGAGTGCCAAAGAATTGATGCTTTTGAACTGTGGTGCTGGAGAAGACTCTTGAGAGTCCCTTAGGCTGCAAGGAGATCAAGTCAGTCTATCCTAAAGGAAATCAGTCCTGAATATTCTTTGGAAGAACAGATGCTGAAGCTGAAACTCCTATACTTTGGCCACCTGATGAGAAAAACTGACTCATTGGAAAAGACCCTGATGCTGGAAAAGATTGAAGGTGGGAGGAGAAGGGGTCGACAGAGGATAAGATGATTGGATGGCATCACCAACTTGATGGTCATGAGTTTGAGTAAGCTCCGGGAGTTGGTGATGGAGGGAAGCCTGGTGTGCTGCAGTCCATGGAGTCACAAAGAGTCAGACACGACTGAGCGACTGAACTGAACTGAACTGAAACAGCAAGTAATAGGTCACTAGCCAAAAACATAAAGTGAGTAATGCACATTAACATGACTACATTTATTTAAGAATGTACTTCAATATCAAATGGGAAAGTTCAACAGTGCAAAACTGCAATCACTTTTGCGGCTACCTAATAGTTGTCTTTGCAGTTGCCACACTCCTGGCTGCCCCCTAGGGGAGGACTGATTCCTGGTGACATGTTGGAAGCAACCCCCAGGACAAGCTTGCAGCACTTACCCTCACAGGCCCCACCCCATGATCATGCTGGTTGCACTTCCTCTTAGACTCCTAGTGTTGCTGTGTTTGTCTGTCTTGGGCCTGCAGACTTGGTTGATGCCATGCTCAGAGCAGCTGCTGCATTCCCTCTGGCTATGCCTGTTATGGCCCCATTTGAAGCTCTATAGGTTTCATGGCTATAGAAATGTGTGTCCTTGGGATGGGTACACTGGCCCTGTGTTTTTTTTTGGTGTTACATTGGATTCCCTCCTCCCAGCATAACCAGAAGAGGTGGCCCAGACACATCAGGGACCACTTGGAGGTTCCTGATGGGCCACCTGGTCCTGATCCCCTTCTCCACGGAGCCTCATGGCCAGTGCCGAGGGGAGGAGAAACAAGGGAGGCAGAGAGGACAGAAAGTGAGGCCAGAGCATCTGCTCTTCCTGAGATGCACTTCCTGAGATGGAGCAACTCAAGGGCTTATAAGTGGAAGATCATCTGAAGCCATCACCTCCACTCGCCTGTCCTGTTTGATGCGCTAATCCCCTCTGTGTGGTCATTCCAAGTTTGATTGAACAGTCCCAGTGCCAGGGAGCACTCTGTTACAGTTCCCCAGGGACCATCCTCATGCACTCACATGTTTCTTACGTACTTGTGCTCATCTTTCTTTCTTTCTTCCTCCTTCCCTTACTTTCATTTATTTGGCTGCACTGGGTCTTACTTGTGGCACGTGGGATCTTTAGTTGCAACATAGGAACTCTTAGTTGCACTGCAGCATGTGGGATCTAGTTCCCTGACCAGGGATAGAACCCAGGCCGCCTGGATTGAGAGCGCGGAATCTTAGCCACTGGACCACCAAGGAAGTCCCTGTGCTTGTGTTTCCATGGGAGAGATTCCTAGAAGTGGAACATGCACATTTTCCATTTGATGGTTAATAAATTACACATGTGTGGAAACACATACTATTGATATACACAGAAAGCAAGTACAGGGTAATCATGATGAGATACGGAGCTCAAAAAGTAGGAGGGACCTCCTAGTAGTTAAAAATGTCTCCCAGTAGAGCAGAGCATCTGACTTGGGGTAGGTGTTCAAAAGGTAAAGCTTGGCATACTTCGGAGAAGCACTGGGAACCTCTCTAAGGAGCCAAGTGCCCCAGTGGTGGCTTCAGTGGCCTGGAATCCTTCCAAATGCAATGCATTTCCCAGGTGAGGCTTGGAGAACAGCAGAGGTTCTGCAGGACCCATCCTGAAGCTCTCTGAGCCCCTCTCTTTGTAGAGGCTTTTCCTGAGCTCTGCTTGTCCTCTGATGTAGACATGGGCCTGTCCACTCTATCCCCAGCTGGAATGCCTTGGGCTCTCCTGGGACTCTCCATTGGTGGCCTCAAGAGATAAATGAGTTTTCCCCAAAGGTCAGAAGTCTTCCTATGAGTCATCTTTCTCCCCAAAGCAGCTCCACCTCCCAGGGGACAGGGTGACTCTGCAGAGTTGGAGAGGGCTTGCTGCTGCTATTATGATTATCATTATTAATTAATTAATATATTTGGGATTGCACTGGGTCTTAGTTGTGGCATGTAGGATCTAGTTCCCTGACCAGAGATCCAACCTGGGCCTCCTGCACTGAGAGTGCAGAGTCTTAGCCACTGGACCACCTGGGAAGTCCCTACTGATGTTATTATTATTGCAAATGCATCATGCTGGCCCCTGGTTGTCCCCTCCATGTTGCTCAGAGTCCTAAGATTCCACCACCTCCACCTCATCCTCTCTTGCTTTGCTTTCAGGTGCTCTTAACAGATTGACAGTGAGTGACAAGGGCCTCTGTGAAGTCAGCTGCCCGGCTGCTGCTGCTGCTGCTGCTAAGTTGCTTCAGTCGTGTCCGACTCTGTGTGACCCCATAGACAGCAGCCCACAAGGCTCCCCCGTCCCTGGGATTCTCCAGGCAAGAACACTGGAGTGGGTTGCCGTTTAAGAGAATCTGTTGACGCTGTGTCAGCACGGTAGCTTGGCAAGAGAGCAGCCATATGGGAAACATTAGGGAGGAATTCTTGGCGCTTCCTGGTACATTCCCAAAGCTGGGCTGGAGAAGGTAGAATGTGGGTTTTTTAAAAAAATAATGTTTTACTTTTTTAGTATTTATTGGAGTTTAGTTGCTTTACAATTTGTGTTAGTTTCTACTGTACAACAAAGTGAATCAGCTGTACGTATACATATATTCCCTTTGCCGCCATGTTACCGAGTCTGAGTTCTTGCTGCTCATCTCGTGACAGACCAATAATTCTGAGAGACGAGGTGTTGAGGTAAGCAATACTACTTTATTTGGAAAGCTAGCGGCCCGAGAAAATGGCAGACTAATGGCAAACTAATAACTATCTTATCAGGGTTCGAATGCCAGGTTCTTTTATAGAACAGAGTGTGGGGAGATGAGAAAGTAAAGTAAAAAGGCTGTTAATTTTGTTAATACCTTCTGGAATGGCCTCTGGAAGGGGATGTGTCCATTTCTTCCTTCCTTAGCCATCCACAGGTGGACAGCATTTTGAACAAAGCCATTTTGATTTAACATTCAGGCAGGGGCTCAGGGTTTCCCGGGGCAGGCCCTGGTGACAGAAGCAACAGGAAGCAAATGTTAAAGTAAAAGAAACAGGTCTAACATGGAGTCAGTTCTGTCCTGTAAACACCACAGAGCACTGGGTAAAGTTCCCTGTGCAATACAGTAGGTTCTCATTAGTTACCTACTTCATGCATAGAAGTGTATATACGTTAATCGCAATCTCCCAATTCATCCCGCCTCCCTGAAATAGTGTGTTAGTAAATTGAGTCCACTGAAAGGCTTACGTTTGTGTGGAAAAACCATAGAAGCAGTACTGTTTCAGAAGCATGCTGGCCCCACCTGCCAGCACCCTGACAGCCCACATCCTTCCTTGTGAGGGAGTCAGACCTTGAAAACTCTGGTGCAGAGAACTGTCAGTAAGGGCCAGAGGACTGAGCCGGGAACTGACTGCAGCTCTCGGGAGACAGTTCACATCTGAACGAGTTGAGTCTGATCTGTAAGCATCTCTGGAGGTTCTTAGAGCTCTGACCCTGGCTGAATTCAGTCAATCGCTCCCAGCCCTGCCTGCGTGTTGGAGTCATCTGGGGGTGTTTGTAGGCGGTGATTGACACTACCAGAGCTGTCAGGACAAAGTGGCCCATCCTAGGGCACTGATGCAAGCACTTATCCTGGTTTACAGGCAGCCCTTAGGAAGCATGAAGCGACCCATGAAGTGCACTGTGTGGACTGGTATCTGGATGAAAGGAGATGAACAAGCTACAGAGTGGTGGGTGGGGCCTGCCAAGTTTTTTGCCCACCATGACATGACAGATAATGTGTTGTAAACCAACCATGGTTTGGGGAAAAAAAAAAAATTGGCTTAGGAGGTTTCTGGGAAAAAAGCAAACCATATGGATGTCTGAAAGGGAAGGCTTATTTGAGATCTTGGAGGAATGAGTCTGAATCTTTGTAGGATTGTATGATATCTTCAACTGTTGACTTCTACCTGGATTTCTCTTGGGGTCTGCCTGAGTTAGCCTGAGCCCAGAGCAGAGGTCCCATGACAGCTTTGGATTAAGGGCCATGAGGTTACCTCCTGGGTGTCTCCAAGGGGCTTGTGCATCCAATCTGCTTTCTCACTGGAAAGGCAACCTTAATTTGTCTCTTCTTGCTCTCAGAAATTTCCCTTTTCCTTTTCTATGATGTAGCTTAGTCATTGATATTATCTTGTGGACAGAAAGTCTCAGACTCCATTTACTTCAAGAAGAGTGGAGAGTATTGCTGTTTGCTGAGATTTGGCATTTTATTCCTTGATTGTTTTCTCTTACATTGTAATATACAGCTTCAGTATTTATTTATGGAAAGGTTTTTATTTGACTGATTAAAAACCAAAGGAACAAAAATAAAAACAAAAAAATGGAGGAGATATCTCTGTTTCTCTCTCTCAACCGTCTGTCCACGTATGTATCTGGCTGCTTTACATACAGAGACTACTCTTGGAAAGAGATATAAGACACAAGCAGCAGTGATTACTTTTGAGGAGGGTGATTGGGGAACAGGAATGGGAGGGAGATTAATTTCTTTTTACTCTTTGAAATTTTTACCATATGCATGTGTGAGTGTGAGCTAAGTCACTTTAGTCGTGTTTGACTCTTTGCAACTCTGTGGACTGTAGCCCACCAGGCTCCTTTGTCCATGGAACTCTCCAGGCAAGAATACTGGGGTGGGTTGTACTCTTCCAGGGGATCTTCCTGACCCAGGGATTGAACCAGCATCTCCTGCATTGGCAAGTAGAGTTCTTTACCACTAGTGCCAACTGGGAAGCCCACTGTATGCATGTTAGCTATTAAAAAAAAGAGTAGAGCTGTCTGTGCAGCTTATCGTGGCTCTTCTAAGCTGGTGAAGAGTTCCTCAATGCTCTATAAAAATTATTTGTGTTTTATATAGTGAGGTTTTCCAATAAGTGTGGCTTAATATTTTAATTTTTAGAATGTATGTCTTCTATGAGTTGCAACTCAATTGTTTTTTTGTGTGTGTGTGTGTGAAATGACTCACACAGACCAACTTCCTCTTCCCTCACTTAACAAAAGACCAATGAGCTGTTACTCAAGCTGTTATCTCCATGGTATTACTTTGCTAAATGCACTGATTTCATAAGCATGTGGAATCCTCTTGCTTTTGATCTGTGTAGCATATATAAGACTGAATCTATTTAATAAACACTGAATAACAAACTGAAAAAAAAGAGTAGAGCTGAGACTGATATGTTTTATGAATTGACTTGTGTTGCCAGATGTTATGCTGAAGTACTAACCCCCAGGACCTGTGAATGAGACCTAATTTGGAAACTGAGTTTTTGCAGATGAGGTCATCAGAGTGGACACTAATCCAGTATGAGTGTGTCCTTATGCAAAGAATAAATTAAGACACAGAGCGACCCACAAGAAAAAAAAAGCCATGTAAATACTGGAGCTATGTTTTTACAACCCAAGAAACTCTCAGAAGCTAGGAGAGAGGCCTAGAACTCTAGTGCCTTCAGAGGGCACATGTCATTGCCGGCACCTAGTTCCTGGACTTTCATCTTCCAGAACCGTGAGACAATACATTTCTGTTGTTTCAGTTCCTTAGTTTGTTAAAACAGTCCTAGCAAGTAAGTGCAACATGTGAGAAAATGTTAGCAGAAACTGCAAAGAAAGGAAGTGAATGGAGACAAGGGGTAGTGGGCAGGGAGGGGTTGCTTGGGGAGGAGGCGGGGGGCAGTGTGCATGGCCACTGACACTCACTCGGACCCCTTGCCTCCCCCTTTGCCTCATTCCTCTTCCTGGTTGCCTCCTCCCACCCCGTCCTGCCCCCCATCCCAGCTGGACATAATTCCCACTGCTCCTAGGCTTTCTGGTTGTCCAGTTAACCATCATTGTGCCCCACTTGTGATCACCTGTTACTGATCCCACACTGTAGGAATATAGAGCTATGACCTAATATTCCAGGTTCCTTCTGAATGATCTCATCTGGATGAGATGGCTGAATGGGATCACTGATTCAATGGACATGACCTTGGACAAACTCCAGGGGATAGTGAGGGACAGGGAACCCTGGCATGCTGTAGTCCATGGGGTCACAAAGAGTGGGACGCAACTGAACTTAGCAATTGAGCAGCAACAGCAGGTCACTGACACTACTTGTCAGGAGGAACTTCCTGGACTCGGCCTCTGCGGTCAACTCAGTCAAACAACTGAGCAAACTCAGTTGCTTCTGAGGAATCTGCTTCTCTGTGAGTCACATCCTGAGACCCCACATTTGTGAGATTGCCTCAGCCTATGGCAAGCACAGCAAGGAGAGAAAATTACATGAGGATGATTGACAGCTGATAACCTTTTGGAGATGCCACTGCAGGTTTCTGAGGAGGCTCGGTCTGGCTCTCAGTGGCTTTAGCTGGGCCGAGTTTTGTTGTTGTTTAGTTGCTAAGTCTTGTCCGGCTCTTTGTGACGCCATGGACTGTAGCCCATCAGGCTCCTCTGTTCAGGTGATTTCCCAGGCAAGAATACTGGAGTGAGTTGCCATTTTCTCCTCCAGGGGATCTTCCCAACCTAGAGATAGAACCTGCATCTCCTGCGTTGGCAGGCTGGTTCTTTACTGTCTGAACCACCAGGAAAGTCTTCCTCTGGGTTTCTTTCAATGTGTTTCATGAAACAGATAACAAGCACTTGGGATCTGCCAGGGAGAACTGTGGGCCAGGCTCCTTCCTCTTCCCAGCCAAGAAAACCCAGCTGCCTCCACCAAATCTAGGTGGGGGCTTGAGACACAGTAGTCAGTAGCTTTCCTGCGCTGACTTTTAATCTATAAGATGCTTAAGGCCTCTCTCAAGTTGTTAGGCTACAAATAAGCACAATATAAAAGCCTCCAAGGTTAAGTTAGAACTACTGTAGCAGCTCTAAAAGGAAAGACTTGGTGGCTATAGAAAATTGTATTAGAGATTCAAAAAGGGCATTTGTGTTTTTTTTAGAAACAAGAGGACTTAGCACCAACTCAGACACATGTCCAGTTCATTGTTCACACCTAAAGTACACTGGTTTGTAGTGTGGCCTCCTCAGAGTTGCTGGGTGACACAAGATGATCTCCTTCCTGCCAAGGAAAAGCAGCAAAGGGCTAACTTGGGAAGAGTTTTGACTTGCTGTGAATGGATTGTCCCAGCAAGCCTGGCATCATCGAGTGAAAGTTTATTTTGGGCCTCTACCTCTGGGACGCAGATGTCCTTCTGTGATATCCCAGGTCCCTCTCCCCTCCCCGTCTTCTTCTTAACATCACCTCCCCCACTTCCAGGTAAAATGAAACCCCAGGAGGGCAAGGATATTGTCTTTCTTGTTCATTACTGTATCTTCAGTGCTCGGATCAAGTAGGCATCAATAACAATTTATTGGCTGAATTAATGAATGGAAGAGGAATGAATGAGCTTCCGGAACTTTTAGCACTATACTTGCTGCTGTGATTCTGTTCTTCATTAGTTGATACAAGAATGGTCATTGACATTTCTCATGACACCTTTCACGATCCGTTATACTCTCTTGTTCTTGATGATGCTTTGCTGACCATCCACTCAATTTCCAGAATTCTACACTAACGCAGGATTATGATCGGCATTTTGCTCCCTAGCCTGTGCTCCCCCACCCCTATTCTCAGTCTCTGCTGTCCCCAGTCTTTCTGTGACTCGAGGACCACAGGCTGACAGGCACTTTCATGATGAGCACCACTAGCCAGGTTACTGTCTGGATGTCCTTCCACCAGGGACTGTGTGTAATTCTGAATAGGGATGCATCCAATATCATGAATCTCTGTAATGCACTAAACTCCCCATTAACTTTTAATGTCTTGAGGACATTCTCTCTCTTCGGCAAATGGAAAGAATACATTTCCCAACACCCTTAAGGATTAGGCAAGACCATATGACTGCGTCTAGCCAACGAATTGTGGGAATTCCAGGCAAATTGTAGGTTGCCTGCCATATCCACTCCATGGCACCCCATGGAAACCATATATTGGGAGGGCAGTGTCACAGATAAACAGAACTGGATTCCTAAGGGACTAGATGGATGAAAGAGCCACTAACTCACTCAGATTGTGTGAGCAAGCTAAATATATCTGCTAAGTCACTGAGATTTCAGGTTTAATTTGTTACTGAGACATAGCTTACCCAATTTTCCAGGTAAGAATACTGGAGCAGGTTGCCATTTCCTACTCCAGGGTATCCTCCTGACCCAGGAATCAAACCTGCATCCCTTGTGTCTCCTGCATTTGCAAGTGGATTCTTTACCACTGTGCCACCTGGAAGGCCCCTATCCTGCCGAATACCAGGGGAGAATATGGGAGTTTAAGAGCATTCAGGCTTGGTCAGGACAAGCATTTAAGGAATAAGCCCAAATGCAGACGTCCCAAAGCTGGCTGAGAGGTAAGCTCAAAAAAATGTGAGTCTCTAGGGGGTAAGACTCACTCCCCTCCCCCATTAGGCCCGGCATTCCTCCCCTGCCCTCACCCCTTTTTACTTTTCTGAGAAATTTGATGGGTCTGGACTTCCCGGAGATGCTTCCTGTTTGTCTTGGCTGGTGATATTTTGCTGAGCTTCCTTTATGAGTCTCCAGCTCGCCTCAGACTTCAGTTTTTGGCAGAGTCATTTCTAGATTTTATTCATTCAGTCAAAATGTATTGAATGTTTACAGTATGTCAGGTCCTGTGTGCCAGATGGGAAGAACAGAGAGGTGAGCAGGGCGCGATTGCTGCACATGGGGTGACAATACAGGGCGATGCTATTAGCGGTGTGATAGAATAGTCACAGGATGCTCCGGGCAGAGAGGAGATGGTCTTACCGTGCCCCGGAGTGCCCTCAGGACCGTGGCTTCCTGAGGAGGAGGCTCCCCTGTCTCGATTTCCAAAGGACAAGAGTGTTATCTGTCACAGGGACGAGGGTGGGAGGAGCCTCCCCGGCAGAGGGAGCAGTGCGTGTGTGTGTGTGTGTGTGTGTGTGTGTGTGTGTGAGTCTGCACTGGTGTGCCACTGAGGGTATCACGGAGGCACAGATTGTATTAGAGATGGAGCTTCTGTATAAAACTGGCATTGGGAGATTGTGTTACCACTCAATGTTTATTGAATTTGTTTTAATGGAGAATTAAATTTTTACTAAAAAAAAAGCACAAGATAAAAGAAATTTCTAGAAAAAAGAGAGGTAACAATCTTTTGACTGGTTCATGCCCATTGACTCAGTAGGCCTTGTCTTAGGAATCTATACTAAGGAAATAATTAGAAAATAGAACTTTCTGCTCCTAGATACTCTTGATGGTGTTATTCATGATAGTTTAATTAAATGATGGCATGTAGTGTGATGCTAAGGACTCCATACTCTGGCGAAATGCTTACAGTGTCACACAAAAAGTGTAGGATACTAAATTTTATATATAATACATATATATATATATACACATACATACACATATAGTAATTTTATATATAGGGATCCCCAGGTGGTGCAGTGTTAAAGAATCTACCTGCCAATTCAAGAAAGACAGGAGAGGTTGGTTTGATGACTGGCTGGGGAAGATCCCCTGGAGAAGGGAATGGGAAACCACTCCAGTATTGCTGGGAAATTCCATGGATGGAGGAGCCTGGCCGGCTATAGTCCATGGAGTAGCAAAGTCAGGCGTGAGAGACTGAGCATGCAATAATTTTATACATAATACAATCAATTGCATAAAATACATAAACTGAAAGGAAATAAACTCAAAATATACTCACAGGTTTTAAAACCAATTATAACCCGAGTGTTGAAATTATCACCAGTTCAAAATGTCTTCTGTGTACCCTTCCTTCTGTCTCCTTTTCTGCCTTCCTCTTTCCCTCTTTTCTCCCTCTTTCGCTCTCTCTCTCTCCCTCTCTTCTTTCCAGTTTCAGATTCTTAGGTCTTTACTGTAAGCCTAATAATTTAAATTAGACCATGTGACAAAAGTCAGTTATGCCACATACCTCGTGTACAGCATGGTGGTGAAGATCTCAAGTCCTGGTGTTGAACTGTTTCCGTTCACATACTTTGTGGGGACACTTTGGTTTACTAAGCTTTGTGATCATAAGCAAGTTATTTAACTTCCTTTCCCCTCATTTTCTTCTTTTTAAAAATAGATTTAAAAATAGTTACTACTTCAGGATGTTGAGAGGATTAAATGAGCACAGAAGTGAACTATTTAGCAGGGTCTATAGTTAGCACTCAGAAAATCACTTATATTATGGAACTTATGGCTGCTGGGGGGAAGGATAGGGAGAAAATATAGTTAGGGAGTTGGGGGTGGACATGTACACACTGCTATATTTAAAATGGATAATCAACAAGGGGCTACTGTATAGCACATTAAACTGCTCAATGTTATGTGGCAGCCTGGATGGGAGGGGAGTTTGGGGGAGAATGGATACATGTATATGTATGGCTGAGTCCCTTTGCTGTCTGCCTGAAACTATTACAACATTGCTAATTGGCTATAGTCCAGTGCAAAATAAAAAATAAAAAGTTTTTTTAGGGGAAAATCATTAATGTTATTGGCTTAGTTTTGGTATGCAAAATTCTTTAAAGCTCAATCATCAAAAACGAAGACTAACATCCCAGCAAGTCTTTGTAAACTTCTCATGAACAGGTGGACACGTGAATATGTTGAGAAGGGCCTGAATAAACAAAGTTCTTATTTAATGTATAATGTCCCTGCGACTTAGCACGCACACACACATGCATGTCCCATACAGCATCCCCCAATTTGCAGACAGCTGTGTCCATTAGAATGAGTGACTCAGTCTTCTTTAAATACCAAGCATTTCAGAATCAGTGGCAACTCTTGGAGGAAGATCTCTTAGCCACAGGTAACCTGGGTTTGTCCTTAATGTCTTTAGAACATCCAAAGCCATCAGCCAGTGTTTTTGAGCTGAGCCTGGGGATCTGGAGGAGTTAGACTGAGATGGAACATGTGAGATCTTAGCCTGGGGTGTGGCGTACCTGAGAGGTACTTCATAATGCCCCCTGGCACTCCCCTCTGAAGATTCCTTCCTCTAGCTGATCGTAAGTCATTTAGCAATCCCCGGTGGTGTGGATAGGTCCTCATTTTATGGTTTTAGAACCCAGAAGCTCATCTTGAGCTTCCTCACTTAGACCAGAATTTGCAGACCTGTCCATGAATGGATGTATCTGCCTCTGTCAACTCATATCACCAGCAGAGGGGTAGGAAGGGTGGGAACAGAGCATAGATTTGGTATGCATGCTGTTCAAAGTTTAATTATAGCAAAGACAAACATCCTAGTATGGCTTTGTTAGTTTCTCGTGAATAGGTGAGAACTCCCAGGGCCCATAGAGGGTCCTGTCCCAAGACAGAGGAGGCTGGTCTGTAGATCCTTGGGGAGCTGACCTCTGGGAGAGGGTGGAGGAGGTGTCTCTGATGCAGGGGGCATGTGGAAAGAAGAGAGGAGAGGAGGGATTTTATAAAGAAGGACCCACCCCCTCTCTCTTTGGTTAAGGCCCTGATGGGGACAGAGTTACTGAGGGCAGAAAGGATGATGAAGGAGGGTGTGTGGTAGGCAGGCCCATGCACAGTGGCCTGTGAGGAGCAAGGTGACAAGACTCCTGGCCTCTTGGCCACTCAGAATGAAGAGGAGAAAGTATGGAAGGAGAAAGAAGGGGATGGGGGCTGCACAGTGTCATTGGATGGCTTGAGACTTGCAATGTGTTATCTCCAGAGAATTGAAAACTTGCTGCTGAAGACCTCAGAGTCAGACAGGCCCCGCCTGCATTTGAGCCAAGGGGGTGGGGCAAGCATTCCAGCAAAGGCAGTATCCTATACACTGCCTACTGGGGTATCTGTCAAAGGTGATATATCCGCATCCATACTTGGGTGAATGAGAAAGAAAAAGCCACAGAATCTCTGGTGCTGTCAGAAGTCTTGTGGAGGGTGGTAGTGGTATTAATTGCTAAGTCATGTCTGACTCTTTGTGACCGATGGATGCAAAATAGCCATGGGGTTGCAAAGAGTAGCACGTCAAGCTCCTCTGTCCATGGGATTTCCCAGGCAAGAATATTGGAGTGGGTTGCCATGCTCTCCTCCAGGAGATCTTCCTGACCCAGGGACTGAACCTGTGTCTCCAGCATTGGCAGGCAGATTCTTTACTACTGAGCCACCAGGGAAGCCCTGTGGTAGGTGTCTGACCCAGTTCCCACCTGGTGCCATATTCTCTGTCTTTCCCTCTCTGATCTAGCTCTCCAGTGCCACAGAGAGTTCACGGCTTTGTAAAACTCCTTGAGTCTGGATTGTCCCCAAAGATGTTCTGGGCAAACCTTCTCGTGATGTGTACCCAAAATCAGCTTGGGAAACCCAGCATACCCTTCCCCTCCTCAGGGAGAAGCACAGCACACTTTAGTGTGTCGAGACTCTAGGAGAGTTTTGTAAGGATAAAAACCTGTTTGTCTCTTACACTGTTGGTGGAAATGTAAGTTGGTACAGCCAATATGGAAAACAGCATGCAGGTTCCTCAGAAAGCTAGAAATAGAATTATCATATGATCCAGCAATCCCACTCCTGGGCATATATCCAGACAAAACTACAGTTGCACCCCTATGTTCATAGCAGCGCTATTCATAATAGCCAAGACATGGAAGCAACCGAAATGTCCATTGACCAATGAATGGATAAGGAAGACGTGGTACATATCTACAACAGAATATTACTCAGCCACGACAAAGAACGAAATAATGCCATTTGCAGCAACATGGATGCAACTAGAGATTATCATACTAAGTGAAATAAATCAGAAAGAGAAAGACAAATACCATATTTATACGTGGGATCTAAAATATGACACAAGTGCACTTGTCCTTGAAACAGAAACAGACTCATGAATGTAGAGACCAACTTGTGGATTCCAAGGGGGCGGGAGGATGTGGGAGGTTGGGGTTAGCCGATGTTAGCTATTATATATAGAATGGATAAACAAAGTCCTACTATATAGCATAGGGAACTATATTCAGTATCTTGTGATAAACCATAATGGAAAAGAATATTAAAAAATGAATCTATATATATATGTATAACTGAATCATTTTGCTGTGCAGCAGCATTGTAAACAAACTATATATCAAGTAAAAGAAAATGTAAAAAGATAAAAACCTGTTTGATTTTGTGTAGCCCTCATTTCTCCTTTCTTGTGCCATAATAGAGGCATCTCAGGTGGCGCTAGTGGTAAGGAGCTGCAAGAGATGTGGGTTTGATCCCTGGGTCAGGAAGATCCTCTAGAGTAGAAAATGGCAACTGACTCCAGTATTCTAGCCTGAAGAATCCCATGGACAGAGGAACCTGGTGGGCTACAGTCCATGGGGTCACAAAGAGTCGGACACGACAGTGCTCACACGCACACACACACACACACACACACACACACTGCCATAATAACTTTCATTAACATTTCGTGGACCAAATGAACTCATTAGCCCACAAATGCTGCCCTGATGGTTGGGAAAGACCTGTATGTATTGTGTATAATCCTGTCTGGTTGTTCATATAATTTGAACCTGTTGGTATGTGTCTGTGTGTCCCTCCCTGCCTCACTTCCCCCGCTTCAGCCGGTCCTCACAAGCCAGCTCTTTGGGTCCTTCCCATCTTGGTCACTCTCATGAGAGAGTTCCAGGTTGTCAGTCTCTCAGGTGTCATCTGATGGGCTGATGTGGGCAGAACTGTCCTCTTTTTTTTCTTTGGACACCATCCAAGGATTTGAGTTCCTTTTTTCAGCAGCAGGGTCTATGTCCTTACATAACCAACACAGAAAGGTCCATGTCCTTACATAACCAACACAGGTGAGACTATTTGCCAACCACGGACAGAAGAATTAAGATGGCAGCTTATTTTTGCTGCGTCAGTGGACTTAAAAAGACCTGTGTTTTCTCCCCTCAGATCATCTTTGCTTTGAACCAGACCCGCCTGCAGCGAGAGCCTGCGAGCAGGCAGCTTTCAGGTCCCTTACACACAGAGGACCTCCTCAAACACTGGAACTGTGGGGACCTCGGCTCCATCATCTTCAGCCGTGACAGCTCCCAGATGAGAGCCCTTGACCCCTGCCCAGCTCAGCACACATTTAAGTGCAAGAATAAGGACATTACCTGCTGACACCAGGGACATCCTGTGTACAAAAGATTGAGGTCAGGAAGGGCTCTGAAAATAACCGTACCGATGTATGTGTTGAGTGAGATGCTGCAGTCAACAAAGACATTCTTTAGGAAACCGAGGAACATTGGGAGAATTCATTCCAGATGAAGTCAAAGGATAAAGCTTCATGGGACTGGGCAGCAGGCATCATGAACCAGCCTGCAGAGAGGGGAAGGGGTCTGAGTCTGACAGCTTCCTGGCTGACTTAGGTAACGTTTGAGAAATGGTGGAGCAGAGTGTTGGTTGTGGCTTTTGGTGGCTTTCAGAAACATGTGAGCATAATACAACAGGAAGTCTTCATGATATTCTTACAATGGGGTGGCGGGGGGCACACAGAAGAAGCTGGGGACGCTGCTAGCATTTCTAGACGTGGATTGCATCCTGCAGTGTTACAGTGAAGGTGGTGGAGCTAGTGCCATGAGTGTAGACACAGGACAGGCCTTACCTGGGGACCATCTAGGGAAGAAAGTGGGTGACTAGGCCTCAGAGGAGGCCTCGCTACAGGAGGGAGATGGATGGATATTTGTTATGCTTTGATCAACAAGCATCCCTTAGACAGACCCTGGCTTCCTTCCCTCCTCTACTAAGATCAAATGCAAGTGGTGATCCAGCCGAGCTTCTGATTTGGGGGAGTATATTGTCTCCCCCACTTGTAGGAGGAAGAGAAAGGGCGGGGGCTGGTGGGTGTGAGTGATGCTGTCTGTGTCTGTTAGATCTGGGAATCCTGTCATATCCAATGTGAGTGAATGTAAGATGCAAAAAAGGAATGTCCCACAGAGAGGGACTTGCCCTGCAAATGTCAAAAGAGAAAATGACCTTTCCAGGGAGTCTAGAGTGGGAGGAAGTAGAACCAAGGCAAAGCAAACAAGAGGAAGGGAAAAACAAGAAATACACTCCAGAAAGCACAGCAGAGTTTATGGTGCACTCTGAGTGGGGGTGGGGGAAGTGGGGCGAAGGGTCAAGATCAACTGGGAAATTAAAATTTGAAGCTGTAGATAGAAGTTAACATGGGCGGGGGTGAGGTGGGGTGGGGCTTGCAAGTTACAATGGGCAGATGGCAAGGCTGACAGAGCCGTTAGTGGGAAGATGTCTCATGTGTTCCTCTCCTGTGGCTCTTCAATGCCTGTCCTGCTCCCAGGGCCCCTGTGGGTGATGTGGGGTGTGGAAGGTGCCTGCCCTTGTGGAATGAGGGCCAGGCAGGTGTCTGAGTGGTGTAGGTTCTAGGTCATGTCTGGCGTTTAGAAGGTGGGGCAGGATGGCAGGAGGCAACCACCTTGCACATTTGGGGCTGTTTCTGTGGAGAGGATACTGGGGCAAAGGGAGTGCTGTGCAGAAGAGAAGAGATTTTTGGGAAACGGACAAGAGGATCTTATATAAATGACATGACTTAAAAAATATGACAAAGGGGAAGATGAAGGTATTTGACTTGAAAGTGAAAGAATATCATTGCAAGGCAATAGCAGGACAGCTGTTATCCATAAAGTGGAAGCTGATGGCTACATTACAGAGAGTGAGGACTTCCTAGGTGGCATAGTGCTAAAGAACCCTCCTGCCAATGCAAGAGACATAAGAGACACAGGTTTGATCCACAGGTCGGGAAGATGCCCTGGGCTAGGAAATGGCACCTACTCCAGCGTTCTTGCTAGGAGAATCCCATGGACAGAGGAGCCTGGTGGGTTACAGTCCCTACCTAGGGGCACGAAGAGTGAGACACGACTGAAATGACTGAGCATGCACACCCATTTGCAGAGAGTGAGGATTTTCAAAAGGTCTTTTGGAGGTTGCTGGAAGTTGGAGAAGGAGGAAGGTGGATGTCTTTTTCTGTATTGGGCTAGGGCAAAGGTTAAGAGGAGGAGAGGAGGGGTGGGGCGGGGAGGCCGAGGTTTGGGGCTGGAGAGAGAAAGTGGTGTGTCAGCCTCACCCACAGCCACTGTGTTGCCAAAACCACCCCTAGTTGGCACAGTTTTGGTGTAACAGCACCCTGTTGTTAGCCAAAATACTGAAACTGGTTAACATGTGCAGCAGAATCAGGTGAAATATTTTACCAGTAGGGTAGAGAACACTGGAGAAAGCATGAGGGAGAAACAGGAATTAAAGAAATAAGGAAAATATAAAGATATGGAATTTATAAATCAGCTGAATGTCTATAGAATTTTCATGTATTTGGTAATTGAATCATAATGGTTGATTCTAAAGTATGTAAATATGTAGTTATTTTTATTAAAAAAATTGTGTGTGAATAAGAAACACAAGCTGGAATCAAGATTGCCGGGAGAAATATCAATAACCTCAGATATGCAGATGACATTACCCTTATGGCAGAAAGTGAAGAGGAACTCAAAAGCCTCTTGATGAAAGTGAAAGTGGAGAGTGAAAAAGTTGGCTTAAAGCTCAACATTCAGAAAACGAAGATCATGGCATCCGGTCCCATCACTTCATGGCAAATAGATGGGGAAACAGTGGAAACAGTGTCAGACTTTATTTTTCTGGGCTCCAAAATCACCACAGATGGTGACTGCAGCCACGAAATTAAAATATGCTTACTCCTTGGAAGGAAAGTTATGACCAACCTAGATAGCATATTCAAGAGCAGAGACATTACTTTGCCAGCAAAGGTTCATCTAGTCAAGGCTATGGTTTTTCCTGTGGTCATGCATGGATGTGAGAGTTGGACTGTGAAGAAGGCTGAGCGCCTAAGAATTGATGCTTTTGAACAACTGTGGTGTTGGAGAAGACTCTTGAGAGTCCCTTGGACTGCAAGGAGATCCAACCAGTCCATTCTGAAGGAGATCAGCCCTGGGATTTCTTTGGAAGGAATGATGCTAAAGCTGAAACTCCAGTACTTTGGCCACCTCATGTGAAGAGTTGACTCATTGGAAAAGACTCTGATGCTGGGAGGGACTGGGGGCAGGAGGAGAAGGGGACGACAGAGGATGAGATGGCTGGATGGCATCACTGACTCGATGGACGTGAGTCTGAGTGAACTCCGGGAGTTGATGATGGACAGGGAAGCCTGGCGTTCTGCGATTCTTGGGGTCACAAAGAGTCAGACACGACTGAGTGATTGATGTGATCTGATCTGAAAACAAGTTAAAACCATCTATGTGCTTGGAAGCAACCCAAGTGTTCATTGATGAATGAATAAAGAAGAGATGGTACATAAATACAATGGAATATTATGCTCTCGTAAAAAGAATGAAGTAATGCCATTTGCAGCAACATGGATGGCCCTAGAGATCATCATACGGAATGAAGTCAGCCGTACAGAGAACAAATATTATATATCACTTATATGTGGAATCTAAAAAATAATACAGAAGAACTTATTTACAAAACAGATTCACAGACATCGAAAACAAACTTATGGTTACCAAAAGGGAAAGAAGGAAGAGAGGCATAAATTAGGAGTATGGGATTAACAAACTACTATACATAAAACAGAGAAACAACAAGGATTCACTATAAAGCACAAGAAACTATATTAATGTCTTCTAATAACCTATAATGGAAAAGGATTGAAAAAAATAAATGTATAACAATCATTTGCTACATACTTTAACACAGTGTTGTAAATCAGCTATGCTTCAATTAAAAAACCAAAAAACCAAACAACTGTGGATGTGCTGTGCACAGAAATTGTTTCCTTTCTTTCCCAACCCCTGACTCCCATCAGGGCTGGCACTTAACACTGAGCAGAGTTCCATGTGCTATACAATAGGTCTTCGTTAGCTATCCATTTTAAATACAGTCCCTTCAGCTTTTCACCTGAAACTATCACAACATTGTTAATCAGCTATACCCCAGTACAAAATAAAAAGTTTAAAGTTAAAAAAAAAAGAAAAAATTGTTTCCTTACAGAAACATGTGGCATCAAACAGAATCACTTAAGTGGAAAAACAAATACTGTTTGAAATAGCCTAAGAGTTCTTTCAGGGCACTTTATTCAATATTTTTCACTTGGGTTACAGGGAATGATACCACAGTCTGGAAAAACAGCAGGCAGGGGGCTCCCAGAATGGTGTGTCAATATTTTTCTTTTTCTTGACAATGTCTTGACTCTTTGGGCTGTGTGATATGATGCTCAAAATTAAGCAGCTTCGTTCATAACTCTGTTGTCCTTATTTATATTGACGGACGTTTTCAATTTTATTAACGCCACACTACCACTGTAGGCTTGCTTCACTGCTCAGGAGATTGACAGCTACTTCCTCCTGGGAAGGTTATCTACAAGAGAAAGTAGAAGATGGGGAAGTGGGTGAAGGCCTGTTTGGAGGCGTTCCCTTGACAAAGGCCTTTTCTTTGCCTTTGGAGCTGGTGAGTTGCAGGTTCTCTCTGATCAGACTCAGGACTCTGCTGCTTCTGCCAAGGAGGGGATGTTGAGGAGGGCCCTGGTATATGTGAGAGGAGTGATGCCTTCTTTGACTTTTTTAAAATTAAACTTTTTATTTTCTATTGGAGTATAGCTGATTAACAATGTGATAGTTTCAGGTGGACGGCAAAGGAACTCAGCTGTACATATGTGTATTGTGTTCTCAGTCATGTCCAACTCTTTGCAGCTCCGTGAACTGTAGCCCGCCAGGCTCCTCTGCCCATGGGATTTTCCAGGCAAGAGTTCTAGAGTGAATTGCCAATTTCTACTTCAGGGGATCTTCCCAACACAGGGATCGAACCCTCATCTCTTGTGTCTCCTGCATTAGCAGGCAGATTCTTCACCACTAGCGCCACCTGGGGAGCACCAACCATACGTACACATGTATCTGTTCAAACTCCCCTCCCATCCAGGCTGCCACATAACATTAAGTGAGCAGAGTTCCATTTGCCATACAGTATGTCCTGGTTGATTATCTATTTTAAATATAGCAGTGTGTACTTGTCCATCCCAAACTCCCTAACTGTCCCTTTGATGGTGTGAAACTCTGCTGGATGGGCTGGTGCCTGTTACGTTAGCTCTCTTTCCACGAGGGTTTCCTGATACACTCCCTGGCTGGAAAGGCATTTACCTGGCGCTTAATTCCAACTTTTTCCTGGCACCTTTCTGTGTTTTAACTTCGCCTAAAAATTTTCTTCTCTGTGCTACCTGTGAGCCTCCCAAGCCTAAGGTACATCAGCTATTATTAACTATTAGTAGTATACATGGAGATAGACTGGAAAAATTATTTTCTTTTGTGGGAATATTGAAATATATTCCTGTATTTCTTGAGCGATTCTAACATACCTTGGCAGCTTCCAGAATTAAGGATGGAAATGCCGGAGGCTGGGTAATATGCAGAAGGAATATTTGCTTTCTTCTTTCAGTTCTTCCACTTGCTTCTTGAAATTGGACCAGTCACCCGGCTCGGTCTTTTTTTCTTACCAGATGCAGTGACTGGAGAGAAGCACTTCTGGAGCGGCAGAGTGAATGATCGAGTGTCATCTCCTGGTCTCATGATCCTTAGCTTAATTATATCTGCAAACTACCTACCTGCTTTTTTTTTTTTTTGCCACGTAAGATTTCTCCCTGGTGGCTCAGTGGTAAAGAATCCGCCTGCCAATGCAGGAGACCCCAGTTCTATCCCTGGGTTGGGAAAATCCCCTGGAGAAGTGAATGGCTATCCATTCCAGTATTCTTGCCTGGAGAATCCTATGGACAGAGGGGCCTGGCGGGCTACAGTCTGTGGGGTTGCAGAATTGGACATGACCTAGTGATTAAACCAACAATAAGATATTCACAGGTTCTAGGGGTTATATAATCAGTTTACCACAACATCTGAAACTCAATTAATGTAGTATCTCATATTGATGGAATCAAGGACAAGAATGACAAGATCATCTCAATAGGTGCAGAAAATGCTTTTGACAAAATGGAATCTTACAGATAAAATCACTCATCAGACTAGGAATGGAAGGGGACTTTATCAACCTGTTAAAAAAATTGCTATGAAAACCCATAGTTGATATCATATTTAATGAAGAAGACCGAATCCCTCTAAGATTAGGAACAAGATACAGACGTCTGCTCTCACCACTTCTCTTTGACCTTGTGCTGAAAGCTGTAGCCTTCAGGGGAATTAGACAAGGACAAGAAATAAAAGCTATTCACATTGGAAAGGAGGAAGTGAAGTTTTTGTTTTCAGAAGACATCATCTTAGGTATAGAAAATCCTAAGTAATATACACACACACGCACACACACCCAGAGAGAAATCTATTAAAACTATTAACTGAGTTCAGGATATAAGATCAATACAAAAATTATTTGTATTTCTATACCCTAGCAATGAATAATGGGGAAATAAAGAAACCATTTCCAGTAGACTCGATATCTTATAACTATAATGGTAAAGAATCAGAAAAAGAACCCATCTATGTACAACTGAATCACTTTGCTGTACACTTGGAAATATTCTAAATTAACTATACTTCAATTTAAAAAAAAGGTTAAAAATAAAAGAAACCAGTTCCAGATGTAACTGCACAAAAAATTTTTAGGACTCAATTTAGTAATGAGCAAGATGTATAAGAAAAACTAAAAACATCATTGGAAGGAATTAAAGAAGATCTAAATAAATAGAAATACATCTCATGTTTGTGGATTGGAAGACATAATAAATAGTGTTAAGATGCAGTATTCCTCAAATTGAGCTACACATTCAGTGCAAGCCCTATCATAATCTCAGCTGATGAAAATGTTTTAAAATTAGTGGTAAGGGTTGCACACACTTTATGAATGTTCCCCAAATCCCGAAATCAATGAATTTTATGTTATGAATGTAATGTTCAAATAAAATTGTTTTAGAAAAAAATAAAGAGTCAGATTTCTTCATCTTGTTTGTTGAAAAGTTCTACTTGAAACAAATGTCTTGGTAGCCCTGGGTGGGTCTGGGAGCGAGTTTCCTTCTCCTGAGTCCTGTACGCTGTAGTCGGATGGCAGACTGTGCTGTACTGCCCTCGTCAAGCTTGTCTCAGTGAGCTGTGAACCATTGCTCTGCAGGCACCCTGACAAGGCTCAGGTCTCAAAGGTGTCCGTGGCTTGTCCCCTAGTTGGGTGGTGGAGGCTCTCTGTTAGGATTCGGAGCTGGTGACTTTGTTCCAGTAGCCTTGCTAGGTCTGAGAGATGAAAGAAGAGAGAGCTGGGTGCTCAAGGCTGCCTGCCTCCTTACTGTGGGTTTCTGCCTCCCACTCCTGCTGACTTGGCTGATGTTTTAAGAGCTTCCCAGATGTCCAGTGCTGGGACGATGGGGTGCTGGGAGCAGGCACCAGGAGAGGCTTTGAGATGACATCGGCCTGCTGATGTGAGAAGGGCCGGCCCTCCAGATGGAGACTGTGCTGGATGGATGGCACAGGTGAGACTGAGACACCTGGGCTCGCCTGATTCTCAGGCGTGGTACTTCATACAGCTGCAGTTCTGGGTAGAGACCTCACAGTCCGAGGGCCCTCCGGGTGTCGGGAGTGTCCTGGAAAGCCACCAGGGCTCAGCAGTCCTGAGTCCTCATGGGGTGGCTTCCTCCCCCACGTGTGTCCATTTCTCCCGGTGCCTTTCTGAAAGCTGAGTTGATCAGAAGGAACCACAGAAATTCAGAAATTGCTCCCAAACTCTTCGCCTTGCCAGTGTGAGATTTAAAAACCTGTGTGGTTAGCACACTTTTAATTGTAAAGTGAGGATAAGTCCAAAATGAAAGCTCCAGAGGTTTAAAAGGAAGCAGCAACTTTTGTCATGGGGACCTGCTGTGGGTGAAAGATGAGATGTGGTGCTTCTCTTTAGAGTAGGAGGAAATTGAAGTCATGTAGTATAGTATGTTCCATAATGATAACAGTTGCTGATATGGACTGTTCATTCACTGGACAATTACTGTTTTCATTCCTATTTGGTTGAGAGTGTAGATGCCGGAGCCAGACCACCTGGGTCTGAGTTGCAATTTGCTTAATCTGTCTGTGCCTCTTCCTCATCTGGATAATGGGGTTAATAATACACCTGCCTTATAGGACGGTTGGGGGGAGGCAGAATGTTGTGTAAAGCACCAAGAACCGTGCCGCACACCTTGTAATGCTCAGGAAATGTTAGTTGTTTTTATTGTTGTGGTTTCTCCTTGTTAACATGGACTGGGTAATAGCTAGGGGGGCAGGGGGTGAGAGCCATCACTGCAGCACTCTGAAAGCTCAGTCCTCCTCCCCAAGTCTGGGCATACTCTGTACATGAGCTTGCTCACTTCTACACTGGGCCTTGCCAATGTTCTTTTCTTCTGAGTCCATTGCATGTATGCATGCTCAGTCGCTCAGTCATGTCCGACTCTTTGTGACCCCATGGGTTGTAGCCATCCAGGCTCCTCTGTCCATGGGGTTTCCCAGGCAAGAATACTGGAGTGGGTTGCCATTTCCTCCTCCAGGGGATCTTCCCAACCTAGAAACTGAACCTGTGTCACCAGCATTGGCAGGCGGATTCTTTGCCACTGAGCCACCTGGGAAGCTCTGAGTCAGTTGCCCCTCTTCAATCTTGGGTTCCTAGACTATGGTTGGACCCAAGAATGCAGTAGAGCCCAGTACCTTGGCCTCTAAATACCACCCTCAGGCTCCCCAGGTTCTAAGTTTCCTCTGCTTCTTATCGCAGTGGAGTCGGGACAAGGGAGAGTACGGATGGACCTTCATTTGTTTTCCTGGTCTCTGGCTCTTAAGTATTCTGTTGTCAAAATGGCATAGACCCTGGGGCCAAGCTGCCTGGATTTAGATTCTGCTTTGCTGCTGCTTTGTGTGTGAAGTCCTGAACCTGCTTTACCTGTTTTCCATTTTCAAGTGGAGATAATAACAATCCATCTAAGTGTTTTTCCTGGATCAGAGGATGGTATGCTGCAATTTAATTAGCTATTTAGGACATTAATGTGCCAACTGTTACAGAAGGGGACATCGTGACCTCGGAAGATCATGTCAGTTCTGAGCATCAAAGACTGAAATGGAAGAATACGAATCCCAGGATCTACCCCGTGAAAATACTTATTTTAAGATGCCACCGTAAGCTTGTCTGGTTGATCTTTGAGGCTTTTTATTGAAAAAGAAAAAAGCGATATGAAATTCAGGTTGAGATTTCCAGCTATGGTGGCTTCTGCTAAATGGAGGATTTTATTGTGCATTTATAAGTATACCTAGGGCAGAAAGGGGCTGGGGTCTTTGAGATGCTCAGTTTACACAGAATGGTCAGGACTTTCAACACTGGACTCCGAGGTGGAAGGTTGGGACTCGGTGTCTCCTTACCTGTTTGGCTCAGGACAGTGCACTGCCCAGCTCTGATCCTCAGAGTTCTCATCTCTGAGACACTGCTTATGGCACGCTCTGGCCCCATGGCAGAAGCTTTCCGAACTTCTGAGTTGGACAGAGGGAGGGGGTTGGCAGGGTTATTTCTTGGTCCTTGGGCATGTGTTTGGGGGGTGTGTTTAGGGGCCACAAGAGCCGCTACATTTCTGATCATTTGTCTCACCACAGGGCATTTCATGGGCAACAGCACAGTTTTCCGTGTTCTGTGGTGGGAAGGCTGTGAAGTAGAACATTCCCCCGTTGGATGACCCATCAACAAATAACCTTCCTGTGCTTCAGTCCTGGTTGGGGAGCAGTTAGGGGAGCCAAGTTCCCTATGGGGCTGCCTGGGCACCAGAGCGAGAGGTGTCCAAGGGGTTTCCAGGGCCCCAACAATGGGCCAGTAAGCAACCTCTTGGCCCCCGGGCCAGCTGGTGCCCCCATGTGGCTGGGACTGTGTCAGACAAGTTGGCCGGTGGAGCACTTTGGGCAGCAGAGGCTCCAGTGGCCTTTGTCAGCAGAGCTTGGGGAAGACACGAAGGTGAAGCTAATTCTGCTCTGTGGTCCTGGGTCCCAGGTAGAGTAATTCAGCTCAATGCTCTGTCTTTGACCTGGACATTTGTGAAGTTTTAGGGAGGCATGTGGTGGAGTCAGTCATAAAGTTAGGTGGAGGGTGGTGGTGGGTGGTGGTGGTGGGGTGGTGGGGCAGAGATGCAGGATGCCTGCAGACTCATCTCTGAGATAGCAGCAAAGCCCTTTCTCTTTCTCTGAGCTGTTTCCTCCCTCCAGGTCTGTTTATTTCTCATTTTTTATGCAGAGTCAGCCTCCTTCCCTGTGGACCCTTCTGTAAAGAATTCAGGAGGCCAGGATCCCCTACTCTCAGCAATGCTGCCGCCCCATGCTGGCCACCCTGCTAGTCTCTGCCCCGTGTCCAGTCCCTGTGGGCACTGGGTGGCCCTTCCCACCCACCTCTGATTGGGCTGCCATAACAAAACACCACAGACTGGGTGACTTCAGCAGTAGAAATTAATTTTATCATGGTTCTGGAGGTCAGAATCCAAGATGAAGGTGTCGGCAGTTTTGGCTTCTCCTGAGGCCTCTCTCTTTGGCTTGCAGATGGCCACCTTCTCACTACCGTGGCTTTTCCTCAATATAGTCCTGGTGTCCCTGTGTCCGCATTTCCTCTTCTAAGGACACCAGTCAGATTGGCCTAGGACCCACTCTAAAGGTCTCATTTTAACTTAATCTCCTCTTTAAAATTCTTGTCTCCGAACACAGTCCTATTTTGAGGTTCAGGGGTTAGGGTTTCAGCATGTGAATTTTGAGGAAACCCAGTTCAGCCTGTAGCATACCTTCCGTTCCTGGCTCACTCCCTCCAGATCGTGGTCGCCAGCGCCCCCTCCTGGCAGAGTCCTCAGCTGTCGTGAGAGGACTCCAGGAAGAAAATGGCAGCCCTTGGCTGGGCTGAGGGGGTGGAGGCGGGATCCAGCTGGTGGTGGTGTCTGCCTGATGCCTGCCTTTCTCCAGGTGCCCTCTTTCTCTTCGGAAGACCCACCTTCACCTCATGTTGTCTCAGACCACGTCCTCCGCTATCCCCTCACTCTAGAAGTTCCTCCTTGGGAGTCCACTTTCCATCTTAGGAGCCAGGATTCTCTGGGTCTCCCTCCGTGGGAAAACTTGGCTACATCCTGGGCTTGTCTCACCCCCACCTCTCTTGGCATCCTGCATTCCGTGTATCAGTAACAACAGTTCCTCACACAGTACTTTCTAGTTTACAAAAGCCCTCACCTAAGACTTCTCATTTTCCACCTTCACCAGGCCTCTAGCTTCTTCTAGTAAAACGTCTCTCGGATTTGCCCCCTTTGATCCCAAGGTCATCGTCCTCTGGTCCTCCTCCTACCTTTCTGTGGGACTAATCTTGCAAGTGTCTCTTACCCAGAAGCTTTTAGGGTTTCTTGTTGCTCTCTTCATGCTGATGCCCTCGCACCCAGACCCCATGTTTTTCCAGGTTCTGCCTCTGATATTCTGCCTCAGAAACCTTATGTCCCTGCCGTTGCCTCTCCACCTTTGTTAATGCTCTTCCTTTCCACTGTCTGCAGTGCCTTCTCCTCTCCTTCCCGCACTGAGAAAATCCGGCCCCAGGTCTCCAGCCATCTTTCTCTCCTATTCTTCAGGTCTGCAGGGAAAGCCAGAGAGGAATAGAATCCGTGGATCTTTCCTCACCCCCTGGACTGAGTGCTTGGGCAAAGCAGAGTGGGTTGGACCCTCTGATCATTTCTCAGCCTCTGACCCCAGGCTGACTGGCAAGGCTGGGATTTGTCACTCTCTGGGTTGTCAGAGTGTGTGTGTGTGTGTGTGTGTGTGTGTGTGTGTGTATTGCTGCCTGCTCCCAGACTCCTTAAATCTGCCTCTAACCCTGACACCTGCCCCTGAGGGAAGAGAGCTCAGGAGTCAATATTTTAAAAATCTGTCCATGAGATTCTGACACCCAATGGGGGCTAAGAACCAGCCCTATCATTTACTGGCTGCTCACGCTTCCCAGGGGAGGAAGGAATATTTATGGATTGATTGGTGCTAACTGGTTCACACAGACTCTCAATCCTTAAAACTGTAACCAGGAAGGGTTAATTTTGAATTTACATTGGATCTGCTTCTGTGGCTTTAACCCTTACCTTGCTGCTTTTGTTATTATGGGCATACCTAATGACCTGCCTCAGGGAGATAACTTTACCCCATCCACCTGAGAAGGACCGTGACATTCTTGAATTCTTTGTGTGGCAAATGGAGCAGCACCCGGTGCCCCTGTCTGCCCACTTAATGGCCCAGAAATTCACATTTCGGGAGGCCAGAATCACAGATAGATATGACATCTTTGTTTGTTGATATGACAGGAGATATTCCATTTCACACCACCCATGAAATGATTGTAAGGAACTGAAACTAACACATCCCCATATCTGAGGCTTGCCATTCTAGGAGATATTTGCAGGAATTAAATGGTATTTTAACTTTGTTTCCTCACCTCTCCCCATCTCTGATCCATAAAAGAACCTGGCATTCAGGCCCCAACAAGATGGTTATTTTGAGGCTCTGACCTACCATCTTCTTGGTCAGCTGGCTCTGGAATAAAGTCCCTTCCTTGTCTTAACACCTTGTCTCAGATTTATTGGCCTTTCGTGTGGGGACCAGAGCAGGCTTGGACTCTGTAACAAAACCAACCTCTGAGGTGGTAGTTTCTTCTCCTTTACTGATGAAAAAACTGAAGGTGACGCAGCTCATCAAAGTCAGGAGACAGTTCAGAACCTTTGCTTGTACCGCCCTTCTCTTTTTGCCTTTTCTTCTCCTACTTTTAGCTTTCCAGCCCCTTCCTCTTTGTTCGTGCAGTTTCCCCTGCCGGGATCTGTTAGGGGAAGCACACTGACTGAAACCGCCTACCCTGGCCAGGCACCATAGTAACCACTTGCGTGAGTTATTTTAGGACAGGAGGTTCTGTTAAGGAACGTGGAACTAATAAACCACCACTAACCAGAAGAGTTCGGGAAAGGTCAAAGGGAGACATCACACGTCCTACCACCTCCCAGAATCCCTCTCACTGGCATCCACCTTAGCTGTGCAATGCATGCACTACCAAGAAGAACTCTAAGTCGGAATGATTGGCCAAAGACAATCTGGAAGCTAATCCCGTCCTCATAAAACCCAAGACTTCGAGCCAGGAGCTGAGCAGTTCTCCTGGGTTCCCCTACCCCACTGCTCTCCACCGGGGCACCCTTTCCAATAAAAATCTCTTGCTTTGTCAGCTCAAGTGTCTCCTTGGGATAATTCATTTCTGGGTACTAGACAACCACTTACAGGCCCTAGAAGGGGTCCCCCTTCCTGCAACAGATCCATTCAGTGCCCCCACCCCTAATTCTATCAGAGTCTGTGAGAACCAGCGCAAAGACCTAGGTTCCTCTCTCATGTGATCCTGGGCAGTTTGGTGTATGTGGCTACAGCAGCTGTCCTGACTGTGCTCTATGAGGGTTGCATCAGAGGGTTTTCTGTGGTGATCTTGTCTGGAGTTCTCTTAGGTGAGGCCTCAAGGGAGCATGAGGTCTCCAAAGACGCTCCTTTTCAGGGAGAAGAAGAGATGAGGGGCTAACAACCCAGAGCCAGTGAGACACCCGTAGTGAAGGGGTGGGTGAGGGGGCCCAGGGCAGTGGCTGTGGAGAGACTACCTTCCTTCTTCCCCTTCTTGGCAGCCCTGTGATAATCCTTAAGGATGATTCTGAGCATATGACACTTGAATCTGGGCAGGGCTCTGTGGGTGTTAAAGAGCCTCTTTAAGAGCAGGGCCATTACAGGGATTCGGGAGGGATTAACAGGGTTAAGGGCCACTTCAGTTGTTCTAAGTAAATAGCATTTTAAATATTTTCATCCCTCTTTAAATGCTGTAATCTTCAGTGACTTTCCAGATGGTGATGATCCATTGTTAGGCAAATGCAGTAATTATAAGCAGTTAACAAGGAATCTTACATTTCTTCCTCAGAGCTAGGGGATCTGGAGAGAATACAATGATGGCATATGAAGGAAAAATAAAGCTTCAAAAGTGGTCTCTTCTTCTCCAGGTGGCTTCCAGACCCCTGCCTCCCCAGCCTTCTTAAACTTTCACATTATCTGCTTTGTGAGGTCTTGAGCCTTAAAGGTGTGGGAAGGCATCATGCTGTGGGACCATCCTTCAATCCCTCGCCCTTCCTCTCCAGAAACCCATTGCCTCTTCTGCCATCTTGGCTACGGAAGTGCCCGCCCCTGAAGCGTTAGTACCAGGAACTGGGTCTAAGGGGTGCTCACTGTTGCTGCCACACATGTCTCTGCCCAGAAGTGCCCACCTGCCAGGGGAAGCGCCAGGAAAGTTCCAGAAGTGGAGGCAGCTGCAGCAGATGCAGGGCTTTCAGCAGTTTAGCGACCAGTGGGTCTGACTGGAAGAGAAGTGAGGCAACTGGGCCGGCCAGAAGCCCATCCCCTGATGGGTCCTCACCCCGTTAAGTGCGAATGAGCAGCAGTCCAGGAATGTAGGTCTTATTTGCTTAGGCAGAGGTTCAGGGCTGTGGTTGGGGTGAGTGTCCCCACCATTAGGGAGCAGCCTTTCCTGTTCCTCACAGCCCTGGGGCAGTGATGGAGGGGAGGTCTTCTGTCCACTCTGATGGAGGGGAATCCAGATTAAATTTAACCATCCTTCACTGATGGAGGTATACACTGACCTGTTTATTACCTTCTCAGTCTGGGGTCTTTTCTTTCAAGGTGGCCATGCAAGCGTTGGGCATGTTACACCTCAGCTGAAAGGACCAGGTGAGCCTGAGGTCATGGGCCTCTTGACTCCTACTGTCTTGACCTGAGATGGCTGCATGGTGTTCACACCAGATCCACGCTGGGATAGGGGAGAGAGCCAGAGAGCCAGGGAAGAATCATACTGGCTTGGCGGTGCCTGTGTGTGGTCAGGGTCCTTGCCTGACATTGCCCAGATGCTGATAACTAGCAAGTTTGAGTAACCTAGTTTTAATAATCCTTGAACCAAGAAGCAGAGAGCTGAGGGAGAGTCGTCGTGCTGGTCTTAGCACCTGTACCATTTGGTTTTCTTGTGGCTGGGGTAAAAAGGCCGGGATGTAGGAACCCTATTAACATACTGAAATCCAGTCCTGTCTTTGGAGGAGAGAGGTGAAAAAAAGCCGTGCAGGCCTCTGGGGGCCTTGGGGTGTCTAGTTGCTCCTGTTGTGCCCGAAGACTCTTTTTCTTTGTCAACGAGTGCTGCAGCCCCACAGTTCAAGGTCCCTGTTCTGGACAGGCCCCTCTCCACCGATCTGTTGCTCCTCATCCCAGGCAATAACCCCACAGCTAGATGGTAGCCAGCAGTGCCTGCCTGTCTCTCTGGACTCCTGCATTCTGGGAGCTGGTGCTGGCTTTCCAAACAGAGACATAGTTCCTATATTGACCAGAGGAGTCAAGCCAAGACCCTGACCCCTTGGACTTGAAGGACAGCCCTTCCTGTACTCCACACTCTGGGCTGGCCCTGAGAGGCACAACCCAAAAGAGACTCAGAATAAAAGCCAGCACTGATTCTTTTTTCCAAGGAATGACTTTGGGTTATCTACCAGTGTTTGGGGGAAGTGTATAGTTTTGTAACATAATGAGCTGTGTGATATTAATTAATTGTAAATGAATTATATGAAAATCATTTTTTTGTGATTTCCCCCCCTACATTGTGTATATCAATCAGGCAACGTTTCTCTCACACGCTCTGAATCCCACCTCTGCTGCACTCCTAGCCCCACACCTAGGCCTGCCTGAAGCCATGGACCCTGCCACCCTTCTCTCTATCATCTCCTGGTTCTGGCTGCAGTGGAGTCAGCAGGCCCTGGGACTTCTATTCTGCTCCTCTCTGTTCAAGGTCTGGTGACTAGGGTGCCTCCCACACTCTGACAGATGCTTTCACCGGGTATAGTGTGTGAGGATGTTTCATCCACGTGTGAAGACTGGTGGATGGTAGGGTTTGTCAGAGGTGCTGTGCGAGAAAGTGGTTTTCAAACTCTCCCCCTGCCCTTGTCCTGTGTGTTATTTATAATTTATATGTCTTTGTGTTTTCCAAATAAAGTCTTATGGAGAATATCTCTAAAAAATGAGTAAGAGCCAAACTGCCCTGATTGAGTCTGAAATGGAAACTCCACGCACTCCCTCCACCCTGCCTCCCATCCGCCTCCCTGTGTTCCACCTTGGTTACCAACCAGGAACTCCTACATGTGGCCGAGGTTTTTCATGGTTCTCCTGGGCCTCTGAGCAGCTCACAGAAACCTGAGAGGGCCTACCCAGGACTTGGACGGGGCCGATAAGCAGCAGATGTGTTTGTTCCTAATCTTGTTTTGGTTACCTTGATTGCCTGGGCTTGCAGCTCTGCTTTCCTTTCTAGAGACTTTCTCTCTCTTTTTTTCAAACTTTTTATTTTGTATTGGTGTATAGTTTATGTTGTGGTAGTTTCAGGTGTTCAGCGAAAAGACTCAGCCATATGTATGTGTATCCTTTCTCCCCTAAACCCCGCTCCCATCCAGGCTGCCACATAATATTGAGTTCCATGTGCTATACATGTCCTTGTTGGTTACCCATTCTGAATATAGTTGTGTGTACATGTCCATCGCAAACTCCCTATCCTTGTCTCCCTGGCAACTGTAAGTTTATTTTCTAAATCTGTGAGTCCCAGAGACTTTCTGTGGGTTCAGAAATGACAAAGGGTTTCTTTGTCGTTTCCAGGGCCGGGAACGTCTTTGGGGTCCCACAGAAAGAGTAACGTGATGGCAATCAGGACCCACGTCCACCACCTCTGCTCCACTCCGTGCCCCCTGTGGGAGGGCTGGGGTGGGAGGGCTGAACTCTCACAGATACCCTTGCTGCTGTGATGGAGAGTCTTCTCATGGGATACACTGAGGGAGATTCAGAAGGCGAAAGGGGCAGAAGACCGTTTTCTTCAATAGTGGTGGCAGTTATGTGCCGGCTCCAGCAGACACAAGTGTGTGCAGTGGCTAGGCTCTGCATGAGGTTGGCACAGTTTCCTGTAGCTTTCTGACCTCAGATTATAGCTGCTCAGGTGCCTAATGTCAACCATCTGACTTCTGCAGCTGCAGCCACTCCTACAGCTTAGGAAGTACCTCTTCCTTCTTGAAGCACCAAGAGGAGTTGCTGATTTCTGCACTGATATAAGTGGTGCTCCTTGCTTCTCAGTGACTTGAGTCTGTTCTTAACTTTGGTAGGTAGGGGGATGAAGGTGGGGTTGTTGTTGCTGTTCAGTCGCTCCATCATGTCTGACTCTTTGCCACTCCATAGACTGCAGCACACCAGGCTTCCCTGTCCTTCACTATCTCCTGGAGTTTGCTCAAACTCATGTCCACCGAGTCCGTGATGCCATCCAATCATCTCATCCTCTGTCGTCCACTTCTCCTGCCTTCAGTTCTTTCCCAGCATCAGGGTCTTTTCAATGAGTCGGCTCTTCACATCAGGTGGTCAAAGTATTGGAGCTTCAGCATCAGTCTTCCAATGAATATTCAGGGTTGATTTCCTTTATGATTGACTGATTTGATCTCCTTGCTCTCCAAGGGCCTCCCGAGAGTCTTCTCCAGCACCACAGTTTGAAAGCATCAATTCTTTGGTACTAAGCCTTCTTAATGGTCCAACTCTCACATCCGTACATGACTACTGCAAAAACCATAGCTTTGACTAGACTGGCCTTTGTTGGCAAAGTGATGTCTCTGTTTTTTAATATGAAGGTGGAAGAGGGGAGGTAAACAGGAGGGAAGGATTACTGTGGCTGATGCTGTTCTTTCAACTTCCTGTTAAGCGGGTGTCATGGCCTTCTCCAGAGATCCACATCCTAGCTGAGTGGTACCCAAGTTCTTGGCTCATATTAGGGCAAGGAAGCAACAGATTCTATTGGCAAAATGGTTTGCAAAACACAGTGGTTGGACTTCTCTGGTGGTACAGTGGATAAGAATCCACCTGCCAATGCAGGGCACATGGGTTCAGGGACATGGATTCGACCCCTGGTCTGGGAAAATTCCACATGCCAGAGAGCAACTAAGCCTGAATGCCACAACTACTGAGCATGTGTGCTGCAACTTCTGAAGCCCACATGCTTAGAGTCTGTGCTCTGCAACAAGAGAAACCACCACAAGGAGAAGCCCACACGCAGCAACCAAAACTAGCCCCCACTCGTCGCAACTAGAGAAAGCCTGTGCACAGCAAAGAAGATCCAGCACAGCCAAATAAATAAAAATTTAAAAAACAAACCACCCCAAAGTGGCTGCTCCATGTCAGCACTGGCCTGAGGTGGCAGGGGCGCCAGTGCACCTGGGGGGGACTTGGCCAGTTTTCACTTGAAAATGTTAGTGGCTCAGTCGTGTCTGACTCTTTGCAACCCTATGGACTGTAGTCTGCCATGCTCCTCTGTTCATGGGATTCTCCAGGCAAGAATACTGGAGTAGGGAGCCACTTCCTTCTCTAGGGGATTTTCCTGACCCAGGGATCAACCTGGGTCTCTTGCTTTGCAGGCATCTGAGCCATCTTTACCATCTGAGCCACCAGGGAAGCCCAGTAGTTTTATCCTAAAGTGCAAAGTTCCTCTGTACTTGGGCAGGAGCGACCTGCTCTTTCCTGAGAGCACCACAGGCTCTTCTAAGAATTGCATTCCAGCCCCATAGGGTGGAGGAATGTCACTGTGGGCCCAGATCTCATGCATTGGGCTCTTAATCTGGTCAGAAATGGAAGGACCTAGGGCCATATGACTGACATGTACACTGGGCCTTTCATATTCACGTAAAGAGGAAGGAAGCCCTGATAGATGAGGAAGTCCTGGGCTCTGACTCTGCCCAACCCCTCTTTGCCCCTTCATGCTGGGCCCAACTCCTTACAAATGGGAAGCTGCCTCTCACATGCGGGAGGGGGAGTAGGCTTAAGATGTGAGGGTTAAACCCACTGCTTTCACATCAGAGTTTAAATCACAAGCAGAAAGAAAGAACTCAAACACTTTATTCTAGGTTATAAAAGAAATAAAAGCCACACTTGCTGCGTTTACGCCAGATTGCAAGTAAAGCCCTTTTGCTTATTTGTAAGTTATACAGAATTTTCTCCCCATTAGGGAAAGATCTCTGGTCTGGTTCTTTTTCAGTATAGAGGTGGGATGTTTTCACTCATTTAGCTGGCAGAGCAAAGCCGATCCTTTGGCAATCCAGTAATCTTTCGACCGCTTGGAGGGTAAGAGGACGGTCACCACAAAGTTGGTTGAATGACCTAGTTAAGGATACAAAGAAAAAAGTGTTAAAGAACAACCTCTTAATATAAAAATCATGGTACCAGGAGTCAAGACATCTGGGTTCTAGACCTGTCTGTGCCTCTAAAGAGGCAACAATCATCTGTGGATTTCAGTTTTATGCTCCATAAAATGAAGATGTTAGAACAAATGATCCTTTAGGACTTGTCCAGTTTAGACCTTGTATAACCTTAGAAATTATGTTTCAATCTCCCTTCAGTCTGTCTTTGAGCATTGCACTAGGATTGAGGCCTGAGCTTTTAGTGAGACTCAGGGGATGTGGTTGGTAGGTTAGGCATCCATCCATTTGTCCATCTGCTTGTCTGTCCATCCATCTATCCATTTGTCCATCTGCTTTTCCATCTATCCTTCAATCCATCCATCCATCCATCTGCTTGTCCATCCATCCATCCATCTATCCATCTGCCCATCCATCCACTTGTCGATATGCTTGTCTCCCTCCAGTCATCCATCCATTTCTCTATTCACCCATCCATTTGTCCATCGGCTTGTCTCCATCCATCCATCCATCCATCTGCCCTTTGTTCCACCCAGCAGGTAGGCACTGGGGTCCTGAGTCAGAGGTATTTTGTCCTCACCTCTGAGACATCTGAAGTAAGAGATCAGTTTTGCAGTTTATTCATCATGGGCCTGTGTGGATGAGGATGAGAAGACCTCAAGACCAGGATGAGAAGAAGAGAGCCTTGCCCTCAAGATGGGTGCTGCTATTTCTGGCATTCACAGCAAACTTCATCTGCCTGGAAGGTGGGGAGACTGGGGGTGTCCCCAGCAGAGAATGCCCACATCTCCCTTCTCCTTATCTTTGTATGCCATTCCCTGCATGTGCCTTGGTGAGTGCTTAGGTAACATTTTATAGCAGTATTACAGTAGATATATGTATAGCAACCATTTGTTTGGTTTGAGATACAAATCAGGTCAACACCTTGCAACAGTGATGTGTCTCTTGGATCTCTTTCGATGGTAGTCTCCCTCTGTGTTTCTTTTGCCACTCCTTTGTAATATATTTGTTGGAACAACCAGGCTGTTTGTCCCATAAGGCTTCCCGGAGTCTGGCTTTTGCTGACAGTGTCCCTTTGGTGATTTTACACATGTTCCCCTATCCCTCTAAGAGTAGTTAGATCTAGAGGTGTGATCACATTCAGGGTTGAGGTTTTTTTGGCAAGAATACTTCCTAAGTGGTGTGCATTGCCATCAGGAAACGCCTCATGTCTGGTTGTCTTTTTTTTGAAAGGAATGTCCACAGAAGCTAATTATTACTTGTTGTTTAGTTGCCAAGTTATGTGACTCCTTTGTGACCCCATTGACTGTAGCCTATCGGGCTCCTCTGTCCATGGAATTCTCTAGGTTAGAATATTAGAGTGGGTTGCCATTCCCTTCTTCAGGGGATCTTCTCGTCTCCTTCACTGGCATGTGGATTTTTTACCACTGAGCCACCAGGGAAGCTCAATTACTACTTAAAGCCATTATTTCATTTAGGTTAATTATTTAAAATTTTAATGATGATTAAGTCCATCTGTGATTTAATATTTGTAGTGATATGAGATAAAGATCTTAGTTTGGCATAACCAGTTGTCCCAGGATCATTTATGGAATAATCTCCCTCTTCCTGACCAATTTTAAATGATACTGCTATTACATGTCAAGTTCCCCATATGCACAGTGTGTTTCTGGGCTGTCTATCCAATACAAAATTTGATCTGTTCACTGAGTCTTGTGCCAGTGCATTGTCATCCTCTTCCTGAAAACCACAGAGTTCCTGTTGGAATTTTAGCCAGTAATAAATAAGAGGAGAAATGAGTCGGTTAAAAAATGGGCGAAAGACTGGAACAGACACATCTGAGAAGATGTAAATAAGCACCAGAAAAGATGGTTACTGTCACTAGTCATTGCTGCTGCTGCTGATAAGTCGCTTCAGTCGTGTCCGACTCTGTGCTACCCCATAGACGGCAGCCCACCAGGCTCCCCCGTCCCTAGGATTCTCCAGGCAAGAACACTGGAGTGGGTTGCCATTTCCTTCTCCAATGCATGAAAGTGAAAAGTGAAAGTAAAGTCGCTCAGTTATGTCCAACTCTTAGCGACCCATGGACTGCAGCCCACCAGGCTCCTTCGTCCATGGGATTTTCCAGGCAAGAGTACTGGAGTGGGTTGCTATTGCCTTCTCTGAATCATTAGGGAAATGAAAATTAGATACCACTATATTCTATTATCGGAGAAGGCAATGGCACCCCACTCCAGTACTCTTGCCTGGAAAATCCCATGGACAGAGGAGCCTGGTGGGCTACAGTCCATGGGGTCTCAAAGAGACAGGCGCGACTGAGCGACTAATACTTGCTGCTGCTAAGTCGCTTCAGTCATGTTCGATTCTGTGCAACCCCGCAGACGGTAGCCCAACAGGCTCCCCCGTCCCTGGGATTCTCCAGGCCAGAACACTGGAGTGGGTTGCCATTTCCTTCTCCAATGCATGAAAGTGAAAA